>NC_071618.1:29909878-30233212 GCF_014839835.1 Dryobates pubescens
ATCAGCTATTGTCTGGGCAAGCATCAAGTGATTTTATCTTTGTTGAGTCACACCAAGAGAGACAAGCTTTTAGTCTCTCACAGGTATAATCAAACAAATGTCTTGAGCACAAGCTGTTTCCAAGACTTGAACTGTGCAGTGCAGTTTGTCATTGTACATCCTCCAATGTGCTACTTACTGGTTCCTTTGCTCTTTGGATTACTAATTTTTATTTAGTTACATCATGTTCCAGCAAAAGTATGTTTTATGAACCATGGCTATGTAGCAGGACACAAATTACTATACACAGGTACATCATGATCAACTACAGACTGGCATACTGAAAATAATTATGTAGTGAATCTTGCTTTTCAAGTAGGAACAAACCTTATGATCCACAAGTACAGTGAATAAATCATATAAACTCACTCTGTGCATCTCTTGCATTGAATTTATTTAGAAGTACTTTGGTGTGATCTTCTAGGGAATCAAATGTAGACAAGCATATAGACAGAATTACAGAATCACAGAATCACCAAGGTTGGAGGAGACCTCAAAGATCACCAAGTCCAACCTGTCCACAGACCTCATGACTAAACCATGGCACCAAGTGCCACATCCAATCCCCTCTTGAACACCTCCAGGGATGGTGACTCCACCACCTCCCTGGGCAGTCCATTCCAATGGCTAACAACTCCCTCAGTGAAGAATCTTCTCACCTCGAGCCTAAAATTCCCCTGGCGCAACTTGAGACTGTGTCCTGTTGTTCTGGTGCTGGTTGCCTGCGAGAAGAGACCGACCCCCTCCTGGCTACAACCTCCCTTCAGGTAGTTGTAGACAGCAATAAGGTCTCCCCTGAGCCTCCTCTTCTCCAGGCTAAATAACCCCAGCTCCCTCAGCCTCTCCTCGTAGGGCTTGTGCTCGAGGCCTCTCACCAGCCTCGTTGCCTTTCTCTGGACACGTTCAAGTGTCTCAATGTCCTTCTTAAACTGAAGGGCCCAGAACTGGACACAGTACTCAAGGTGTGGCCTAACCAGTGCTGAGTACAGGGGCACAATGACTTCCCTGTTCCTGCTGGCCACACTATTCTTGATGCATGCCAGGATGCCCTTGGCCTTCTTGGCCACCTGGGCACACTGCTACTGTTACTGCACACATCCCACCGACCTTATAAAAAAGTATGCATTTTTATTTCCATGCCATTGGCAAGGAGTGTGACATTTTAATTTTAAAGAACAACTACTGGGAGACAAACTAGTGTCTTGTTTCTATTTGACATGATTTCCTTACAATCAAGGGACTAGTCCAGGCTCTCAAACACCTCATTCAATTCAAATCTTCCATCAACATGGGAAAAATACAGGTATTGGACTTGCCATGAAAAAGATTTAGACCTTACACTAACAAATGTTGAGTTGGAGCAGATAAATTCTCTTGCTTCCTCCTTTTGAAGAAATGTTGTTATGCAGCAAGTAAAACAGTATTACACTTGTGTAACCAGAGATGCCACAAGTGTGAAAGCACCATTTCTATCTTCCAAAACCTGATATGAATTTGGTGTCTCTGAAACAGAAGAGATAAATTGATCCTAAATTTTCAATTTGATGGAATTACAAAATCATAGAATGGTTTGGGTTGGTCTTTAAAGATCACATAGTTCCTCTTAGTTCCACACCTTCTGCCATGAGTAGGGTCACCTTCCACTACATCAACTGCTCAATGCCCCATCCAACCTGGAATTGAACACTTCTAGGGAGGGGACACTGACAGCTTCTCTGGGAAACCTGTTCCAGTGTCTCATCACCCTCACAGTAAAGAATTTCTTCCTTACATCTAGTCTAAATCTACTCTCAGTTTAAAACCATTACTTCTTGTCCTATCATTACACTCCCTGATGAAGAGCCCCTCCTCATCTTTCCTGCAGGACCCCTTTAAGTAGAATACATAGAATACATAGAATAAACCAGGTTGGAAGAGACCTTCAAGATCATCGCGTCCAACCCATCAACCAATCCAACACCGCCCAAACAACTAACCCACGGCACCAAGCACCCCATCAAGTCTCCTCCTGAAAACCTCCAGTGATGGCGACTCCACCACCTCCCCAGGCAGCCCATTCCAATGTGCAATCACTCTTTCTGTATAGAACTTTTTTCTAACATCCAGCCTGAACCTCCCCTGGCGCAGCCTGAGACTGTGTCCTCTTGTTCTGGTACTGCTTGCCTGGGAGAAGAGACCAACATCCGTCTGTCTACAACCTCCCTTCAGGTAGTTGTAGAGAGTAATAAGGTCACCCCTGAGTCTCCTCTTCTCCAGGCTAAGCAACCCCAGCTCCCTCAGCCTCTCCTCATAGGGCTTATGTTCCAAACCCCTCACCAACTTTGTTGCTCTTCTCTGGACTCGTTCCAGCAAGTCAACATCCTTCCTAAACTGAGGGGCCCAGAACTGGACACAGTACTCGAGGTGCGGCCTAACCAGTGCAGTGTACAGGGGCAGAATGACCTCCCTGCTCCTGCTGGCCACACTGTTCCTGATGCAGGCCAGAATGCCATTGGCCCTCTTAGCTGCCTGGGCACACAGCAGGCTCATGTTCAGTCTACCGTCGACCAGCACCCCCAGGTCCCTCTCAGCCTGACTGCTCTCCAGCCACTCTGACCCCAGCCTGTAGCTCTGCATGGGGTTGCTGTGGCCAATGTGCAGAACCCGGCACTTGGATGTGTTAAATCTCATGCCGTTGGACTCTGCCCATCTGCCCAGCCTGTCGAGGTCCCTCTGCAGAGCCTCTCTACCCTCCAGCAGATCAACTCCTGCCCCCAGCTTGGTGTCGTCAGCAAATTTACTGATGATGGACTCGATGCCCTCGTCCAGATCATCAATAAAGATGTTAAAGAGCATGGGGCCCAGTACTGATCCCTGGGGCACACCACTGGTGACTGGCTGCCAGCTGGATGTGGCACCATTCACCACCACTCTCTGGGCTCGGCCCTCCAGCCAGTTCCTAACCCATCGCAGTGTGCTCCCATCCAAGCCATGGGCTAACAGCTTGGCCAGGAGTTTGCTATGGGGAACGGTGTCAAAGGCCTTGCTGAGGTCCAGGTAGACTACATCCACAGGCCTCCCCACATCCACCAGGCGGGTCACCTGATCATAGAAGGAGATCAGGTTGGTCAGGCAGGACCTGCCCTTCCTAAACCCATGCTGGCTGGGCCTGATCCCTTGGCCATCCTCTAAGTGTTGTGTGATTGCACTCAGGATGACCTGTTCCATAATCTTTCCTGGCACTGAGGTCAGGCTGACAGGCCTGTAATTCCCTGGCTCATCCAACCGGCCCTTCTTGTGGATGGGTACCACGTTGGCCAGCTTCCAGTCAGCTGGGATCTCTCCAGTGAGCCAGGACTGATGAAAAATAATGGAGAGTGGCTTGGCCAGCTCATCTGCCAGCTCTCTCAGCACCCTAGGATGGATCCCATCTGGTCCCATGGACTTGTGGGGGTCTAAGCTGCTGAGGAGAGCTCCTATCACTTGCTCATGAAACACAGGGAAACTATGCAGCTCCCTGGCTCCTTCTGCCAGCTCTGCAGGCCAGCTGTCTGGTAGACTTTCTTTCCAGCTAGTAAAGATTGAGGTAAAGAAGGTGTTAAGTACCTCTGCCTTTTCCTCATCCTGTGTTACAACATTTCCCTCCATGTCAACCAAGGAGTGGAGGTTGTCCCTGCCCTTCCTCTTGCTATTAATATATTTATAGAAGGACTTTTTGTTGTCCTTCACATCAGAGGCCAGTTTAAGTTCCAAATGTGCTTTTGCCTCCCTAATTTTCCTCCTACATGCCCTAGCAACCTCTTTAAACATTCCATGGGTTGCCTCACCTTTCTTCCAAAGATTATACACCCTCTTTTTTTCCCTTAGTTCTATTAAAAGTTCATTACACAGCCAGGCTGGCCGTCTGCCCCGGCGGCTCCTCTTCCGGCACACTGGCACAGCCTGCTCCTGAGCCTTCATCAGTTCTTCCTTGAAGCAGGTCCAGCCCTCCTGGGCCCCTTTATTTTTAAGGGCTTTCTCCCAAGGAACCCTCTGAATTATTTCCTTGAGCAACCTGAAGTCCGTCCTCCGGAAGTCCAGAGTGGAGGTCTTCTTGCTGCCCCTCTTAGTTTGACCAAATACCGAAAATTCTATTATTTCATGGTCACTGGCCCCTAAACAGCCTCCGACCACTACATCACCCACCAGCCCTTCCCTGCTGGTGAAGAGGAGGTCAAGCAAAGCCTTGCCCCTGGTAGGCTCACGCAGCACCTGGGATAAGAAGCTGTCCTCCATGCAGTCTAAGAACCTCCTAGACTGCCTCCTCTCTGCTGTGTTGAGATCCCAGCAGATGTCAGGCAGGTTGAAGTCGCCCATAAGGACAAGGTCAGGAGATCTTGAGACAGCCTTAAGCTGTCTATAGAATGCTTCGTCGACATCATCCTCCTGGTTGGGTGGTCTATAACAGACTCCAACCAGGATGTCTGCCCTACCGGTCTTCCCTCTAATTCTTGCCCACAAGCATTCAACCTGATTGTCCCTAATCTCTAGCTCAATGGCATCTAGTGCCTCCCTGATGTACATGGCCACCCCTCCACCCCTTCTTCCTTGTCTATCTCTCCTGAAAAGCCTGTAGCCATCAATTGCAGCACTCCAGTCATGTGAGCTATCCCACCACGTCTCCGTAATGGCAACTACGTCATAACTTTCCTGCTGCAACAAGGCTTCCAGCTCCTCTTGTTTGTTACTCATGCTTCGTGCATTAGTGTACATGCACCTCAGCTGGGCTGCTGGTTTGGCCTCTGACCCTAGCTTACTGCCCCCAGACTCTTGCCTGAGGGGACTAGTTTCAGCCTCTCCCCCCTTCGAAACTAGTTTAAAGCCCTGTCGATGAGAGCTGCCAGTTCCCTCCCCAGAATCTTTTTACCTTTGGGGGACAGACCATTCTCATATACTGTGACCTTTCCCCTTCTTTGGGACAGATGTACTCCATCTGTTGCCAGGTGGCCTGGTGCAGTAGAGATTTTACCAAGATCAAAAAACCCAAAATTCTTTTGTCTGCACCAGCCTCTAAGCCACTTGTTGATTATGGCTGCTGTCCTGTTCCTTGTGGTATTCCCTCCTGCAACTAAGGGTATTGAGGAAAAAATTATTTGAGCACCTGACCCCTCAACCAGATCTCCCAGGGCCCTGAAATAATTTTTGATAGTACTGGAAGTACTGGAAGGTCACTATAAGATGTCACCAAAGCCTCATCTTCTCTAGGCTGATTGACCTCAACTGAGTTTGTCTTTAGAGGAAACAGCATTCTCTTAGCATTTCAACTACTGCACTATTATTGTGGCTTACTTTACTAATACTCTATTGATAATATTTGTTTAAGAGTGATTATTATTACAATTTATGAAGAACAAAAATGGAGATATTTCAATTGTGATTTGAGATTTCTACATGGCCATTCAAAAGATGTCAGCAGTCACTGGATTCAGAATGCAGCATCAAGCAAGGATCAAGATGCTAACAGTTATGAGAACGTGACTGCCTGCAAGCATGCATATAAACCAAAAAGAGATTTTTATAGTCAAATAAAGATTGACTTTTTTTTTTTTTGGCATCCCATATAAAATTAAAATTTTTCACTAAGGCAAAGCCAAATTTCTGAAACCACAAGTAAGACTCCCAAGTTTGCAATTGGATCTTGCCTGTAATCACATTTCAACAGTAGCATCTGCTTCAGGTGGTGTTTATGAGTTACTCATGCAATTATTATTATTTTGAAAAAGCCTCTGTAAAGTGTCAGTACTTTCCAGACTCAGTACATGGGCATGTGTGTCATCTTGGAACAGTCAAATCTGTATGCCAGCAAGACATGTAACAGTGCTCACTGTACCTAATTCCCATAGTAGATGTTGAGAAATATAATTAAATTGTCTTCAGTATCACAAAATGTGAATGGGTGAGACCACAGCAAGTCTTACCTCTGCCATTTTAATGCAGAGGAAATATATCTACTTAATTAAAATGACCTAACTATAATATGATGTGGACATTCATTTATCAAGGATTAATTATAATACACAAATGCTGTTTATAGTGTCAAGAACACTATTAAGCACAACACTGTATACAATTCAATGAACATATGGCATTTGCAGAACCAGCAGCGTTACCAAAAAAATCCAACATAGCAGTTGTCATAATCTTATGATAAACTACTGCTGCATTGTAATTATATGAGCAAGACAGCCAACGTTATTATCAGAGCTTCTGTTCTCTTTGAGTGCCTTGTAACTTAGAAGTTCTTTTATTTATGAATACTACATTGTGTTACTTAGTGTGAATTATTGTAGGCAGAGCAGCTCAAGTTATTCTCCAGTATTATTCCAATATAGCAATGATTTATGTTAGATATTAATTTTGTCATGTTTCATAGTGTATTTATTTATATATGGTTCTTGGCAAAAATAACTAGCCCAATATTCCTTAGGTAATGAGATTTTAAGTTTTACAAGTGAACTTACAGTGCCCTTAGAAGTAAAGCATTCACATTTACCTTTCATTCATGCCAGAGGTTAATGATTGCACAGTTAATAACTTCCATCTAACACAAGTAATCTATATTATTCTGTTCCGTAAGTAGGAATGCACATAAAAATTACTTCAGTAACAGATATCAGTAGCATCCAAAAATTTCTTTAAACTATTTTCAGTACCCAAGTAACAGGCATGTAAGAATTAAAATAATACTGAAAATGGAACAAAACCCTTATACATTTTAAAAAGATGGCTTCCAATGTTCTCATTACATACACAAAGCCTGGAGATACAGTCAAACAGCAAATGCTGTATCTTAAATGAATGTGTCATTACTTATGGCAACTCCCTGGATAAATAATGATTAAAATTATATAGAGATGATCTTTTGAGGTCTGTTCCAACCCCTAACATTCTGTGATCCCATTCCTGTATTATTGACAGCAGTAATACACAAGAACAAATCACTTCACATGAATGACGAATTCATATCAAAACCATGTGCTCTGTTGTTTTAAAGTGCATTGATACCTGGATTGCAGAGGATTATATTTGGCTTATGACACCA
Source organism: Dryobates pubescens (assembly GCF_014839835.1). Taxonomy (NCBI): domain Eukaryota; kingdom Metazoa; phylum Chordata; class Aves; order Piciformes; family Picidae; genus Dryobates; species Dryobates pubescens. The sequence continues at coordinate 29,916,978 of NC_071618.1, forward strand.
CAAAGATCTTTCAGTCATTTATTTGTGCTTTTCTCATTCTATCAAGACAAATAAATATTTTAAATCTCATTTTTCAAATTGCATATTATACTATATCCTAATAAACTGCTATGTAAAAGGGAAACAAAACTCTTCATGCTGTACTCTGTATCTTAAGAAGGAGGACTGTTAATCATGAGTGCAGAAAACAGGCTCCCTGGAGAACAGTATTGGCTGAAGAGTAATGGCACTAAATGGATGCTTCTCACTATTGGCTAACTATCTGCTCATCATTCAGCACTTCAGTCAACTAGTCAGTTTCAAATATATCCCTTTGTTTAGGAAGCTAATAGCCCAACAGGAATGACTGGGATTTCAGTCTAGAATGAACACATCTGAAAACCAGACTAGAAAAACGAGGTACTGCAATAATATCCTGCAGTGTCTAAATTTCTTTTGAGATCTAATCTCATATAATTTCAGACATTCTGTTTCTATCTATTAACAGAGTAACTTAATCATACTAGAAACATGCTTATTACAGAAATATTTTATGAATATTGTTTTCTGTTGTTTCAAAATGAGCTATTCATAACCAAAGTATATATAAAGTAATTATGCCAAGCAACATATTTTGAAGCCTCAGTAGAAGAGATTCTGCTTGTAAAACAATTGAACTGATTTATGTCATGAAATTGAATTGATGCATTTTGGAGTACACAGATTTAATTGTTTCTGTAAAAGTAAGCAAATAAACAACAAACAAACAAACAAGCAAAAAGAATGCCTCATCTATCCAAGCAGTCTGGTAAAAGAATAGAGACAAAACAAATATGATTTATTTGGATGAAAGCATGAAAAGAGATCTGACTTCTTTCAAAACCCAGAAGGCAGCCTTGAGTTCTTTGGACTATACAACTCTGCATAAAATTTTTGCTGGCAATAATGACAAATGTTTGTATGACAGAAAAATGTACTAATTACATGTTATACTATTAATTTAAATTTATATACAGGCAGCTCAAAGAAGTTGGTTTGGTTTGGGTTGGTTTGGTTTGGTTTGGTTTGGTTGGTACCCAGAGAGGTTGTGGAGTCTCCTTCTCTGGAGACTTTCAAGACCCATCTGGATGCATTCCTGTGTGAGCTGCACTAGATTCTATGGTCCTGCTCTGGTAGGGGGGTTGGACTCGATGATCTTCAGAGGTCCCTTCCAACCCCTAACATCCTGTGATCCTGTGATAATATCTTTTATGTAGCATCACTGGCTTTCAAATTGACGGGGCTTTTACATCTTAATTTCACTTGGCCCAGAAATACTCCATATATGATGCTCTACATGGCACATTACCAAATTAGAGTTTTATCCTGCTACTTAGATTTTTATTGAGAAGGAATGATATGATGTGGCAGTCTAAAGATGTTAAGCTGTGCTTCAATGATTGATGTTGGACATTAACTGCATTGAATTTTAAGGTAGGTTGATCTGACTTGTTTAACTAGGCTTTCTTTCTAGTACCTATATAAATCTAAACATATAGGTTAGCAAATTACAGGTAAAGAAGTATTGACAATGGAACTTAGTGACTGCAATGCCGTTCAACTTTAAAGCACACAAAGGACTGAGACATCACATTTGTATCTGTCCACATAAAATGTTTAGTTCAGCTATGGGAGCTAACACGAAGTGAAACAATTTATTTTGTCTAAATACACACACAGAATGTACAGAAAAATCAGACTTCTACAGGACTAGAATAAACTACAGCAAGAATAACCTAAAAGAGTATGCACACGCACACACACACACAAACACACACAAAACTCACCAAAACCCCCTGTAACAAATAGGCAATAGCTAATGAAATATGACAAATATTACAAAAAAAAAAAAAAAGGCATCAGCTGAAGACATGTCTTCAGGTATCTTATGAAGCTGTCACTTCAGTACAGGGACAGTGTCATATGTTATATTTCTTTGAATGTCAAGGCAACTGGATGGTATTCAGTCTTACTATTGACTATAATGTAAACCACAGTATTTAGCTTTCAAAACCACATGTAAAATCTAAAGGCACACAAATTTTAGTGTGTGCAGTGTGGAGCTAATTCCCACATTGCGTGACACTCCACCTACTTTATGCTGTGTTCTTTTTGAAGTGCATTCTTCTGGCAACTGAACTATCCTTAAAAATATGCCTTGATACAAAAACTACATTTGAAAAGGTCCCTGAAAACAGCCCACAGCAGCTAGAAGGCATACACTCTACATTTGCTCTGTACATGAGCCACAAGCCCAAAGACTTTAACTGTGAGGTGCATACACAGGAAGGTCAAGTTTTAGACAGTATGTCTACAGAAAACCAGATCCACTGATGGGCTACTTCCACACTTTCAAAACATGGAACAATCTTTTGGAGTTTAAGGTATGAATATATAATAATTAACTACTAAGTCCATTTCAGCTATGTTTTCTTTCAGAAACAAATCATAAAACGTATTATGTTGCTGAAATACAGATTAATTTTAAGTTCTCAAAAAAACCCAAACCAACCCTCCAGCAATTGGTAGTAATTTTCTGCATAGTTAAAATGAGTAGCACATAAGGAACAATCAATACATCCGAAACTGGAACTGAATTTGAACGCGCTTTTAAATTGACTTTTCAAACCACAGTTTGCTCTTAATAACATTTTAACATAATGAAACCTTTTATTCTGCTTGTAGTGTCCACAAATGTAGACTGGTTTATTTCATATACCTGAAATCCTTCATTATCCTACCTGATGGCAAATCTTGACACAGAAAACATAAATAGAATGGACTTAAAAGTTGTTAGCTTGGCAGCTAATATTTTTTTTCTCATACATTTGAAATTTATAAGGATAATTTAAAGAAAATGTAGAAGTCTAACAAAACTGAAATACAATATATTCTAGTAAGAGAGATTTAAAAGTATGTTTTTACAGTGTGGATAAATTAAAGTGAAAGATGATGTCAAGGTTCATAAAGAAAAAAGCAACAAGTACAACATGACAGATTACAATGATGGTACACTAGGCATGACATCAACATAGAAGCAACCATTTTATTTAGGGCTAGTGCATTTGAGAAAAGGAAATAAAACCCAAAGCCTAGAATATTTATTTGAACTCTTTCAGTGTCAAATAGTATTAGTGGTGTTACTGGAAAAGCTAGCTGAATACAGGTGATGTTCACAAGAGGGGCACAAAGTGATGGGCACTTACTGCTGTTCCTGGCATAATCAACATTTTGTCATTGGCATTTTGGCTGCCAATATACCGGTGTTAAAAGCATAGTAAAAGACTGTATTTAAATGTTCATAGACATGAAGATTGGCTTTGAGGGTCAAGACAAAGGACAGGGAGGGCTGTTGCACCAACAACAGTCATAGGCCAAAGATAGATTTGGCTTGGGGAAACAAAATCAATTTTATTAAAAACCATCACCATTTCACCACCTGAATCAGATTAGGACAGTGACAAATACAAGTGGATCTCAAATGCATTTCCTCCCCATCCCTCCTTTCTTCCTGGGCCAAACTTTGCTACCTTCTGCCCTACATCATTGCACGGGGGCCTTTATAGCTCTGAAATTCATTCATGAAAACGTCTATCTCATGTCTATTGATTTACCTCAATTCCTGTAGTTGTGACTTGCAGATGAACTTTCTTCCTCTTAGTTCTTATTTTGTATTTTTGTTTGTAGATTTTTCTGGCTGTCAGGATTCTTTGTGTGAGTTCTTATTTCTAGCCATGTGATACACACTATAAATGTAATTAAGATGCTAATTTAACCTTAAAAATTAAATACTGAGCCTACATACCTATCACATGTACAGTACTCAGGTTTTTAAAATTTCTCTTCTGGATATTCAATGCCTTGCTTATCAATTATTTTGACATGGAAAATGAGGCAAATAAACCACACTAAAACATACTATTACTTTCCATGCTATGTATGTGAATAAGAACTAACTTTATATTGGGGTATGCTCTAAGAAATATTTACTTCTAAGTGTTAATGAATACTACTTTACATTTGAGCATGACAATATTTCACATAAATTCCAATTAATAGGAATAGATTTTTCTACTCGAAATAGATAAGTGGTGCTCAAGAAACTTGTTTTCAAGTGGTGTTCAAACTTGATTTTACTAAATAAATATTAAAAGGTCTGTGAGCCAGTTTGTTGAAGAGTAACATACAGCCTACTTAAGAGAGACCTGATTTACAGTTAAATATTAGGGGGTTTGAGATTCAGAGTATGTGCAGTTCCAAATTCCCTGTTGGCGATGTCAGTGGGTATAATCTTTAAAGGTAGCTACCACAAATCTCAAAATTGTATTTAACACTCAAAAAGCTATTTTAATGTTTTGTTTTAGAAAATGAGTTATCTGTAAAAATTAGAAATTATACCAAAGTTAAGAAATCAAGCTTTCAGAAATATGTGAGGACAAATTTAAGACAAATATTGTACCTGCAACCCACGTTTTATAAGATTTGAATATGTGTTATTTCTAGTTCTAATTAATTTAATAAAAATTATTACAATTTTAATAAAATAATATAATTTTCACTGTACATTATAGTGCACTGGTGAAAACTTGGCCAGTGGGTCCGAGGCTGAGTTTCTCAGAGCACAGCTGTGTGACTTCAGCACTGTTTTGCTGAAAAAATTATTTTCATTGTGAGAAAGTTGTCTAAAGTCATGGAAGATAAAAATCGTAGAGAGAGGGGGCAGAGAAAAAAGTGCAGATGTTGCATCAGTGACAATCACTAGATAAGAGACTCCGTATGAAAAATGCTGATGTGAATAGCTATAAATCTTAAATTCAACAACAGCAAGGATCAGTCTGCTCAATGAACCCAGAGGCTCTTCCCCCTCTGAGTACTAACTACCCAGTCAACTGAGATCTATCCAGGATCAGTATTAGGGATAGCACAGATATTAATGCTTTCCATGGTTGCTTCTTGGTTGCAACTACCTATGACATGTTTTAGCCAGCAAAAAATTGTTTTTCACTTGGGTGTTGTCCATAACTTACTCAGAGTCTCCTCCTTTTTTTATAAGATGCCCAAATGAAGTCGATCAGAAAAAGGTTACCCTTGGTACAGTATAACCAATTCAGCCTTCTCAATCATTACACCAAGGAAAATGGAAAGAAATCTACAAACAAGGATAAAAAATATTTAGTATTTTCTACTTATGAAGTTTATTAACATAACTATCATATCAATAATTGCAGTCTAAGATAATATCAACTATAGAAAATACTTTGCTTGGGGAATTACTACAATGTGGTTCAGAATCGAAGAGAGTTTTACGTTCTTGAATATAGGTTAGTGTCATGGTAACAGGTTTTAATTTGGAATAATTTTGAATATTCTTCTATATCCTAAGTAACAGGAAAATTAAATTATACTAGTGTAATTGATTTTGTTTGAACTATGTGTTTGTACCTCATTAAACTACATTTCATTAACTTATTTGCTACTACACTTTGGAAAAAAAGGCAAACCAAATTTGATTTATCACCATACAGTAACATTTTTTGTAAGAATAATGTTTATTGCCACAATTTTCATACTTTTTAAGGTAAAAAGTGTTCAGTTTTTTATATTCTTTAAATCGCTCAGAATCTTTACAGTGTATTTTATGTCAGCCACAATACTGTTAATAGGGATATTCAAATGTGCATAGTTTTCTTTCCCTTTTTATATTAATATATGTCAGCATTATGCTCAGATTCCTATGCTGACAAAAATGCATACTGATAGTATAGGCAAAGCCTTCACCATAACTTCCATTATTCACTTCTTCACATGAATTCATATGATTGACTTGTTTAAGAGTGTTTCTCCAAATAGACAAAATAGGAACTTTGTTGCCAAATTTCTCCATTTTTGTCTGGCAGTCATAAAATTGTGATTGAAGGACATATCTTTCCTTGAGGACAAAGCAGTTGTAAAAGTAGTATTGAGGAGACTGAAAGAGCGCTCAGACTTCCAGGATAAATAAATGAATCCTGAGCTACCACAATATAACTTTGAACACCTTCACTCCAAATTTATAATTTTATTCAGATTTTGTACCCTGCAACTCTTAAATTCAGAATATTACCTAATACATCTCTTGAACTTTATCAGAAACTCATGTTTAACATTAAACCTAAATGAGAACAATATAAACAAAAAATTTCAGATGCTTTCATATCTAGCAAAACAGAAGAGAAATATAAATGTTAACATTTCATTTTCCAGGAAAGTCTTGACCAGAGTTAAAAAATTACAGCTCTATGAAAACAATGACATTATTAATTTGAAAATTACTGCGTTGATCTGAAATGATTGCTAAACAAATGAGCGCAAGTCCAAAACTCCCAAACAAAACATGATTGGTTCTATTAAAGTCAGCAGTACTGGTTAATTTATCATATTTATCTGCCCATTTTCTGCCTCCTACAATCAAGTAAAATGGATTAGAACTGCATGTTATTTCTTCTCCCTGATGAGTACAGGGGAACAAAACAATTAGCTTTCAATTACATGGAATTTTTAAAAATATAAATCATAAAGTTGAAACTTTAGATATGATTTTAACTATGACATCTGCATTACAGATGTTCAAATAATAGCTCCTCATCTTTGTCTATTATAGCTAACAGTTACAACTTCTAGAGGTTAGCTCATAGCAACCCAGACAGACATTCAAGATGCCTACAATGTATTACTCTTTGGAGATGCCATACTCTTCTGATTGATTATGAAGAAAACTGATAGTGACCAGTTCAGGAATAATCAGAAAATATTGTAACCTAGGTTGCATACCTGAGCAATACTATAGAAAAAGTACCTTAGGGAAAAGCTAGAAGGCTCAGTTACACACATGGATGAAAGAGAGTAAGGGAAAGATTTTTACTCCCAATTGTCTGAAATGTTACTTGCTAATTTAGTATTAGCACTTTCTTGCACATCTGCCATTAGTCATCTTCAAGACTAATCTGTCATTAAATTACTTAGTTTAAGCACCGGTTTTGCATTTGAATACTGGGCTAGTAGTCATTCCTTCACCTTCAGTAAACTAACAGTAGCCAGCATATTCAATGCACAGGAAAAATCTAGCTAGGAAGGAAAAACATGCTGTCAATTTATCGGAAGAAAAAAGTCAAGAAAAGAGCTGAGTCGTTACTTAAGGAGCATCAAACAATATTGATGGTTGGTTGGAAGGATGAGGTGTTTATGCTTTTCCTGTTCCAACTTTCATTAAGGAGGTTATGCGTGAATGGACATGACACCAAATCAGAATAGGGAAAAAAAGTTACTTAGAAAAGTCAGATGAAATTTCATCTGGTTGATGAAATATTCTGCAGAGTACTTGGAGAAATGGCTGAGGAAATCTCATGTTAGCATTATCTTTCAGAACACAAAGAGAATAAATGATCTTCCAGAAGATTAGAAAAGGACAAACATACTTTTTGGTTTTTTTTCCTCTACAACAGAGAAAAAAAGACCACAGTTGCCTAGCTTCAGGTGATGAAAAATATGCTAGTACAAATATATGGAAAATCAGAAGATGTTTATTGTCAGTCAATAAATCATGCCATAACAAAAAAGTTTCATTCAACAGGGTATCTCATCTCATTAGTATGTTAGAAAGAATAGGTATTTCAGATACTGCCTGGTACTATTTTTTAAATGACCTGGAAAATCACAGTGAAGAAAAATCTGCTGCAAGGTGGCTGTATAAATAGTTGAAAAACTGTACTCAGCTGTTGTTCACAGTAGAACAAGAAGAAAAATGTCAAGCATGATAACCTATGTATTTGTCATTACTTCTGTACTGTTCAATATATTTTATCATTTTGTAATAGAAAATAGAGTACACCAATTTGCAGATCACTTCAAACTGGACAGAGATTTGAAGACTATATTAAAATTCAAATGATCTAGAGAATTTGAAATTGCTTATCTTAAAAAAAAAGCCCCGTGTTTGCTGACAATAATGCACTTTTAGCTTAAAACAATACGGAAATTTGTTGCTATAGTCACTTAAAGCTACAGGCTGATTGGCGAACAGCACATGTGTATGTTTGGGACAAATAAGAAAATCACCCAAAAAGTTACCAGAATGATTCTATTAGTTGGGATTTTATTCAGTCCCCTCTTTTAGATCATCAGAAATAAAATTATTAAGATGATCTCAGTTCTGTAGGTTTCTTTCTACTAATGCTCAAGCATATCTACTTACTTGATACTGCTTATATAAAACCTGCTGGACAGGTAACACATCTGACCATCACAGCAGTCTAATTACTGACCTTCTTTGTTAATTATGGATCCTTATTAGTTTTATGCTGCAGCAATACCACTGCCAAACTCAAGCTATACAAAAATAAAGAAAATTGTTTTAGTCTTTATTTCACATACTTGTAGAAATGTAAAAGTCTCAATTTTACATATAAATTTAATTTATAGGCAACCTTATGTAATAGCTAAAATGTACTGGGATACATTAGGAGAGAGTATCATAAATATTAAAAAAAAAAGAAAACACAGAAAACCACGTCACTTATAGTTCACTCAGCTTTGAAAAAGCTTTACATGTGTAATTTTTTTTTTGTTGGTTCATCTCTGGGTTTTTTTTTGTGCTTTATCTCTAATTCTACAGTGTAATGACATCTAGACTTTTCTTGATAGTGACTATGCTGAAACAAGAAGTTTGAATATACTTGTCAGAAGTCATTTCCTGATGACAATAAAATCTATGGTGTTCAACCAGTATAAAAAAATGTGGCCAAGGGACTGAAATTATAGTAGTTCTTTAGATAAAATCAGAGAAAACAGTAGGAAAGCAATTCTGTATATAAGAACTCTATATATGTGAAACATCATCTATGTAATACTAAAAGTATTTTAAAAATGTGTCCACAATCATAGAATCAGCTCTTTCTGCTTTTGCACTGTGCAGTTAAAAAAAAGGAAATTTCAAGCAATCTGTGATTTTAAATTGTAATGATAACACTTATTACTGTAGATGTCATGGCACTCGGATGGAAAATGATCTTTTCAAACTGTTCCAGCAGTTAAAATAATCTCATCTGAAGCATAAAACATTTTTCAAGGGGGAAAAAAAAATATCCCAGTGTCCTCTTTGGGACACTCAGTTCAACCAAATGTGTGAATAAGCAGATTAAAAGAACCCATTATCAAATATCTGGTATTTAAATTTTGTTAGATGCTGAACGTAAAAAAACGAATGACCACATGATCATAAACAAAGCCCCTGTCCCAGTTTGAGGGCAGGCAGATCCTCTCTTGCCGGGGCAGTAAAAATGAGACTCACACAAATGGACTGCAGAAGTGATTGAAAGTTTAAATGGAAGTGCTTTACAGAGAGCTACAAGCATAGAGATAAAAGAAAACCCAAACCATACAGAGTCACCTTACAGTGCATCCAAAGCCCCCAGGGCACTTTCTTCTCCCTCCACTGCTAGGCTAGTGTCAAGATTGGCCAGGTCTGAGATTGCCCTCCCCTCCCTTTCTCCTCCTGGCATTAGGCCTAGCCAGATCTAAAAGGCCTTGAGATACTCCCCCACCATTACCAGATAGGAAAGCATCTCTCACAGGAGTAGGGAGAGAAGAAAGAGGGTGTGAGACTTTGCTGATAAATTTATAGGGAGCAGGACATTATGGTATGAAATATGCTATTCCGGTGTCCACCTACTGGGCTGGACATTTGGGACATAGGAGATGTATCTTGTGTGCCAGCAGCAGGAGGCACTTAGCCTTAACAGCCACAGCCACATCTTTCCTTTTCAAAAGGAAGGACAAAAGAAACATGACAGCTAACTTCATTGCTTTATACTAAGTGCTGAAGAATTTTTTGTAATGAACACATTTCTGCAAGTAATACTGTAACATCTTGCAAAAGTTTTGAATAAGTTATTTGATCACAAGACACAAAGTAATACCATACATGATAAATAAAGATTTCAGGGTCACTAACAGTTACTCTAAAATTAAAATAGCATTCAGATGTCCCCACTGGTATTACTATATGTGTATATTCTAGTTAGAAAGGAAGCTTCTCAGAAAGGAAGATTCCTCTATATAACCATGAAGTCAGAAGCTGCCCAAATATCCATCATTTCCTGGGAACAGAAACAATGTTTATGTCTCTGCATGTAAAATATTTAACTAATCTTACTAATGTGATGATAAGGCTCTTGGTACAAGCAACAACACTTCTGTGAGGACACGAGTATTACACGAGACACACCTGAAAGCAAGGAAATACGTGTCCTGTAAGTGCAGGTATTCACAAAAAAAGTAAATCAGTATGGACAAGAATCTATACCCAAAGGGCAATAAGACTCTAAGCTGGAGACAGAGTGAGGAGACATCAGGATCATCATATGTTAGTAATTTTAATACTCAGCCTCAGTACCAGGCATTTAAAGAGCAAGATGATTTATATGGATGAGATGTACAGAAATTTCTGGACTTTTTGATTTTACTGTGACTCACCTTAATTATGGAACTTTTGCTTATACTTGTCAATGGCAAAGAAAAATGTGCGAGACAATTTTCAATGTTAATAGAAGTTAATTGCTGTTCTGTACTACAAATTGTAGGCCACGGGAGGAAAATATTAATTTAGAAATTAATATAATACAATGATAATACAGTGTTAGATGATAGCATTTTGTTCTTCACTTTATTTCTGAAATAGCAAAACTTCAGTACAAAGTTGTAACATTATTACATTTGTTATTACAATTGTTAATCTGAGCAATTACATGCTATTCACAGAATCACAGAATCACCAAGGTTGGAGGAGACCTCAAAGATCATCAAGTCCAACCTGTCACCACAGACCCCATGACTAAACCATGGCACCAAGTGCCACATCCAATCCCCTCTTGAACACCTCCAGGGATGGTGACTCCACCACCTCCCTGGGCAGCCCATTCCAACGGCTAACAACTCTCTCTGGGAAGAATTTTCTCCTCACCTCGAGACTAAACTTCCTCTGGAGCAGCTTGAGACTATGTCCTCTTGTTCTGCTGCTGGTTGCCTTTTTTAGAAGGTAAATCATACAGTTGGTCAGGATACTTTAAAGTAAGGCAATATCCTGTTATTTAAGTAAATGATTATTAAAACTAAATAACTACAGTAAAAAAAAAAAGGCAAAACAGCTTCAAGAACAACTTACCCACTGAGGCATAGTACAAAATAACTCATATCAGCTGCAGGTAAACAGGACAAAAATGCTTATTTTTCATCTCAACCTGCCAACTTATTTCCTTTATACTCAATGACTTGCCTGTATTCACTTTACTACATTCCAGTGTCTTCTGACATTGATTAAGATTGCTGTTTGTTCAGATGCTGGAAAAAAGACATGCCAACTTGGAAAGAAAGTCACTCAAAAGACAACCTCTCCAATGATGTGACATTACAAATCTTGCTATTATCCCAACTGATTTTATTCTTAAAAGAAGTTTAGAAGTCTTTTGTTTTCTGTAAAATGCTAAAAGGTTTTTAAGGGCAAATCCCCTGAAATGTCTTCTTTGAAAATGATCAGGGGGTTGAAACATCTCTGCTATGAGGACAGGGTGATGGAGCTAGGGTTGCTCAGCCTGGAGAAGAGAAGTATTAGGGCTGGTGAGCCCTAATAGCGGCCTTCGAGTACCTGAAGGGAACCTACAAAGACAGAGAAAAACTATTTACAAAGACCTGTAGTGATAGGATGAGGGGCAATGGCTTTGAACTAGAGAACATTAAATTCGGATTGTATGTTAGGAACAAGTTCTTTTACCTTGAGGGTAGTGGAACACTGGAACAGGTTATAAAGAGAGGTGATTGAGGCCCCATCCCTGGAGATGTTAAAGGTGAGGCTCAACAGGGCTCTAGACAACCTGATCTAGTTGAGGATGCCTTTGCTTACTGCAGAGGGTGTTGGACTAGATGACCTTTGGAGGTCCCTTCCAGCCCAGACCATTCTATGATTATATAATGCCTTATCAGCATTGACCATCTGATGCCAGTTACATTGGCTCTGTTAATTAAGTCTAGTTTAATTTACTAGTATGTGTAGTAGTAAAAGTCTAGATAGGTTTTTTTTTATAGCCTGTTTTGCAAACCATGAGTGTCTTCACTGTTGTGATTTTCTAAAATATACTATTTGACAGAAGTTTTTACTCGAGATTGAAAAATAAATGTAAAATAAAAGATCTGCAGGAAACTGCATATTTTTTTAAACAGAACATGAAAGCAAAACAGTTCTAAGAAGGTTCTGAGTCACAGAAAAAATGACAGCAACTATTACTCCATCTAGCTGAGAAAAAGACATCCTATTTTCTTTGCAACACCAGAATTTCCACAGAGAAGAGAAACTGGTAAGTCATTACTTCTAGAAGTAATACTAAAAATGTTAGGTTTAAATCAGAACAAAACAACACAGTGATTTCAAGAAGAAACTCTATTATCTATAGAACTAACAGCTTCCATGTGAATCAAGGTGGACAGAGAAGCGGCTTCCAAATGTCAGGGTCTAAGGCTATTATGTGGAACATGGTATAGGAATATGCAAGTGCATCCTCTGTGCTAGTTGAGAGTTTAGCTGTTTCTCTTGACCATAACTTGGGAAAGAAGGCTTGACACTTTTTTACAAGTAAGGGTAATCTATGGCTAGCTGGGGAACTGCAGGTAAAATCTATGTACTTCTCAAGAGAGCAGACAACCACTACAAACACAGAAACTGTAGAAACATTTTAGAATCAAATAAGAAAGATCCTTAATATTATTTGCCTAGTTTTCTAAATTTAGCAATTAGCCCTCTCATTTAATAATTTTATGTTCTCTCACCTTAGTTTACGTGTGAACCTTTTTCCATGACAAATCATGTAGCATTTAGTTTTCTTAAGTGAAATTCTCTGACCATTTAAAAAATGCTTTAGGGTGTGTTTATACAACTGCTTGTGATCCTAATGAGATGGTTTAAGAAGTGACTGTCCCTCAAGCTAAAATAATTGACTGTGCTCTTCCAGGCTTCTGCAATACAGAATAAAATGTATCTGTTCAAATCACCATTGGGAACAATTCATATATTATTATTTCAACCAACTTTACTAGGGAGGCAGTAAACAACTATGGAGAATCCATGTTTGTTACCTCCTGAAATAAGTGTTCAGATCATGACACAATAAAAAAACTATTTTGTGGTGCAGTAGCTCATCCTTAACTTTGATAAATAAAATAATTTAACCTCTTAACTCATTAAAGGCAAGCTCATTCTCAAAAGTTCAAACTCGTGTGAAAACTCACTTCAAAAAAACCCACAAACCCAAAACCATGAGAGCTGACAATTGAATCTGTTTTGGTTTACCGTCTGTCTAGTTCTAGTATACATAGAATACATAGAATACATAGAATAAACCAGGTTGGAAGAGACCTTCAAGATCATCGCGTCCAACCCATCAACCAATCCAACACCGCCCAAACAACTAACCCACGGCACCAAGCACCCTGTCAAGTCTTCTCCTAAAAACCTCCAGTGATGGCGACTCCACCACCTCCCCAGGCAGCCCATTCCAATGTGCAATCACTCTTTCTGTATAGAACTTTTTTCTAACATCCAGCCTGAACCTCCCCTGGTGCAGCCTGAGACTGTGTCCTCTTGTTCTGGTACTGCTTTCCTGGGAGAAGAGACCAACATCCGTCTGTCTACAACCTCCCTTCAGGTAGTTGTAGAGAGTAATAAGGTCACCCCTGAGTCTCCTCCTCTCCAGGCTAAGCAACCCCAGCTCCCTCAGCCTCTCCTCGTAGGGCTTATGTTCCAAACCCCTCACTTTCTTGCCATTAGAAAACAGTCATAGTTAATAAGTGTAGACATATTCACAGTATTTTAAATATGTTTCCATGTACTATTATGAGAGGAAAATCAGCTCAACAAAAGCTCCCCTTCCTCACTCACAGCAATGACACAACATACATGTACACATTATAAACAATGTTTAGTTTCCCACTACTACACCCTTTCCTGTTTTTCAGCTTATCTAAACTAATTCAGAATATATCTACATTTCATAAAACTATTTCAAAGGCTTTGTTCACAACAGAAGTTTAAAGAATAAGTCTAATACATTATTTATCTGTTTATCACTTAGCATACCACCACACAGTTCATTAAGTTTGATCTCTCAATGGACATCCATTCCCATCAATTTCTTTCTCTACTCCTGTTAGCTTGAGTACTCTATAGATCTGTTTCACAGCATTTTTTAACACAGATTCTTGATTCTGAATGTATAATTAACCACTCACAAAATGAAGTACATTCATTTATGTGAGGAGTCCCACATTCAAGTGAGATTTTTTTTTAACCCATTCAAATTTTATTCTTATCCAGAGCACAGTGGTCTATTTTGTGGTTTGTTTTCCCCCTCCCTTTCATCAAAATCTAGTGTTGTCTGGATTAAATATACCTGATAGGTTAAAATTCAGTAATAAAAATCCCCTTTAAATGGCTGACAGGTATATCCCTTAATTAATAACTACCTTTTCACAGTAACACATATGCTGATCACCTTCAGACTTGCTGTGCACATTTTGACTTTATGTTAAAGTAATATGGTTACAGACCAGGACTATTCATAACCCTAAGGGTACTGTTAGCAAATTACTTGGCATGAAGCTTCCTCTGTTACTTATTTTAGCAATCAGTAACTGCAATTACAACTTAACTTGATCATTTCACTTATCCACCAGTTCTTCCTGGGGTACATGGTACAACATGTAAACAGCTTAACATAAAATATCAGAAACCTAAGCCACACTCCAAAGCTTTTCAATGGAAGGAAAAAAGAGGCTTAATAAAATCTGACCAGTTTGGATACCTACTTCCAGGTTGTTCTCTTTGAAGTGCTTTTTGCTACATGGAGGATTTATTTAAAGTATATATATATATCTTGAGGCCATTTTTCCTACCAAACATGAGCATGAGACTTCCTTAGGGACATGACTATCTGAATTTAATTCCTTTGAAGAGCATTAGAAAGACAAAAACACAAAGTGTCAGGAATCTGACTCATAGCAGGGACAAAAGAAAAAAAAGAGCTATGAGCACATTCAAGTGAAGTCTCTAAAGTTATTCAAAATTTGAGTGGTTATGAATAATCTGAGGAAACTAAAACAAGCGGAATTCAGAAACATGATGTTTAATAAACCAAGATACCAAATTGATACACTATATTCCAGTGTACAACCAACAGACCAGGGCAGATTACCCGTATTTATTATCTTGGCTACGCTTCACGGAAGGCATGGATGAAAGGCTGCTGCACATCAAAATGCTTCCTCTCACCTGTATTTTCACAATTGTGTTCATATGTTAATGTCAATGCCATATGAATAGACTAAGGCATATTTGACTAGTATACTAACTATTTAACTCTAATTCCTATAAGCATAGTTTCTAGAACTCCAGTAGAGGACCACTTTTTCTTCTTCTGGATGGAAAAAGAAGTCTAGACAACCTATAAAGTTAAATTAACAATTTTTTATGTACAGAAGTTTCAACTGAAACTCAAAAGACATTTTGTGTTTATTCCAGCACATATCAAAAGTGTTTTCAGGGAAATGTGAAGATAGTGAACTGTGGCATACTGAGTCATGGACTCTGAGTTGCAGATCAAAGACCACAGTGAACTATGAAAACCTAAGTAAATGGAACTGTTTCATTCTTTTACTTCATGCTCAGGAAACCAATTTATTAATTAACTACATGCAGTGACAGTGGCTCCTTCTTCAGTGTAGCTTTTTTGGGGTAGCTCTTCTTTACTGTACACTGAAAAAATAATGTGGTATGAATTAAGAAAATCAAGACACTTTTTGAGATTTTATTTTATCATAGAGAAGTCTTCATACATCTTAACACATGAAAAATCAGATATACATACTAAATGAATGCATTTCTTACTTGCAAAAAATGTTTTGTACTAAAGTATGAAAGAATCAAGTATTGTTAAAAAGCATAGAAAAGCCTGTATGTGATTTAAATCATAAAAAAAAACAACCCAAGACTATTTATTTCAGTTAGTGACATAAATGAAATAAAAATGTATGAATAACAAATATCCTACTTTTTTTTTTTTCCTTTGTAATTGCTTGCTAGTTTGCTAAGGTGATAAAAAAATCTGGATCAGTTTCTTGGGTAACACTGTGTGATATTCACTGAGTGACCTCCAGAGTATATTTAGAGAAACAATTTTGTGTATCTATGTAACAGAAGGCTAGAAAATCTAACTTACCAGCTGTTCACATCAAATAATCAACTGAAGTATTAATGGACATTAGCAAATATCCAAGATTTATAACGACACGGAAGTTAAGTAATTCTCCTCACATCAAAACCACAGAATCATAGAATGGTTTGCATTGGAAGGGACCTTAACGATCATCTAGCTTTGACCTGTCACAAGCAGGGATACCTTTCACTTGATCAAGTTGCTCAAAGCCCCATTCCACCTGCACTTGAACACTTCTAGAGAGGGCGCATGCAGAGCTTCTCTGGGCAACCTCACCTAGTGACTAATCACTCTCAGTAAAGAATTTCTTCCTAATATCTAATATAAATCTACCCTCTTTCAGTTTAAAACCATTACATCTTGTCCTATTGTTACACTCCCTGATGAAAAGTCCCTTCCCATCTTTACTGTAGGCCACCTTTAAATACTGAAAGGTTGCTATCTATCTTTTCCTCTTCAGGCTGAACAGCCCCAACACTGTCTTAGAGGAGAGGTGCTCCAGCCTCTCCATCGTGTTTGTGGCCCTCCTCTGCACTTACTCGAACAGTTTCCTAACTTTCTTATGCTGGGGACACTGGAGAGGTCCTCCAGGTGAGGTCTCATCAGAGCAGGACAGAATCGTTTCCCTCAATCAGCGGGCCACACCTGATGCAGCCCAGGATGTGATCAGCTTTTTGGGTCACAAGTGCACATTGCTGGCTCATACTGAAGATTTTCACCAACATCTCTAAGTCCTTCTCTGCAGGACTGCTCTCAACCCACTCATCCCCCAGCCTGTATTGTGTTTGGCATTGCGTCCACTTATGCTCAGGACCTCGCACTCGGCCCTGCTGAACTTCACAAGGTTTACATGGGCCCTGGATGGCATCCCTTCCCTTCAGTGTGTCAAGCAAATCTTGGCGTTGTCAGCACACTTGCTGAGGGTGTACTTGATCCCACTGTCCAGGCTGCTGACAAAGATACTAAACAGCACTGGTCCCAGTACAGATCCTTGAAGGACATTTCTTATCATTGGCCACCAGCTGGACATCAAACTATTGACCACAACTTTTTAAATGCAACCATCCAGCCAATTCCTTATCCACTGAGTAATCAATTAATCAAATCCACGTCTCTCCAATTCAGAGACAAGAATGTCATGTGGGACAGTATCAAACGCTTTGCATAAATCCAGGTAAATGATGTCAGTTACTATTCTAGTCCTATACTACATGAAGAATTTTAGGCTTTTATTCCCGCTGCTCTCCCAGCAGCACAGTCACTCAGAGCAGTTCCTGGATAAAAATGAACTGTCTGTTTGCTTTGGAATGTTTTTTGCCTTTTTTTTTTTTTTCAATCACTGAATACTGACACTAAAATTGAGGTGCTAGAGAGTTTGTAGTCCAGCTGTTGTGGCATAATTATTTAAAATGCATGGTGGCAAGTGTTCTTCCTTTGAAAGTATGACTCTTGCCTCCTGAATTTCTTGTTAAACCCGTAACTTTACCAACATTAAACCCTAATACTGACTTGTACCCAGAAGAACTACTTCAGTGATAAATAAAACAGCAATGTACTTCAGTGATAAAAGTTAATAAAACTGTTAATTAATGTTTGATTTTTGCCTGTCTCTGAAGGAATTTTTAAGCTATAGTCTTTTATGAATAAGGAGTTAAAACATTCCAGCTTGAGGGAAACAATTCCTTCATTTCTTGAATTCACAAAACATTAGCATAACAATGTTTGATTGCTCATGAGTGCATGGGTAAAGCTGGTCAATGCAAAGAGTACCTGCAGGAAAATACAATCTTTTAATCATTTGCCTAGGGAAAAATTTTCCAAACTACTACTTATCAGGTACAGGTGGAATTCAGGCATTGTATACGATCTTATTGCTGGCAGCTTTTCATGCATGGGGATTTATGAGCTAGCAGGTAATGATACACAGTTTTGCCCCCATATCGCTCTCCTATATTTTCCCATGAAGCTTTTAATTCTGTAATTATGTCCCAAATGCACGGTGTACTGTGTGACACCCCTCCCGAGTGGGCAGATGTTTCTGAAATCTGTGTTGTGAAAGAAACTCCCTTGGGTTTAGCACTGTCAGACTGCATTAAGAGCTGCTATAAAAGGTAAGAAGCAGATGTGTAGTGCTATTTCTGTTTGACACACTGTCTGTCTATTCAGTCTTTTCCACCGGTACAGCAACACTGCACCAACAGGCTAATGAACAGAATAAATCGTTAACCTGTAACCTCATCCAGTCTGCATGCAGTCTATTGTTTGTACTCCTATGATTCAAGCTCTTGTGTTTTCCATTGCTGCTGCCATTTGTTGTTCCGCTTTACTTGCACCCAGTATTACATAGTGGTCTCAGAACCAAAATACCAAGGTGAGAAGAACGGCACTGAAGAGACGGAAGGAGGAGGTTATGAGGGGCAGTTAGTGACCTGCCGACTTACTTGCACGAGGAAGACTGAAGAATTTCTTTTCCCTCTGTTCTTCACACTGACAGCCCCGGAGCACATCTGCGTCACACACAGGGGAGGGGGCGGCTTGGTGAGAGGCGCTGAGATAGAAAATTGTACACTGAGGACCTTGACAGCCGCACGGGCGTGATTTTCTTTTTTTTCTCCTGCGTACGGTATATATAAAGGAGCCCCGCTTTCTGTGCCAGCTCTCAGGCTTTGCCACCCCAGATAACTGCAGGCATGGAACTCCCTCGAGAAATGGGATGGGAAGGCGAGAGGTGGAGAGAGGCTTCCAGGTGACTTTTCCCTCTCTGGCTGCTCTCGGTCACGGGGCTTCAAGAGACTGAGGAAGAGCCACCTGCCTCCCGCTGTGGCTGCTGCAGCGACCGGTCCTCTTCGGGCTGTAGCTCCGCTCACTCCCCTGTTAAATCAGATTAGTGCGTCGTCTTAGCCTTCCTCACTCGCTTTTCCCTCGCAAGTGCCTGTCTCCCCTGAGAGGTGTCTCTCCTTTTTGCCTCTGCCTCTCTCTCCTGCCCCCTCACTGATCACCGTGCAGTTCTCGTCAGCTCTGGGCATCTCTTCCTCTCTCCTTTCCCTGCTGGGTGTCTGATCTCCTCTCGGCTCTGTGCATCACTCCGTCCATCCTCCCTCTCGCTGCACTGGTGTATGCGCGAATCTCTCCCCCCCTGGTAGCTACCACCCCTCGCCCTACAGGCACAGCGCTACCCGGAGGAACCGCCGCCGCCGCTGCCAATAGCGGGGCCGCCCCGCGCTGCTGCCGCTGCCGCTGCCGCTGCCTGGCCCTGCCTGGCCGCCTTGAGTCCCGCTGCAGCCTGCGCTTGTCCCCCGCCCGCCGCGGCACCATGTCCGGCTCCGGCAGGAAAGACTTCGACGTGAAGCATATCCTGCGCCTCCGCTGGAAACTGTTCAGCCACCCCTCGCCGGCGGGCGGTCCGGCGGGGGGTGGATGCCTGCCGCCCGACAGCAGCTTCGAGCACTGGGGGCCCAGCCAGAGCCGCCTGCTGAAGAGCCAGGAGAGAAGCAACAGCGTCTTCTGGAAGAAATCCGCTTCCTCCGCCTCCTCCTCAGCGGCCACCACGGCCAGCCCGCCCAACGGGACGCTGTTGTCCTCCGGCGGCCGACCAGGCGGAGGGCACGGGCTGGGACACGGACACGGGCCGGGGCCGCCGCCGCGCACCGTCTTCTACGTGGAATCCCTGGAGGAGGAGGCGGAGGCGGTCCCCGGCGGGATGGAGGTGGCCCGGGAGCCCGAGAAGGCCCTGGCGCCTCCGGAACGGGAGGAGGCGCCGGGGGGCTGCGCGGATGGAGGCAGCCGGGCAACAGGTGACGAAGACGGGCACAGGTAGGGAATGGGGCTGCTGTGGCGCAACATGCGCGGCGTCAGTGGGTCCTAGGGGGCAGCGGGGGTCATGGACCCGCGGCCGCGGACCGGGCTTCCGGCTGCTGGAAGAGGGGGAGGAAATGTGCGCGTGTTGTTGCGGGAGGACCGTGGGTCTTGGGGGCAGAAGGCTTTTCCCTCAGAAATGGCAGGGTTTGCGGGCGGAGGGTCTTCTTTCTGCCTGGGGGTTCCGGGAGAGACTGATTAGCCCCACGTTGCCGCGGGCAGGGGAAGCTGCCCCTGTGTTGTCACTGCCGCTGTGTTGCTCGTGCCCCTGCTCCGCTTCTATCCTATCCTGCCCCTGCCTTGAACTCTGCCCGTGGGGCTGCCCCGGCAGGCTTGCCTCTCAAAGCCCACGCTTCGCGCAGGGGATCGTCACCACCGAACTTTCTCAGAAGTTCATTAAAATGCTAGCGGGAGGGAATGTTGTTCTGAGTCAGTTGAGATACCGGGTGAAAGCTCAAAAGTAAAAACGTCCGCTTTCCTGGAACTCGGTGACTAAATGGTGTCACAGCCAACCTCAGGGTAAAATAGGAATTTGGTTTATGAGTAATCAATTGAGGAACATCTGAGATGTAAGGACAAGCAAGACACATGCAGGTGCTTGTGTTTCATATGAAACTTCTGTAATGTGGAATTGCTTTTCCTCATCCCCACCTTCCCCTTCCCACAGCGCCCAAAGTACTTAAAATCATTACAAGAGTAAAACATAGCTAACGCAGAGCTTTCAGAAATACTCTGAGGATAAAATGCTTCATTGGTTTAACTTTGCTTCCCCCTCACCTCCCCATAGTTAATTTAATTTCTCTTGTAATTTATTCCATTGTCTATAGAAAGACATATATAATTCTGTTCTTAAACAGAAAATACAATGATTTGTGCTCTTCATATTTAAAGCATATGATATCAAATATTAGATAAGAAATGAACACTGTACATTTCTTTGGATCAATATGTCTGTATATAAACTTGTGCTGGATTTGGCAGTGTAAGGTTGATGGTTAGACTCGATAATCTTGGAAGTCTTTCTGACCTTAATGATTCTGTGATTCTAGGTGTGTTTGAGTATGTTGAGCTTTTTCATTGAGCTCTAAAGCATATGTTCTGTACTTGAAACTCTTTGTTTTGTTAGTGAGCTTAGTTCATTTCATAGGAGCTACATAATTTAAAAAATGTGGAATTGTTGATGAATTACTTAGGGTACATTTTTAAAGAAAAAGTAATACTGAAGATTTTACGAGCAGTGAAAGTTACTCCGAACAGCAAAGATGTTTATCATAGGATTCAATGCAAAGTGTTACTGAGATGCTCTATAAAGAGATAACAATATCTTCAGGCTTTCTGAACTGAATGGAAGAAGTTAAAAACTGACACAAATGCAGTCTCATTCTATATTTTTTTTTATTAGATGTGTCACTGGTCTGAGAATCTATAGAGATTGGTGTACTGACAGAGCTTACTGAATTTTACTGGCACCACTTGATTTGTCTGTAAGAGTTCACTTGTTAGAATGAACTTCCTCATCACATACATACTCTGTGATAATATATATCTGATTTATTATTGTTCTTGGCTATTTATAATTTATTTATTCTGTGTTCTTCATTCATTGCTACTGGAGGAACACATCGAGTCATCACTAGGTCCTCCTTTTTTTTGAAAGAACATGCCTGAATTTGTTCAGATTTAAAATAATGAAGACAGGGAGATACCATTATTAACAAAAAATGCCACACGTTGAGATATGAAAATGGTTTGAGATAGTTTTAGAGTCTGAGACTTGACTTCCTTTTTTTGTTTATTTCTTCATTTGAGAACATTTCATTTACCTATACGGATTTTGAATGCTATGGCAAGAGGTGGTGAGGTGTTGAAAATTGGCAGTGGTGTGCTTGAAAACACTTGTGATCCAGAAATCTTCTAATACCCTGACAAATTGTGTCTCACTTCTTTGTAGAAATGAATCTTTCTATAAATCGTACCAACTTCTGTACTTCATTATTACTATAGGATGTTGCTCTGGTTTTGCTGGGATGAAATCACAGGCCCGCCAGGGGCTGCAGGCCATTAGCAGTTCTGAGTGAGCCAAGAGAGCTGGTGTGAGTTGGCTCACAATTGTATCCTATACCATGAGCATCATGCTCAGTGTAAAGGAGGAGAGTCTCTTGTTTGAGTTTCTGGCTCTTCTTCATCTTGCTCCTCTTCCTCCTTCAGCCTTTGAGGGTTGCCTTCCTGCATACTGTGTGTGCTGCACTTTTGCTGGGCTAACTATACGTATCTTGTGTTGGTATTAATTTGGCTATTTCATTAAATCCATTTTCATTTCCAACTGTGGGTCTTCTTTTCCCTATCTCCCTTCTCTGCTGGCAAGGGGTCCTTGATCTATAGATTAGCTGCTATAGTTTAGTCTCAGATATAAGCTAAACATGGACAGATACTTAAACTACTTTTCAGTCCGGAATGATGGATATTGTCAAATACTTAAACAGATGAGTGTGTGAAACTTAAGCCTTTTGGCATGCACCTTGGTGTTTGATGCAACAAGGGTAAAATTGTTGTGCAGTCACAGAATCGTAGGGGTTGGAAGGGACCTGCAGATATCATCTAGTCTTACTCCTGGCTCTCATTAGTATTTTGTGTTGTACATATTTAGAAATTAACAATTTAGGACTGTTCAGAAACTTTTTTTTTTTTTTTTGGGTGGAAATGGCGAGAATTCAGCTTTTGATTATGTTCTAATATAGACTATATGAACAATATTAGCTAGGAATCCAGTGGTATATCATCACATGAAGAGCAGCTTGACACAGTGACTTTTCTGTTGTTATTTCTTCTATTAATATGTATATGCAAGTGAAAATTAGACTTCTTTTTCCCCTTTTTGGCTTCTACTTGGAATCCTTGCATCACCAGAAGCTGTTCATTTGGTGTATTTGTCTGGATGTTTTGTTTTGTTTTTTTCCCCTCCTCATTTCTTCCCTATGCTAGATACATGAATTTTGTACTCATAACCTTTTCTAGTTGATCCCATCTGCAGAATTCCTGGTTTTGGCTACTTCTGGATTTGTATTTACTCAGTTTTCACAGAAGTATATTCTACTTTAATGTCTTTTTTTATATGCTTCTAAAGAACATTCTGTCACGTTAATGGTACAGATACTTAGACACAATAACTAATGTTACATGGATAGTCCCAGTGACATTAAGAAGACTGAAGGGTTAGGCTTCATGCGTAGTATTAATTACTGGCATAATTGTTTTACATTCCATATTCTGTTTTTACTAAAAAATGTTTTATGGTGAATTGCTAGTGTTAAAGCAGTAGATATTTAAGCATAGATTCTATTTAGACCTTGATTTTTATAAGAATAAACTGTTAGGGAAAAAAAAAATATAATGAATTTACAATTAAAATTTATAAATCAACCACACAACACTTGGAAAATACCAGTGCTAAGATTTTCTGTATAGCTGTAAGCTCTTATAAGTATAGTGGAGTTTTGTCATGATCATGATAGCTTTTTTCACATGACTTATTAATCAACCCCCAACATGTATGGTGTTCACTTAAGCACAGAGTCAGTATTTTCTTTCTTTGTTTGTCAGTGAATGGTAGTATGCTTTGCTTGCTTTACGCTGTCCATATCCCATGAAGATGCAATTACTTGTGAGCCTTCAGCACTGTTCATCGCTACACTCAGTATGTACCTCACAAACTATTAATGGGTTTATCTTTACAACAGTTTTAAAATGGAGGAGTAAAACAGAGAGAAGGATAAAAACAAAGACAAGCTGAATTGCTGATTTCTTAGCACATAGTGTTTTTCTCTTGCCAATTTCTGTTTCTTCAGTTGCAACTGTAAATGACAAGGCCATTCCACAAACAAGTCCGAGACTGCTCTGGCTGTATGCAGGAGGGATGAGCAGCACAGGATTCAATTAACATTTTGTTTAAGAGAATGCTCCAAGAAGCATATACTAGATATATCTAAAACACAAAGCAAGTGCTGACAGTGCAGAGGAAGCAAAGTACTGATGGGAATCCAAATGGTTAAAAAGTGAGAGCATAATTTTGTGATTCAAACATTAATTGAGCCAATTTGGTTTGCATGTCTTTGTTCTAAATTGTTTGTGTCAGGCTAGAATCAGGAATATAAATGTATTTTTAAACTCTAGAATCAAAACTGTTGAATAAATGTTTATTTTGTATTTTTCTTTCTTACCACACAAATCTTGCATTTTGATGCTTTTTCAAGACTTTCAAGTCTTCCTTCTTGTCTCTTAATAACTTATATAATCTCATGGTTAGCATGCTGCTATAGAAGGTTGACTGTCAAACCTGTCAAGATGAGCAGCAACTTCAATGCAGCTTTCTAGTTTGATGAGTAATTGTATAAAACACAGATAAAATTGTTATACACATTTGCAGCATAAATACTTGTATTGTTGTCTATGTATCTAGCCTCAAGAAGACTCTGGGCTCTAGTTTCAAAGTAAATGGACTTTCCTATTGACAGCTTTGACCTTGGAACCTTAGTATACAGAAAGAAGGGAGTCACGACATCTTCGTATGTCGCAGTCTATCCAGTGAGCGCACACACCTCTTAAGTATTTACTGAATGTGAGTGTGGCCTTCCTGAGGTACTACCCTCTTGGTAGTATTTAGATACCAAATATGAGTGGTGGATACTTCTGTGATAGCCAGATCCTAAAATTAGGTATGTAAGATGTCAAATTTATAGCTGCCTGTTTTCTAATGACTTGGGTATCTGATGACTGACTGTGGACTGCTCTGTTATGACTGTAGTTTAATGCTAGAGGTGGAATATGACTGCATTTCTAGTTTGTGGAATCAGAAGAGAATAATATACTTCAACATGAGCCAGTTTTCCAGCTTGATTATGAAACTCTAAAAAACTTCTATGCTTTTATACTTCAGAGTTTCCAAACAAAAGAAGCAGGGTTTATACATAACATGACCACAGACGGACCTTCTCCAAAGTTCTGATTCATTCCCAGAGGGCTTATGTTCTGTACATGGGACATAAAAGAATCTCTTGATAAAAGTAGTCACAATAATGTAGCCAAAGAATGTATGTATATATGGATGGAGTGAAATTAAAGTTACATGGAAAATCTAGGTTCTGGAATTTCCTGTAAGGTCTTTAACTTTGCTACTTCTGAAAGTTCTGTTGTGGGTTGTGTAGGAATTCTTACTTCACATGCTATCATTTCTTCTGTTCACTACTTGGATCCCAGACCAAAACCTGAGAATTCAATGTGTACCCTACTGTCACTTGAACTGATAGAGCTGCTGATAATTAAAATGGTGATTGTGTACTCTCTCTACAGAAAGATTGGGGAATATGACAGCTGAAGGAATAGCAGGTCTTTAGAGTCTTCTGCTGGATTTGAGATCATAGTGGGAAGCATGGACACATACACTTTTTTTCTCCCTTGAGTTTCCCAGACTTGCTTCCTTTTGTTCAATCCTCTTCTAGATCTTCCCTTAGTGTTTTTAATCCCTTCCGTAGTCTCAGACTATTCCTGACTGTTGTGTTTAAGTCTTCAATTCCTTATCCAGTGTTACTTGATTTTACTGGATTCTCTCATGATCTGCCTTACTGGTTTACTCACCAGGTTGCATGCACTAATGCAGAGCTGTCCATTCTTTCTTGTATGTTGTCCTAGTTACTTTCAGAAACCAAGTTCATTTGCCCTTAGGTCCTTTATCAACTTGTCAGACCTCTCATGTTTCTCTGCCACTGTTTCCTCACATAAGAATTTCAGTATCCTTTATATTTCGTCCAGCTCCTTTGTTTGTTCCAGTGTAATCCTAACAGAATTCCCTGTTTTCTCTCCAGCTGCCAGTTTTACTGTTTCTCTGACCTACTGCATCAACTACCATCAACTGATGTACTACCGTCAACGGATGGTACCATTTGCTATGTTTAATGGGTCAGTAAGACACCTAATTTTTGGCAATTCATTCGGTTGGTGATAGGGATTGATCTTATCTCTTTCTTAGATGCAGATTTTAGAATAAGGTGAATTGTCTTGCTGACATGCTTATTTCTTTACATTGAGTGTAACAGTAGTCTAAAGTGGCTAGTTCAGATTGAAATGTTCAATTTAAATGTTTAATGTTCAATTAAATTTGAGTAAATGAACATCATTTGAAGTCTACACAACAGAATTAATTAAATCTTGGTAGATTTTCATGGCATTGCTAAAGAGCATATCTCTCATCCCAGTAAGGGTGTTATTCTGAAGCATAGGCTCACTAAAAAGCAGGAATTGACAGCTGCTTTTGTTGTTGTTATCCACGTACTTTAATCATTGACTAAAACAACTTACTTCTTTTCCCCCTGCAGACTCATTTTCAAAAATGCTTGCAGTGTTTTTCTGGAATGTTTCCAAAAGATTCAACACTAAGAAAAGACTTGATAATAAAAATATCAGCTGCACAGGCAATGGCTAAATTAGTAAAATACTTTTGAAACTATGGTTATCTTAAGGGTGACATCAGATGTCATTAGAAAAGGGAAATGCTGTTGACCATGGCAAAAGCATATATGGAGAAAACCAGTTATTTCTGGAAATTGAATTGATGCTGAATCTTTACAGGTAGGCCTCCAGAAATACTGCTGATTCTAAATATCTTTTGCTACCCCTCCCCCCTAATAAAAACAAAGAAACCAGTTTTGCAATAATAATACTGTGGCCATAGATAGGTCTGTATGTGCACACAGGCCTCTGAATCTACAGAGTCTGGGGGTTTTTAAACTATAATACTTAGGTATGTAAGAAGTGTTTATGTATATGTATTATATATACTTATTCATATATCCATACTTTTAATCTGTATATTCCTACACAGTTATTAATAAATAAATTAGTTGACTATCCCATGCTATTTTTGTGAGAAGTGAGGCATTCCTAAATAGGATGCATAGAAAAAAAACCCAGAGCATATTGTTGGAATCTGTGCTAAATTCATAGGAATGGTGCTGATACATATAGGTTAACATATTCTTAGCACGTGATCATTGCTTTCTAACAGCTACTTCTTATCCTTATGACACATATTTTTTTTATACTCTGTTGCAAGCGGCTTAAGAGATTGCTCTTTCCTTTTATATCTCAAACTTGCATGTTTTAGGTGAAAACTGCTCCTTAAATATTATGCTGTGATGTTTTATCAGAATTTCCTGGTGTTTGAACATTTTATTTATTCATTTTTTTTTTTTAGAATACAAGATTGATGACCTAAAATAATTTATTTGCACTAGGGACATGGCTAGATCTGTTCCAATAAAAGGTTCTGAAAGGAAGTCTGTCCTGTGAAAAGTTGAAAATTGCTGCAGTGCCCACAGAAAGATAAGTAACTAAATAACTTGTGTGTGGTCATCCTTAGTAATAGTGAAAGAAATCCCCCTGAATCTCCAAACCTAAAGTATACCAAAAATGCCTGAAATGTCTCATTTTTGTTTTGTTTTTGTTTTGTTTTGTTTTGTTTTGTTTTTAATTTCAGGAGGACATAGCTTGCCAATAATTTAAGCCAAATAAAGATCCAAAATATTTTAACATTATGATTATTTTTTTGTTTGTAACACTGATGGTTAAGATCCTGTTTAGATGTTTTTCCTTTAACCTTTTCCATCTTCTAATTTTATTCTCAAATGTTAATTTTAACTGTAAGTACAGATTAAAATGTTATCACTTAGACCTAGGAAATATTTTGTAATATATTTAGAGTAAGAAATGAAAGCGTTTAGCAGCAGAATAAACAAAAGAATGTAAGTTTCCCCAAAACTCCTGCTGGGGTTTATCTGGAAGTTTCAATACATACTTCCAGTTTTTATCAGGTTGTTTTTTCCTGTGGTTTTAATTTACTTCATCAACTATGAGAAATACTGTGTTGTCTGTAATGCACATGACTAATTGCATATTTCCTGTTTCTGTATTAAGTCATCAGTAATAATAATAATAATAATAATAATAATAATAATAATAATAATAATAATAATAATAATAATAATAATAAAATGATGATGCTGAGAATTGCTGTAAGTTTAAACTAGTTTTACAGTTACATGGCCATAAAAATACATATTCAGAGCATCACAGGCAATTGTTTTGTGGAGCCTGGTTTTCCCAAACTTCATTTCTAATCTTGCCTCTTATTTCTTCACTCTCCAGTCCTTTCCTTCCTATCTCTCTGCCACATTTCAGCTGTGTCATGTATACTTCTCCCAGCAGTTAGGATCCTTACCTAAGCATACCTCATATCCAGACTTTTTCTCTTTTTTTTTGACTCAGAAGGGTTGATATATTTGGAGCATTTGAAGTAAAAGATTTATTCTAAGTCCTAGGGGCAACTTAGAGAAATCAGAAGACATGTATTCCAGCCTTGTGTCTAAATGGAAGCTGCTTTTACATCATTCCCAAGACAATAATATACAGGAGTTCATACCAATTATATTTTTCATATTAAAAGTATGGAATTTAATGTGTGCTAAATGTACACTTTCTGTATGTAATGCCTTGTGGCTGTATTTATGCAAGCTGATTTTTTTTGTCCAGTGTAGTCTTAATTTTTGTTCTTATCCACAATGATAATCTACAATTTATATCACTTACCTGAAGTTCAAAACAGAAATACTCCTCCCCTCCCCCCCCCCCAAATATTCCAAAGTAGCACTGGTAAGCACAACTTTGAAATACAGACAATTCAAAATAAGGAAGGAGAGAGGAGAAAGAAGGGGTGAAAGTAAAGAATGTGGAATAAGCAATTCTTAACATTTTCAGTTAGTATGAACAATATTTTTAATTCCTTTTGGTCTTCTATAGACAGAGACAAGGACTTCAAACTACCATGTTCAGAAGATTTTATTAAAATAGAAAAAACTTCAACAAATAATTACTTGTTAATCAAATATGTTGGTGATGGTATTGTTGATTATAATTAGTCCGCCTAAACGGAGTTTTGCATATCTCTATTCCTGTTATTTTAATTTAGAAGATTAATGACTTTTGTTTGAAAATATAATAGTCTTTGAGAGGACTGAATTTTAGATGAAAGTGAATGCTTCTGTGTACTGTTTGTCTGGTGTGGAAATGGAGTTTATGAAAGCTGCTATGAAAGAGTGTAAGAGGAAAGCCTTGCTCACGTGAATTAAGCACAATAGTTGTATCAGTTGAAATTTGTCACATTTCTCTTGGGATCAGTACTTTCATTGTTGTCACTAATGACAATGAAATAAAGCTTATGCTTCAGTGCATAGTAGCTCATATGAGGCAATATTTTGTATTTGTTCTGGAAACAGCATTGATAATTCTGGGATGTTTTAGTTGTTGTTGAGCAGTGCTTACACAGAGCTAAGACCTCTTCTGCTTCTAACCCCACCACTGCTATGTGATGGAGCCCTGCTTTCCTGGATATGGCTGAACACCTGCCTGCTGATAGGTTGTAGTGAATGAATTAATTGTTTTGCTTTGCTTGCATATGCAACTTTTGCTATACCTACTAAACTGTCTTTATCTCAGCCCACAGGTTTTCGCACTTTAGGTTTTCAGTTCTCTCCCCTGTTCCACTGGTGGGGAGTGAGCAAGTGTCTGTGTGGTGTTACAGTTGCCAGATGGGGTTAAATCATGACAGCTTCATCAAAATAATGAAAAGAACCTTGGAGGATTCACCAGTATGTTAGAGGAGAGAATTAGAATGCAAAATAATCTTGAAAAATCAGAGACATCCTGTAAAAAAATGAATATGGAATAGTTCAACTTGCCATCCTGTCACAAAAATAATGAGCAGAGATACCCAGTGGGATCAGATGTCTATATAGCAGTTCTCCAGAAGTTTTTCAGTTGGTAAACAGCAAGTAAATATGAGTAAACAATGCCATACTGCTGCTAAAATATATAAACAGATATATGGACTGCAAAGCAGCATTCATTCTTTTCTCTGATCAGTTTTGGTTATGCCTCAGCTTTAATATATTGTCCAGGACACAAGAAGTGTATGGATTGTTTGGAGAAATTGATTGAAAAGTCACCAGAATTTTAGAAAACATGTACTGAAAACAAACAAACAAACAGCTGTAAGAAATTCTTTATTTTTTTAAAGATTTGATAACAGTATTAAGCTACTCGTGCTATGAAAATAATGTTGGAAGAGACTTCAAAGATTTATTTCACACAAGGCATGGGATAATCAGTAATAAACTGATCCTACAGATATTGATAAACAGGAACAGATTCCCTGAGAGTGATGTGGATTATTGGATGTCCAGGATTAGAAGAGTAGGTTTAACAGGTGTCTGCCAGTCACAATGTATTTATGCATGGCAGCCCTTTTGCCTTTAACAAAGTGCATTAAATCTTTAACAAACTGAGTCAGTGCCTTTCTATGAAAAGATTGGCTAGAGTTGCTGGCAAAAAGTTAGAAACTTTTCATATGGGCATAAAAAGTTTTTATTATTATTCCATTTTTACTTTATTTGAATGTATCTTTTATAACTTAAGTACATCCTTTCTTTGCATTTTGTGGCCTCCTCATTTGATTGGCTCTTCCACTGGAGTACTGTGATGTGCCAGATCTCATTCATATGCATCACCAGCATCAGTTCCCTTCACATTGGACATTTGACATACACATGTACTCATATCTTAAAATGCTTCAAAGAAATTATACTAATTGGAAGTAAATGCCAGTACTATTATCTGTTCTTTTAAATGGGAATACTGAAGCAAAAGTAATGGAATCATAAAGTGAAACTAGCTGCTTTGAGTTTGAGTACTTAAAGGTGAGACCCTGTATCTTCCTCAAATAAATGCAATAAAATAAATTAATCTACAGTATTAGGAATGAAATTGAAGTGTATCACCAAAACTTCTGTGTTTGATGCCTCAAATTCTAAAATTGAATTACATGAAGTTTAGTGTGTTCCTTTTTGTACATAGTCTTCATTGATGTCTCCCCAGTGAGCCCATTCAATGTCATCTTTCTCATTAGATCATCTTAAAAACATTGTGGAAAGTTTTCTGGTTTTTATTTTGAAGGTCTTTTCCAACCTGGTTAATTCTATTCTATTCTATTCTATTCTATTCTATTCTATTCTATTCTATTCTATTCTATTCTATTCTGTTCAAGAGGGGATTGGATGTGGCACTTGGTGCCATGGTCTAGTAGGCATGAGGTCTTGGGTGATAGGTTGGACTCAGTGATCTTTGAGGTCTTTTCCAACCTTGTTGATTCTATTCTATTCTATTCTATTCTATTCTATTCTATTCTATTCTATTCTATTCTATTCTATTCTATTCTATTCTATTCTATTCTATTCTAATTTCCAGGAACAAATTGTGATTTGTCTACAAAATAAAGACTTTGCAAAAGTAGTTTTGTATAGTTTCCTATTAGCACTAAAAGTTCTCTAGTACCATGTATTTCTCTAGTATCTAAGCTGTTATGCTGATTTTTCTACAGGTGATGCTGTTTTCAAGACAGACTTCAATCAAAACTAAAGCTCAGAGTTGAAACAAGATCTTTTTATGTGCTAGGCTCTTAATCCTCTCATAATAAGAGACTACATGGCATTAAGAGTGTAACTCACAGTCAAACATGGTTGTCTAATCAAGAAGATCGCTGTCTGAAGTGTCCTGTTTCCTTTATAGTGGTGATAGGGAATTATGTAGCACTAAAAAAGAGAGAAAAAAAAAAGAAGGCAGAGAGTAATTAAGAAAGGAAGGAATTTCCCTTGTCTTATGAACACTTTTCTAAGAGGCTTCCTTTTGAAGGAAAAATTCATTTCAAGGTTTCTTTCCAAATTTCAGTGATTAACAACTGATAGAAATGTTTCCTACATCTTTTGTCTAGTATTGAAATTAATTCCCCTGTGCATGACACAAGAACATAAAAACATTTTGAAAAGATCACTGAAAATGTTCACGATAAACTAAAAAATCTTAAGATTAATCTCAAGAATGAGTCTTGGAAAGAACTATCTTTTTTTGGCTTCCCCCCCCCCCCCTCCTTTTTTTTTTTTCTGCAGGCTTATTGTTATAGTACAACAGAGGTGTATCTAGGCATATGTTATTTTGCAAGGTGGAGCTAAATAACTTCCCTCTTTAGGAGCTTGTTTTTCTCTCTTGCCTGTGTAGTCTAAACAGAGCCACCCATCATTACTGTGCTGTAGGAAAAGCTCAAATATACTTCAAGATTTTTGTTTGGCTTTTTATGTTAGCACATTGAAACGGCAGTTGAACAAAACAACAAAAAAATAGCCCAACCTACCCAACAGATGGTTTGTGCATTCTGTTACAACCAGATGATAGGTGCTTGACTAGTATTATGCAGATAATATTGTTTGTTGGAATTTTTGAAATAACTATGATTATGGCTTAAGCAGAAAAAGGTCAATACATCTCCTTTTGTGTTAAAAGTTGAAGAATCTGCATATTTAAGCATGCATACTGCTGTACGTTTCTGTGTATATAAATACAGATAGACAAGCTGAAAAACCAGGAACAGTGCTGATTTCTGAAGTACTGCTGTCTCTCTAGTCAAATGTCATGTTTTGATTATATGTCCCAAACTGCTGTCAGGGCCACAACACTGTGCTAAAACTTACATTTCTGCACATTGGAGCATATTGAAATGTGTCCCGGTTTCCTCAGTGCTTTGTATTTCCTTTTATATTTATTCATTCTTCCTGGAAAATAGAGAAATAATGATACTGCCTTTATTTCTTGATTTAAATGCTACACTGGAGGACACTGTAGTTCAGAAAAATGCATTTCCCCATTGCATGCAGGTGAAGCTTAGTTTCTCTGAGATTCCATACTATTACCATAACAGACAATACTGAATTCCAGCATCCTTTCAGAGTAAGCAGTGAATGTAACTACTCCTTTTCCACTTCTGCAGATGTTTTTCTCTACAGGAACAGAACACTTTCTAAGAACATAAGTTAAAATTTGAACTGAACAAACACAAAACTCATGTCATGTGCAGTAGAAAGGTTTCACAATATCAAAACCTGATATAGAGCTGATCTAATGCAACGATAATTGGTCTTGCCCCCCACCTCCCCCCCAAAAAAACCTTAATGACTCTTTCTGTAAATGATAGTGTGCCTTGTCTTTGCTATGCAGATTTTCAGAAAATACTGTGAGAATGGGTGCATTTTTGTGAGATTTTTTGTTAAATTTCTCTATGCCATTCATCTTCTTTATTAAACTTCTAGACAGAGTTGAAGTTTGGGAAATTTTTGCAGTGCACTGTAGAATTTTCAAAACATTATTAGGATTTGTAATTGGAAAACCAAAATACAACATACCAGAAATCTGAAGTAAGAGCTTCAGAAATAAGTCTGTTACAGCTCCAGTAATTTTATTCTTGACAACCTTTTAAAAATATCTGGAAATCATTTTACTTTGACCAGTCATCTATTATTATGTTAAAAAACATGCTTCCTGTCAATTGAAGTCTTATGGTTCATTCTGTAACAAATTATAACAGAGGATAAAAAACTTTCTTTTTTTCAGTGCTGATGTGCTTGATCTTTGTGCATAATATTATGTGCATGATATTATCTGATTTCAATAAGGGCAAATGTAGAGTCATGCACCTGGGAAAGAATAACCTCATGCATCAGAACAGTTTAGGGGTTGACCTGCTGGAAAGAAGCTCTATAGAGAAGGACTTGGAAGTCCTAGTGGGCAAGAAGCTGACTGTAACCCACCAGTGTGCCCTCAAACAGTGGTATTCTGGGGTGCATTAAGAAGTGTGGCCATCAGGTCAAAGGATATTCTCTTCCCCCTCTACTCTTCCCTGGTGAGGTTGCACCTGGAGTATTGTGTCCATTCTGAGCCCATGTCTTGTGAGGAGAGGCTGAGACAACTGGGGCCGTTTAGCCTGGAAGAGAAAGCTGAGAGGGAATCTTATAAATGCATATAAAAATCTAAAGGGTAATAGAGGTTATCAGGATGAGGCTGGGCTCTTGTCAGTGGTGGCCAGTGACAGAACAAGGGGCAGTGGGTACAAGCTAGAACACAGGAGATTTCAGTTGAACTTACAGAGAAAATTCTTTCCTTGGCAGGTGCCATAGAGAGGTCAGAGAGGTATGGAGTCTCCTTCTGTGGAGACCTGTGTGCTCCTGGGCATCCTGATCTAAGCATACCTGCTCTGGCAGGGGGTTTGGACTAGAGGACCTCTAGAGGTCCTTTGCAACCCATACCACTCTATGATTCTAGGATTAACAAGAATGCTTTCTAAATGAGTCCTTCACACATAAGTTCATTTTAGGCTTTAGAGGTGTAATGGACACTGAAATGTGTTAAAAGTGAGGGACGAAGTAAATGTCTGTGTATACAATGTGGTCATTCTATTCTAATTCAGTTCATAGAGGAAGATTTGATGTTTTCTTTTTGTACACAAAGGCAGAGGTAAGTGTGACTTTTCCATGAAAACATTTTTGTAAGAAAGTACTGTTTTATGGGGGGAAAAAGAAGGCAAAACAAACAAAAACCCCCAAACCCAAACCAAAACAGCACACCACTGAAAAAACACACGTGAAAAACCAGTGGGAAGGAGTGATTCCACTACATGATAGATTTATTTTAAACTAGTGGTAAGGGAGATTTAAAACATTACAGAGACATCCTGTATGGCATATGAACAAAAATCTACAGGGTCATTTTAAAAAGTATTTTTGTTTCAAAGATCATACTTAGTTAAAAAGCCTGAAGAGTCTTACAAAAACTAATACTAAATGATTCAATGTATTGAATTGAGATGATTAGGACTAATTTTACTAATTTTTAAAAACTAATATATTTATGCATTTTTTAATTCTGAAATAAGGTTCTGACTGCATTATCATGCCCTTGGAAAACTACCAATTACAAAATCCCATCAAATGGTTGAAGAGATGGTTTCAAGCTGACTTCAAGAAGAAGATAATTTCTGAGATGACAGGTCCTGTTTGGGGCAATCAGCCACTGCATGAAAGTTTTTAATATGTATACTTTGGCTGGTTGGTGTAAGTTTTTCTCTATGTCTAGTGGTCTCACTTTAGTAATTGTTGTTTAGTCTCCTGCATTTAAACATACTTGGTATGTCATTGGAAACTACCAAGAATTTAAATAACAATCAGTTTTAGATAGGTAAACTTCAGAGTTTTCCTTGCCTTTTCAAAAAAATACACTGAATTAGTCTTATATTAAGGTTTATAGCTTAAGATCAACATAATATTTCAACCTTATTTTACATTACTGCTGGTAAAACATAAAATGATGTAGTGACAAAGGGGAATGAGCCATAGTATATAGGAAAAAAAACAAACTATTTTTGTTAAGAGCTTAATTGGGGCAAAAAAAAGCAGTGTTACTCTTCTAAGCTTTTTGTCACATGCTGTGCATTGTTCCAGCTGTATGACCTTTTAAAATGGCATTTCTTTTTTAATCTCGGCATTGCATTAGATACTAACATCTGAGACTAAAAGAACAATTCTTAGGTGTTAGACTTAGAACATTTAAGAAAAAATGCATACAAGCAAGAGGAAGAGAACTAAATTTTTAATAACCCTCTTCAGACTAACATAACTTTAGTCAGTATTATATTTGTGTGTTTGTCAGATCCAAAACATTTTAACAACTTTGCCAAATTTTGTTTGCTAAAACAGCGGGCACTCAGCATTGATGAAACTGTTCTATCCTTGTTTTTACAGATAGGCATTTGTTTAATGATAGGACTTTGTCCAATTTAATTTTAGTCATAAAAAAAAACCCAAAGAGGCATCTAGTCCAGTAGTCATCTAGCTAGCCTAATGGACTCAACAGTTGAATAACTTAACTGGACAAACAAGATGAGGCATATGCTGCACAATGTGAGTCCTCTATATTTGCGATGAAAATATTTGATTTAGTTGAACAAGTGAAAGCAAAATTTCATTGTACAGTCCAAAGATGGTTTCAAATGGTTACGCAAATGCCAATGCATCCAACACTGAAGTATTTGAATGATCTGTGGTTACGGCTACTCAGGCAGTACTACTGTTAATATGCTGTAATTGTACCACGAAACTGAAGTGGCAAAATCAGTTTATGAAATAACAGTATATGAGTAATACTTAAATCCCTGAACATTTGTGTGTTGGATTTCTCTTCAGATCAGAATTTACATCATCTTGCTATAAATTACTGTTGTACTTTCATTCCAGCTTTTTCTGATTATCACATAGGAAAAAACAAACAAACAACACAAAAAAACCCCACAAAACACCAAAATCCAAACAAAACCCAAAAAAGATGTATTAGGGTAAGCATCCAAAATAATTGTCCTACAAAATTTTTTAAAGCAGTGTCATTTGAACTTGGCAACCTATACACCGCCAAAGTACTTTGTGAAAGGATAGCGTATATCTCTGAAGACGGAACAGAATCTTGCTCTAATTCAACCCTAAGAACAGACTGACATAGGAAATAAAGCCTCACAAGTTCTGCTGCACACAGAATTACTTGTTTCATTTTACTACAGTGTGACTATTTTTTCTGCATATAGAAGAGATTTAGTTAATAAATAGTCTTGGTTAAAAACTAACCTCCCAATGGTGATTTTTAGGACTCAGATCTTTTACAGGGGGTTTATAGTCAATAGCAATGGTACTTTGTTGGTTTTTTTTAATGAAAAAAAGGAAGTATAAAACAAAAACCTGAATAGGAGCTACAAAGAAAATGTGAACTCCTATTGTCATTATGGTAGTTTAATTATTTTTACTTTATAGCTGCATCAATTTAGGAACCTTTGCAGGGGCAGTTACTGTATGTCATTAATGTCTTAAGATGGGTCAGCTTGTTCACTTGCTACCATCTGTCTGTATCTTAATTGAAAATTTTATATGTTGTTTTACTGTATTAAAAAGAATAGAATTATTAAAGATTCTAGATGTTCTGTGTTATCCAATATTCTTGATTTACATGTAGGTTGGTATCCACAGACCTTAAAAGTTATCTGAAAGGAGTCGGGCTTGGAAGGGATGGATGATTGATTTTGCTGCAAAACTGTTGTGAAAGGCTCCATATTAAACCAGGATTGTTTACAGATATTTGTTATTTTTGTTAACTTATTTTGTTATTTTGTTAGAAGATTATCAGATCTGAAGCAGAATATTCATTTTGGTAAAGGCAATTGAAGTAGGTAGGAAGAAGCTTTTTTAGGTTCTCACATTAAAAAGAAAGCAGAATCACAGATCTTGAGTGAGAAATCATCACTGACATGCTTAGATTTCTACAGTATCCATCCTGTTTCCATAAAGATTCTCCATATGTAGAATAATGTAGAATGGTCTGGGGTAAAACAGAATCTGAACTGTAGACCTGTAGTATGGTCTCATTACTAGGAAGGTAGTCCATGCCTTATCAGTGTAACTTAAAATGATAGAGTTAAGAGAGAATAAGCATGCTTGGAACAGTAGAAGTAAAGAAGAATTTTTAGCTGTCTTTCACATGTAGACATAGTTACGTGAAAGTACAACTCCCAGTACAGAAAAGAAATTAGGATAAAGATGTAACTTCATGTTCAGTGAGCTCTAAGCAAAATATGATAGAAAAACCTGCACAGTACAGATTTTTATAATGGAAGTTGTATAAACTACAAAAAATTGCTGTACAAAAATAAAAATTCAGAAGGTAAATATATATTTTAAAGCTACCGTTGCAGTTTGAGTTGATATTTGCAATCCAGTGGACATCTATTTACCTATGGAGAAGCAAAAAAAAACCACAAGCAACCCAAAACCCAACAAAACCAAACCAAAATAAAGTAGTGTTTGTTTTTATTTAACATAGGTGAATGTAGATATTTCCACCATTTCAATTATATTTCAGTGTGCTCAAGTATTGCCTGTAGTATATAGAGGTATAGTTTGGAGATACTGAATGGACATTTCTGAGGGAGCTGGGGTTGTTTAGCCTGGAGAAGAGGAGGCTCAGAGGAGACCTTAGTGCTGTCTACAGCTACATGAAGGGTGGTTGTAGCCAGGAGGGAGTTGGTCTCTTCTCCCAGGCAACCAGCAGCAGAACAAGAGGACACAGTCTCAAGCTGCGCCAGGGAAGTTTAGGCTTGAGGTGAGGAGAAAGTTCTTCACTGAGAGAGTTGTTCACCATTAGAATGGGCTGGCCAGGGAGGTGGTGGAGTCACCGTCCCTGGAGGTGTTCAAGAGGGGATTGGATGTGGCACTTGGTGCCATGGTTTAGTCATGAGGTCTGTGGTGACAGTTTGGACTTGATGATCTTTGAGGTCTCTTCCAACCTTGGTGATTTGGTGATTCTGTGATAATGCATTCCAGTTGAGGCCCAGTCTTACAGAAGCTATTGACAATTCTACTGCTGATTTTGACTAAAATATTTCTGACCTGTCATGACCGGTAGAGCCTGATAAAATTTTGGCATAGATCAAGACCAGGTATTTGAAAGTTTAAAAAAAGAAAGTTGAACTGTTTCGATTTAATGGAACTTGAAGATTTTTTTCCTTTTTATTTGTTTTACATTTGTCAAAAATCAGTTTAGCATGAGGAAAAAAAAATGGCAAAGCATTGCTGTAAGGCAGCAATGTAATAAAATGCATATTTCTTTCCTTTTTGGTAAATAACCTTGCTCTCATTTAAACAGAACTTACCACAACCTCAACTCTTGTCTTAATATTTTATAACCTTAAACCTCATAAAACTTTAACTCTGATATAAAAGTTTAATACATCAGCAGAAGATAGTTGCTGAATAAGAATGTTTTGAAAGGGGTTCTTTAGCACAAAGAATAAAGCATTGAAGTAACCTGTGAATATTTCATGTTACAAGAACCAGCTTCAGTGTCAACCTTCATTTTTTTTGACAAAAGCACTATCAAAAAGTTGGATATAACCTTTAGAACAGGTTACTCTACTAATACCAAGCATAGAAACATAAGAAATGTTTGCAAGCTTTTGTGTTTTTAGTATGCATGTTTCTAATGTTGATTCAAAATACCATCACTTGGGGATAAGTGTATTTTGTAATAACCATTTGCAAAATCTTTACCCTCCAGAAAGTATTTTAAAGGAAGACAAATAAGGGGAAAATGATTGATACCTCTTTTATACTGATGTTTTCACAAACCACAATTTGTGGGAGTTAAATACTACCAGTTGAACTAGTTTTCAGTTAATTCTAAATGCATATACCTATTGGGCTGCAGTGGTCTCACTAAAATTAAAACTCATATGATGAATGGTGGCATCATCTCCAAAAAGTTCTTAGAAAATCTATTGCCTAAAGAATTCACACTGAGACCAAGAACATTTGTTCGTTGCTGGATGGGGTAGATCAATTATGTAAAGTTCTGTCAGCCTCAAGTAGACTGCTTCAAGCTATTTGTGGTGGTCCTATATTCAGAGACCACCAATAATTAGGCAAGATTAGTACTATGATTCATAGCTACCCAATATTTATGTCCAGTCCTCAACTCAGATACAGGCTCAAGAACTGAAATGAGGAACGTTTTATTTCCATCTGTCTTTTCTTTACTTCCTCTTCATGCCCTAGTTGCTCTGTACTTTACAGCAGTGTGAAATACAGGTCACTTTTCAGCTGACTACACAAATTATGGCAAGCATTAATGTAAAGAAGAGTTGTAGTCAGAATAAAATAAACAACTTCCCAAATTATCATTCCTTCTTTCTCTCTCTGTTGCCTTTTTACCTTTTTTCTCCTTTTTCTTGTCATTCCACAGCATGAAGCTGTATTACTGTCATCATCTCATAAAGACTACTTCATGAACTGCAAGCATAGTAAAATCACTGGTCATGCCAAATGACTCGTGAGACTTTCCTATAAAGTCCACATAAGGAGTGCTCTATGCACTCTGCTGTACTGAAGTGTAAAAGAATATAGCCTCTGCAGGAGCTGTACTGCTAATCTTCCCCACAACTTAATCACACAACCCTGAATTATCTTCCTCTTTAAGATTATTCATGAAGTCTCAGTATACTGATTTTTTTTTTTTGTGGAGACGTAAGTTCCCCAGATTACTGGAACCCTGCACAGCTTCTGTGTACTAGTTCTTTTATAATGGTCTGGTTCTAATTTCATTGCATGCAAACTTTCATGGGGTCTTTGAGAACGTTTGGTTCAATAAAATTACATTAAATCGACCCTTCTCTATACATCTGGAAGGTGTGGAATGGAAAGATATTACCAGTAACTGACTTACTAAAGGAATACTCAATGTAGGCAAGATAGAATGAGTGATAAGATGCTCCACATCATCTTAATCTATGACATGTGAATTCAAGAGATAATTATGAGAAATAGAATAGAATAGAATAGACCAGATTGGAAGAGACCTTCAAGATCATCATGTCCAACCTATTATCCAACCCACCTAATCAACTAAACCATGGCACCAAGCACCCTATCAAGCCTCCTCCTAAACCAATGATGGTGACTCCACCACCTCCCCGGGCAGCCCATTCCCATGGGAAATCACTTGTACTCCAAACCCCTCACCAGCTTTGTCGCCCTTCTCTGGACATGCTCCAGCAAGTCAACATCTTTCCTAAACTGAGGGGCCCAAAAATGGACACAGTACTCAAGGTTTGGCCTAACCAGTGCTGAGTACAGGGGCAGAATGACTTCCCTGCTCCTGCTGGCTACACTATTCCTGATACAGGCCA
Source organism: Dryobates pubescens (assembly GCF_014839835.1). Taxonomy (NCBI): domain Eukaryota; kingdom Metazoa; phylum Chordata; class Aves; order Piciformes; family Picidae; genus Dryobates; species Dryobates pubescens. The sequence continues at coordinate 29,957,847 of NC_071618.1, forward strand.
GGGTGCCATTGGCGTTGGCCACCTGGGCACACTTCTGGCTCATGTTCAGACTACTGTCAACCAGTACCCCAGGTCGCTTTGTGCCTGGCTGCTCTCCAGCCGCTCTCACCCCAGCCTTTGGATTGCCAAAGTTGATATGAGCTGATTTTGCTTCTTAGCTTTGAATTGTTTAAAAAAAGGAAAGCTAAGTTTTATAATTGTCTGCAGATCCCAGAATGTTAAGGGGTGGAAGGGACCTTGAAAGATCATCTAAGTCAACTCCTCTGCTAGAGCAGGATCATCTAGTGCAGGCCACACAGGAACACATCCAGGTGGGTTTTGAATGTTTCCACAACCTCTCTGAGCAGTGTTCCAGTGGTCTGCCACCCTCATGGTGATAAAACGTCTTGTTATGTTTATGCAGAACCTCCCATGCCTCGGCTTGCACGCTTTCACCCTTATCCCATCATTGAACATCACTGAGAAGAGCCTGGTTCCATTTTCCCAGTGCTTGCCCTTCACATATTGTGGTGGGCTACGGCCATCCTGGGGAAAAAAAACAGAGGGGGGAGGGCTTGTGAGAGTTTTTTTGCCCTCCCTTGAGGATGTTTTCTCCACTAGGAAACTGACTTAGTCTGTTGCACTTCCCCCCCTCCTTGTCCAGCAGGAGTATAAAAGGGAGGGCACTGCAGCCATTGCTCTCTCTTCCTTCTGCTTCACAGGGATGAGAGTTATTGCTGGCTTGCTGCTCCCCTGCCACGTGGTCCTCCCTGCTGCTTCCACACTTTGCAAAGGACTGGTTCTGTATCTCACATTTTTTTCTTTTCCTTTTCCCATCCATCCTTGTTCCTTACCCCTGTGAACCCTGCCTGTCATTGTTACATAAATATATATATATATATATACTGTTTAAAGAAAAATTCTTCGCCTCTCTACTTCCAAGCCGAACCCAAATTATTTCTTGGTGGATTTGCTCCCCTCCCTTTTTTTCCTCTATTGGGGAAGAGGAGAAGGGAAACCAGGGAAGGATTCTTAGCCTTGCCCCCAGTTTTAAGCCCCAGTTAAGGCTCAAACCACCACACATATTTATAAACATTATTGGGGTCACCCCTCAGTGTCCTCAAAGCTAAACAGGCCTAGCTCCCTCAGCCTTTCCTCATAAAGGAGATGTTCCATTCCTTTAATCATCTTTGTGGCTCTATGCTGGACTCTTTCAAGCAGTTGCCTGTCCTTCTTCAACTGAGGGCCCCAGAACTGGACTCAATATTCCAGATGTGGCCTCACCAGGGCAGAGTAGAAGGGGAGGAGAACCTCGACCTACTAACCACACCCATTCTAATACACCCCAGGATGCCATTGGCCTTCTTGGCCACAAGAGCATGTTGCTGGCTCATGGTCATCCTGTTGTCTAGCAGGACTCCTAGGTCCTTTTGCCCAGAGGTGTTCTCCAACAGATCAGCCCCTAACCTATACACATTGTTCCAGTTTTGAGCCGCAAGCTGCCCAGGGCAAAGGGACAGAAAATTTTATTTTACCCCTTTTTCAAGGAGTAAAAATAAAGATGCTTGTTGTGGTTTAAGCTTTTTTCTGAAGCCCAGAAAGCCCAGTGGAACAGATTTAGATTGCCTCCCCCCTCCCCTTTTCCCAGTAAGGAAAGCGAATTATGTGGGAGGCGAAGAGAGAGGTAAAAATACATAAGAACAGTCGTGAATCAATTTGGAAGTAAAAAGGTACATTTAACAAAATATATAAAAGGCATTTAAATAAAAGGAAGGTTACAAAGAATAAGGAAAAGGGATAAATACATTTTTTTACAAAAGCAGATGCAGCTGGCAAAGGATTCTTTGGATGTAAAATGGATTCTCTTTAGATGCAATTCCCTTAAGTGCCTGGAACAGGCCTGACCACATGGTTAACAGCTAACAGTAGCAAAGTGTCAGTAAGCTGAGGGGCAGGAGAAAGAGCAAGGCAGGAAATGGCTCCCCTGAAATAGGGTTGTGGACAGGAAGTGGGAGTGGAATAGACTTTGACCTGGGGACCCCTCCCCCTGTTAGGGGGGACAGGTCTCTCTGCTCTCCTGGGTCAGGTTTCCTTTGTCCACCTGAGGCTGGGTTTTTCCAGCCCACCCCTCCTGGGAAATCAGTGAAAACCAAAACCATTCCCACTAGATAGTTCCATGCACGTTCCGCTCTTAAGGCATTATTCTCAGGTGACTGTTGGGCCATGATTTGGAACACCATGTGGAATCCTGCCTAAAGGAAGCCTACTTCTACTTGGACCTCAGCAAGGCCTTTGACACCGTCCCGCACAGCAAACTCCTGGCCAAGCTGTCAGACCATGGCTTGGATGGGAGCACACTGCATTGGGTTAGGAACTGGGCCCAGAGAGTGGTGGTGAACGGTGCCACATGCAGCTGGCGGCCAGTCACTAGTGGTGTGCCCCAAGGATCAGTACTGGGCCCTCTGCTCTTTAACATCTTTATTGGTGATCTGGATGAGGGCATTGAGGCCATCATCAGTAAATTTGCTGACGACACCAAGCTGGGGGCAGGAGTTGATCTGCTGGAGGGTAGAGAGGCTCTGCAGAGGGACCTCGACAGGCTGGGCAGATGGGCAGAGTCCAACGGCATGAGATTTAACACATCCAAGTGCCGGGTTCTGCACATTGGCCACAGCAACCCCATGCAGAGCTACAGGCTGGGGTCAGAGTGGCTGGAGAGCAGTCAGGCTGAGAGGGACCTGGGGGTGCTGGTCGATGGTAGGCTGAACATGAGCCTGCAGTGTGCACAGGCAGCCAAGAAGGCCAATGGCATCCTGGCCTGCATCAGGAACAGTGTGGCCAGCAGGAGCAGGGAGGTCATTCTGCCCCTGTACACTGCACTGGTTAGGCCGCACCTCGAGTCCTGTGTCCAGTTCTGGGCTCCTCAGTTTAGGAAGGATGTTGACTTGCTGGAACGAGTCCAGAGAAGAGCAACAAAGTTGATGAGGGGTTTGGAACATAAGCCCTACGAGGAGAGGCTGAGGGAGCTGGGATTGCTTAGCCTGGAGAAAAGGAGACTCAGGGGTGACCTTATTGCTCTCTACAACTACCTGAAGGGAAGTTGTAGACAGATGGATGATGGTCTCTTCTCCTAGGCAGCCAGTACCAGAACAAGAGGACACAGTCTCAGGCTGTGCCAGGGGAGGTTTAGGTTGGATGTTAGGAAGAAGTTCTACACAGAGAGAGTGATTGCCCATTGGAATGGGCTGCCTAGGGAGTTGGTGGAGTTGTCGTCATTGGTGGTTTTCAGGAGGAGACTTGATGGGGTGCTTGGTACCATGGTTTAGTTGTTTAGGTGGGTTGGATTGGTTGATGGGTTGGACTTGATGATCTTGAAGGTCTCTTCCAACCTGTTCTATTCTATTCTATTCTATTCTATGCTATTCTATTCTATTCTATTCTGTGCTATTCTATTCTATTCTACGTCCATGCTCCCATGAGTTCAAGATTAATCCACAACACTGTATTTGCTGTGGTAATAAATACCTCTTAGGCTTCTCTTCTCATCTCCACTCTGTCCTGTCTCCAGATTAACCTATGATATGAGCAGTAAAGGAAGGTGCAAGTAGAATTAGCTATCAGGCAAATTTAATTGCATTTGGACAAAAATCCAAATAGGTATAGATTTTTAGCTTCTAATGTAGGAGCATAAATCTGCTGACCTTCAATGAGACCGGTACTCTTAGATTTTCAAACACATTTTTGAAGAATGTGAGGTATTAGAAATTCAGAAACAATTGTATTTTTCTACTGGTAAGCTGTATTTTTCAGCTTAACAGTTTGGTATGTCAGGCAAATTTAATTGAGTGTTCTTCATGCATATGCTGCAAAGCTATCATCCATTATGATGTTGATTCTTAGCATAGTGCTAGAGTAAACTGAGTCAGTGTGCCTGACATGAAAAAAGTGCTAAAGCAAGCTGATGTCCTTGCACATGCACTTACATAAAGCATTCCAAAGAATGACACACTTAAAAGGCACTCTTTGGAGATGTACTAAAATGTTTGGTTTCTTGTATAAACCCAAACTGAGGAGAAAAATTTTACAAAGCATTTTTAAACCACAGGCCAGATTTATGTAGACTTAGATATTACTGAGTTAACTAGTTGAAACCACGTAAGTCTAAGCTGACACATTTTTAAAATCCTTGAATCTGTTCTTTTCATTGATTGACAGAAATAAACTTTTCCTTTGCTCCATTTTGTTTGCCTCGTTCATCAATCAGTCAATCAAATATTGCAGATACCTCCTTACAATAAATGTTTTAGCTAAGCTCCTTATGCTTGATCATTAAGTGAGAATTGCACACTCTTCGGCAGCTGCACATAAACATGATTTGGCAGACAGGCATTGATAACATCCAAGTTTCTTCAAACATCGCTTCTAAGAAGAGGCTCTAAAAATAACATTGCTAATATTTCATTCAGCAGACTACAATAATTTTATTGCTAGTATTTCTTATTTTTAAGCAAGAAAATCCATCTACACAGTTCTGATACAGAGGTTATGCTGTAAAAATACTCATTTATGTTTCATTCCTTCAAAGTGATACATGAGAAATCATAATATTACCATGTGCTTGTTATATGAAACAGCTGATGGTTTGTATGCCACTGTCTACCAACTATATGCAAATAACTGCTGAGGATGACAGTTGTGTTACTCCTACTTAGCAGCTTTGGTGGGGCCCTTTCAGCTTCAGCAGAGATCTGTCTTACAGAACATTGATGAGATGTGAGCAGTTAAGAGAATATTTATCCATTGATTACCCTGTATGTGGCTACTATGAACTCTATACTCAACAGTTCTTATAGCTGGTGAAGCATGGAATTTTTGCAGGATTTACAGAAGTTAAGATCTCTGAGCTTTTATTTCATGGTTTATAATTCCTTTTGCATAGCAGAATGTATGTACTGATTCTCTTCAATGCTATTCTTGCTTGTTAATTTTATTAAATATATAATTAAGGACAAGCTATAACAGTGTAACTATTAAGCTCAAGGACTATAAAACCAAACAAATGTTAATTTTGTTTGCAATTGTCAGTACCTCAAGCCTAGAGATAATGGAGTCATTTATGTATTTTTAAATCTTTCTACAGACTGTTCAGAAGCAGAATTTAAACTGGGATTTATATTGCTTGCCTTCTGTGCCTGTAATGTGGTCTAGCAACTGAAACACATGTTGTCAGTAGAGAAAAAAATGAAGGCATTCAGTGATCTAGTTAACTCATTGCTAAAGTAAATTCTGGTAAATATCCAGATGAATAGATCTCTAGGCTTGAGTCATAGCTTCGGTCAGTTCCCCATGCACAGATATCTAGTTAATAATACAGTTGTGTCCTGAAGCCAGTTTCATTCACTATTTTAATTGTTCAAATAATATAAGAAAAAAATGTATACATACAGTCTGCAGGTAAAAGACAGAAGTCTTCCCCAAAATGTTTGCAAACCTAAGTCTGAGCTCACATTGATCATAGACCATTTGGGAGAAAAATGGCAAAAAATAAACTGAAATCTATATGTTGAAACACAAGGCTCAAGACACACAAGCAAATTACCCATGGGTGCTGCTTTAATAAGCATGGCCTTGCACATCCCCCAGCAAATGCAAACTAACCTGAGTTAATTTATTCCTCTTGCAACAAAGGATAATCTGTTTCAGATTTGTAGTATTTGTAGCTAAGAATAGAATTTTTGGCCAGCTGATGTGTACTGTCTTTTGGGAACATGTCTATCTAGAGACACAGTTAAATACTGCAAAAGATGATCATACTTATCTGTAAATCTCATTCACTGAAAACTTTTGAGAATTAGGCAGACATTTTTCAGAAATTGTCTAGGTGTGCCTAATTCTAATGAGGCAGATGGTTAAATTATTTTTTTGTCAGATTTATTCCATTTAAATGTTTATATAATTCTGTGGTTAATTCTTCCAATTTTCTTGAATTTCACCTGTGAAATTCCAGAGGAAGAAGAAGCACGAAAAGACCTAAAAATCTGAGGTTTCTCCTTTACTATTCCAAAAATTTTCTGTGTGGCTCCTACAGCTACACTTTTGCAGCTATCACCTACAGCTATAGCTGAAAAAGTTTTCTTCATGCTTTTCCTCACAGAACAATCTCTGTTTCTGGAACAAATGCTGTAGAATGGCTTCACAGAATCACAGATGGCTTTTAGATGTCTCCTGAGATTGAGACTCCACAGCCTCCAAGGGTAACCTGTGCCAGTTCTCAGTCACTCTCACAGTAAAGATATGTTGAAGTTCAGAAGGAACCTTCCTGTGTTTCAATTTGTACCCCTTGAATTCTGGTCCTGGCACTGTCTGCATGACTGTTGTCTTTGCACCCCCTCTTCAGGTATATCATGAGCACAGGCTTATCTATGATGATGACTAATTCTTTCAGGAAAATCAGCCAAATTCACGTTCAGAACAATTTATCCTGTGAACAGTCTTCATCCTGTATACCTTACTGTAGACTCAGTGGCCCACACATATCTTCTGAGACAATACTAAATACAAACCAGTCATGACACATCTTTCTTTACATGTCACATGTGTATCACCGTGATATTTCTCATCATGGGTTTTATTTTAAATTATTTTAGTTGATTCTTTAATCCTTAGGATCATACTTGAAATCCTTACTGTGCAGCTATGCTGTCAAGTTCCTGCCAATTTTTGTCATTTTTTTTTTTCAGCCATAAATTGAAGTTGGTTTAAGACAAAACTATTCTATGACATTTTCTCAATTGACTCAGATCAAGTATGTAAGCATTCAGAGCGTTTTCTACTTTTAAGTGATTAACACTGTAATTTTGTATGCTTTCAGTATGGGATGCAATCTGATCAGTTAAACTTGCTTCCTTCCCCCAGAATAATCCAATCCTCTAGTTCAATTTTTAGTTAGAAGTCATTGTAAAATTGCTGAAGTCCATGATGAGAATAAAAAATATCTAGAAAGATGTTCCAATTTCACACTTACAGTAGTCATGATGATAACTTCCGAGATTTGCTATGGTTTTGGCACTTTGGCTTTCACAGGAGAGTAGCAGGTCACTAAACTCTATGATACTCAAGACATTATGATTGCATCTATCTCTGTGTTTTCACCTTTACACCATTTTTGGTAACTGACATCTGAATACTTAAGGGACAGACTGGAGATGGCGGTACAAGTTAGAACAGCTCTTTGTTTTGTTTTCATTAAGACAGCACTGAGTGATTGTAGCTGTTTTTATCTGGCTCAAGATACTTCTCAGCTTTATTAACATTTTTGTATTATATGTTCACATCTTTCAGATACTAATAGGAATATTCAGGCTACCCTTTAATAAGTATGTAGTTTCTCTGTTCTGAGTTTAATTAGATATAGTCGTAGCTAGACTACCTTTCTGTTGTTAGCATAGGGATTTGGGGAAATAACCATGAAGAAAAATAGCTAATAAATCATCATAAAATCTTTTAGGACCAGCAGCAAATAAAGGGATTATTTACTCTACAGTTTAGCTACTTGTCCCCTATATCAGAATGATGTATCTTCTTGCTTCTGTTAGTATAATGAATGTATCTCATGTTTCTTGGCTAAATTCATCCAAATAATAAACCCTTGGACTGTACTCCAGAAACCATCTAACTCACCTCTGAGGAATGCTTCTTCTCACCCTCATGTAGTTTGCAATCACTAAGTGCACCAGGAACAGTAGTGTCACCCTTGTCACTCATGTTCTGAATTTGTCAGACTATTTAGTGTGCAGTTAAACTGATCTCCCATGTGTTTATGAATGACATCTGTGTGCAAATACTGTCTTGATACCAGTGTTATTTGAAAGATAAAAAGGCCTCAGCTTCTCCCAGACAACTGATGCCAGATCTCCTAAGCAACCTGTTATGACTCGTTTACTCTGCCCATGCCTTTCATTAGCCTTCACGACCTGCTGTCCAAGGACATTGTGAATGGTGTACTTCTAAAGTAGTGCCTCCTGGTGCACAGCTAATGTGTGTATATCTCTCCTCAGTAATCTCAGGTCAATTTAGAATTGTTCTGTTTACTGATAGTATCATTACACAAAGAAATGGGCTGTATCAATACTGTGTATGAGAAAATAAGGAAACAGGGCTGCAAAACAAATCAGTATCTTGCTGTAGCTTCTTTGAGATCACAATAGCAGCCTCCCTCTGCCCCACATCCTTTATCTCCACATCCCAACTGGCATTAGATGCTAGTTCAGTTTGTGCTGTGAAATGTTTCACAAGAACTCATGAATGGGTGTCAAACTCACAGCTATCATTATTTTTATTAGCCATCTTCCATTCTGACAAGTCAGCATCTTTCCTGCAGGATCACTTTCCTCCCTGCCTTACCATCTGCTTCTCAGAATTGCACGATGCTACTCAGTTATCCTTTTCAGTAACATTAGCTTTCTCTGTGCACTTGCCATTATCTGCATGAAAAGAAGGAAGAGCTCACCTTATTGAGAACCACCCAGGCATTGGCACCAGCTGCAATGGAAAGAAGAGGGGGGTAATGATGTAGTATTGTTATGGTGGAGCCAAGATACTTCCACACAAAAATTTGTGCAGTCCTTAGATCATCCTTAAAATTATACAGTGTCTCCCAGTGTAATATGCTGTTCTGCACATACGCATATGTATGTAAGTACACACAAGTGGTGATACAGAGATAGCAAGTATAAGTGCAGGGCAAGCTCTCTTGGCAAAATTCACTCTGCATCTGGATGAAGTCTGTGCTGTTATGGATTGTTCCTAAAGAAGGAAAAACAATATGAGTATCTTTTTTTCTTCAGAAATTCAGAGCACTCTATGTAACCAAGCTATTCACTGTAAGGTGAATAAAGTCTGCTGCAATTTGGAGAGCAGATTTATTCCTCTCCTTACCTGGTTTCTCATTGCATCAAGTGTTAATGGAACATATTTGTCAAAACTACACTGAATTTTTGTAGCTAGCTTTTCTTAGTGATATTTTTCAGCTTTATTAACATCAGAGGATTTTTTTTTTTAAATCCAAATCTCAAATCGTTGCAAGAAACAATCATTTAAGAAGCATATATGTTTCTCCTTTTAAGATACAGTTATATAGCTAAGGAAGCAATCAATCTGAGGATCAACTGTTTTCTCAGTTCAGCGTATTTTCTCAGGAATCAGCATGATACTTGCCATAGCTGTAGTTAATGAACCATTACTTCAAAGTCCTTCTGTTTATTGTTATTCTGGCCACTGGTAAGTAGACCTTAGCAACTAAAGCTTAACTATGGCCCAATCTGTCAGAAAAAAAAAGTCCATATAGCTGTATATAGCCAGTAATGAACTTCACAGAAGTTTAAAACCTTTTTCAATTGCAGTGGAGCAACCCCATATTTTTGCTGTTACTGCTATTAGATTTGTGCTGAATGTTGCTCATCAGTTAAAAATGCAGACCTTTTCCTGAAATTCAGTTTCATGTAGCATAAGTGCAGTTTTGTTTTAAAATAGTTTATAATTTATAACAAGATCATATTAAAAAATGTAAAGAGGCGTAAGTAATTTATGTTCCTGCTCATCCTCATGAAACTCATTATTAGCAAAGTCTTTCACCCCTCTCCCTAATCAGAAATGTGAAATTTCTCCCGAAAGGCCCTCTTCATATCTCTCCCCAACCCGCCACCAGTGAAATTTTCCTGTAGAAAGGTAATGAGAATAAGCACACAGGATGTGATGAGAACAAGCTCTCGAGCACAGGCTCCTTCTTTGAGTTGCCATTTCATTCACAGTAGTTATTCCTCATGGTCAGGACATAGTTTAAGTGTGTGATGTTCTCTGTGAAATACAGAAAGATTTTTACGGAAAGTTTTTATAGATCTCTTTTTCAACTCAAACAGAAAATGACTGATGGATTATCATAAAATCCTCACCTTACTACATGAGTAAGTCTGCACAAAGGATTTTTCTGTGAAGATGTATCCCATATTTTTGGGGAGATGAGTGATCAGGGACACATGCCTGCAGGAAAGTGAACTGGGACTCAAGGGTGACCACTGCACAGGCAGTGTCACCACTGATCCAAGACAGCCCTGTAGTATTGAAGCAGACAGAGCCCAGGGCTGGCAACTGGGTCTGTTGACACCCCCAGTGTGGCAAGCAGTGAACCAAGAGACATTCTCCTAAAAATTAGGAAGAAATTTGTTAGTTTGCTAACAGCAGATCTTGGTATTGCATAGTGAACATAAACTTGTGCTTGATATGGTACACTTGTAAGTTTTCTTTCATTGAGATGTTTCATGGTCTGGGGTTCATTTGTAAGGATATATAACATGAACTATTAAAAGTAACTAATAGGTAGCAGTCATGTTAGCAATATGTGTCTGTATTGAAAGTGAACTCCTTGAACAAAACTTTTAAGTTAATTTAACAAAAAATCAGAAGATCTGGCAGTCAAATGAAAAGTTTGTTTTTTCAAATATTTGAAAAAGATGCTGCAGGCTAACTAGTCCCACATTAATCCTAAGATAATAATAGAAATGTTGTTATGGTAAGCACTGCAAAGAAAACAAAAATGCTCCATGGAAGATAAGTCTTATCAAATCAATTCATTATCATTATTAAAAGCAACAGATGTGTACAGTCTTACAGCACACAAATACATTTGACACCTGCAGGATTTTATATTAGTCTTTCTTAAGCTTGTAATTGAAAAGAAAATAGTTTGTTGGTTTTTTTAAACCAGATAAATGGAGTGCAAATTATATTCATTCATTAATTTTACCTGCTCCCAGCTTTATGCTATCAATGTCTGTAAATATATAACTGGTCTTAAAGAAAATGTATAAATAATTTCTTCTTGTATTCTGCAAATGATTTGGAAATTATGGAATTTTGGAATTTTGCATAATAATTGCCCAGTGATACAGATAAATCAGCATCACTGTTAGTACTGAGATAATGCAAAGCTATTACAAGGTATCCATGTATATCTACTAAGAATATAAAATATGTTCATAAGATAGGAAGTAGCATTCTGGTAGATTAAAAAATGTTTAAGGAGAGAGTTGACAAGTTTTGAATGCAGCAAGAAAAGGTTAACTAAGAGAACAGAAATAAATACGTGGTAATGGTGAAACCATCAAAAGAATTGTAGAATCATAGTATTGTTTTAGTTGGAAAGGACCTTTAAGATTAATGAGTCCAACCATCAACCTAAAACTGCCATGGCCATGGCTTGCTGAAGAACATCAGTGCCTTGAGTACTGTAGTCCAGATCTGGGCTCCTCAATTTAAGAAAGACATTGAGACACTTGACTGTGTCCAGAGAAGTGCAACAAAGCTGGTGAGAGGTCTGGAGCACAAGCCTCATGAGGAGAGGCTGAGGAAGCTGGGCTTGTTTAGCCTGGAGAAGAGGAGGCTCAGGGGAGACCTTACTGCTCTCTGCAACTGCCTGAAAGGAGGTTGTAGCCAACTGGGGGTTGGTCTCTTCTCCCAGGCAACCAGCACAAGAACAAGAGGACACAGTCTCAAGAAGCGCCAGGGGAAGTTTAGGTTTGAGGTGAGGCGAAAGTTCTTCACAGAAAGAGTAATTGGCCACTGGAATGGATTGCCTAGGGAGGTGGTGGAGTCACCATCCCTGGAGGCGTTCAAAAAAGGATTGGATGTGGACTTGAAGCCATGGCTTAGTTGTCATGAGGTGCTAGGTAATAGGTTGGACTTGATGATCTTTGAGGTCTTTTCCAACCTGGTTGATTCTATGATTGGAATTATTTGCATTGTCAGGGAATCTTAAGATTTTGAAATAGTTAATTCTACAGCAGTGAACAGGTAATGTGAGGTAGTTAGAAAAAAAAAAAAGGGAAAAAATTGAAGAGATACTTCATTTGTGTTGAAAAGTAAATACTAAAGCCCTATCTGCTAAAGGCAGATAACTTTGAAGAAAAAGAATTGGAAAAATGGTTAAAGGGATTAAAATGCATTTAAATACATGCAGTATATTAAACAATAAATGTGTCTTTCCCACATTTTTAAAAGGAGTTGGATTGTTTCTGTGAAAGATATGTTTGCTATTGACAAGACGGTATGGAACAGCTGAAAGAGCTTTCAGAGATGAATTGTGAATACAGAGCTGAAACCTTTGCAATATAGAGCTCATCAGTATACATAAAATGAATGTGCAAGCCCAACAGCTGTTTAAAAGACAAAAGCTTGGGGAAAATTAATCCAGTTAACTGATGACTAAGTCTTTGTTTCTACAAAACTTAAAAATAATGGAATGCAGGGAAAGTCAGACCATTTTGTATACTTGGTCTGGAAATGAAACATCCCAGAAAACATGTTATTGTCATTATTTTTTCTTTTCTGCCAACAGTAAGCTTGGCATTGTCTACATTAAAGTGCCAAGACAAAATGTAAAGACAGAGTTGTTGAAAATGCACTCTATTAGTAGTTTCATTTAGAAGCCGTCAGCAATATGTTTAGAAAGGAGAATTTATGTGGACTCAAAACAGTCTTTGAAGTGATTGTGGTTTAGAAATGTATAGTGAGCAAATGTGGCGTGAAGTATACTGAAATAGGCTTAATGTTCCTTTTCTATTTATAAAGCAGGGAATTATGAATGGGCAGTAGTAGAAGACCATTTCAATTTCACAAAACAGATGCTATTGTGGTTTTATTCAGATAGATGTAGTATCACTTGTGCATAATACTAAAATGCAAGCTTAAGGAAATACCAAGGAACTAACAGAAATTCTTTCTCCTACCTGATCTTCTCTAAAGCCATGGCTGACATGTTTCAGTTACACGATAAAGCATAGTAAATGATGTGGAGAGAGAGCTTATGGCTCAGAATAGTGTGTAATCAAATGAATAAAAAAGCTTTCCCGTGATGGACAGCTATAGGTGCAGAAGCCAGGGTTCTGGGTGCAGGACCCAGTTCTCCCACTGTCTGAACAGATTCCTCTTACTCTGAGCTTTTAAGGACTGTTAGTTTCCCCAAAGACAAGTAAATAGATTAATAACTCCAAAATGGGTGTCTCTTAGTTTCATTTTTAAATTTCTGCTAGTCTGCAGTCATCAGGGAGGCTTTCCCAGGCACACAATATAAAGAAATTCAATCTCATTCCTGTCATTGGTATTCCCTGCTGGCTCGATTAGGTGTCCCAGACTTCAATTACCTTAGCTGTTATGAAACAAACAAGGTTTTTTGTCTTTTATCCCTCCATCTATAGAAAATTGTAAGTGTGCTGTATTCATTTCGCTTTTGGAATTAATAGGCATTCTGTTAGGCATCTTGTAATATCTAAGGTTGTAATGAACTTTAACTTAGGTTTGTATCCTGTGGATTTTGTTCACCCTGAAGCAGATTTTGCCTGGCATTATTTTCTTCCCTGCTGTAGCCCTCTTCAGCCAATGTAGGATGAACTGATAGAAGGTTATGATATGTACTCTCTTCTTTCTTAAAATCTGCAAGATCTGTTGTTTTACAGGTGAATCAGCCTGCCTTGTTGTGCACATTTGTGAAATTTAAAAAAGAGGTAAGATATTGCTAAGATAGTATTTCCAAGAATAAAGAGAAAGAGTAAATTTATGTTTGATGCAGTGGTTGCCAGGGCATGGCAACAAACAGCTGTTAGAGATCATTAGGGGTCATTTTGTAGACCATATTTCATCTGTGAATTACTATTCATTTGGACAGCATAATAGAGCTTGATGAGAAGGCTGTATTGGCTTTGTTTCTGTGTCTCTTAGGTTTAAAGCTCTAAACTAGAGAGGTTAGGAATTTATTAATGTGAATTGAAATGGGTCTAAGTTGCAAAGCTAATCTTAAAATGTAACATGAATGTACTCCTCTGTTGCATTTGGTTCCAGCAGAACAATAGCTGCTGGTTTGGTGTTTGCTATTAATATGTATATGTAATCAAAACATTAATAGGACAATAAGCACCTTTTAATTATTTTGTGTGTATGTTTGTTTTCATTTTGCTTTGGGGTTTTGTCTGGGTTTTCTTACTGGAAAAGACAGGAATTTAATTTTTGTTGATTTTAATTTTTTTTCTTAAAAGCAATATCCTATATTTCTAAGTATGTGTTGGTTTATTTTTTATTGCACTTTGTTTGAGAGTAGAAATGTTTTGTCTGTAATGATTTTTTCATGCCAAACTCTTTAAATGCAATGTGTAACATTGTCTTCCTTTTAAGATGAAGTCATCTTCTTTTCCAAGATACAAAGTTAATTGGTTATTAAAGGACTTCACAGTGGTACAGAATCATGCATACCTCACAAGCTATTCTGCTGGATACACATTCTGTGGTTGTTACTACAGTTATGCAAAAATTTATTTAGAGTCTGGCCTTTTCAAATTATTCCACAATAAATATGACTCTACATGTAAAATATACCTGTGCTAGCACTAAATGGATTAATGTTATGGGCTCAAAGAAGATGGAAGTTCTTCCTTTGCTTCTTGCTCATAGCTGCAGCATTCTCTTTATCCCTCTTGTTCTTGAAGAGGGCTCTTTAGGTGAAGAATGACAGTGTGCCTGTAAATAAGTGTGAACACTCAAGTATCAGCCTGTTTTTACTAGGATGGAGTTAATAAACTAATATAAATCTTTTAATTTGATTAGGTGCTTTGATTTTTCATTTTCCACCCCCCATGCATTATTTATATTATTGTTCTTTAAATTAGCTCCTTGGCTTAATATACTTAAACTGTTAAAAGTTTGTGTGTGGGCTTTGAGGCTAGTTTGTCTAGAACTGAGAATAATCTCCCTGTATATTTGAACACATGGGCTTTCAAGAGTAAACAACGTGACACTGGAGACAAATCCTTTTTCTTTCAATAAAACACCCTCAAAGAACTTTCAAATTACAGTATATGCTGCTGTCAAAAACACAGAACTTACTGCTTCTCACCTCAAGCCATGCTGTAGCATGAGGCATCAGTGTTTTAACTCTTACAGGGATTTGCAAGACATTCAAATGTATTGTTCCAAACATATAGAAAGTTTAATACTGCATTTATTAATTTTTATCATCAACATGTTATGAAAAAGAGGGTTCCATTAAATGAAATACTGTTCATTTAAATCTCTTTTTCAAAAGCACCACATACTAATCAGTTAATTACTTCTGGGGCTCTTCATTTAACATGTTATTTGAAAATCATGTTAAAATATATAGGGCAATTCAATAGATGCCTTTTTGCTTTCCATGTGATTTCCATTTAGGATTCAGTGAGCAATAATACCATCTAGATGAGTCTGTACTTTAAACAACACAGAACAAGACAGAAGCTCAAGCAACCTCCTATCATCTGTACCTTTTAGCTGGTAGCAAATTTCATGATACACTTTTGTCCCAGTGTTTAGGCATGATCTAAGAAATAGCACAGCCCATGGGAACCTGCTGTGGGCTGGGAAGACTTTAGCACAGTGGGTAACAGCTATACCAAGGATGAGTTCTGATATGTTTATTTACTAGTCTAGATGAAGCTATTGAGATTTATGACATTTGATTACCTAAATAATATTATTTACAGAAAAGACAGCATTGTGCTGAACTCCATCCACCATCTGGTTCATTCTTTCATTTTTACTGCTTTATCTTTTCTTAGCCTGGCAGTGGATTTTTGGAAATACCACTTCATAAGTTGCTAACACAGTTTCTCCATTACTAAACCACAGTTAGTGACAGCATCCTTTCAAGAGCAGTGATACTGAATGTGCAAAATAAATCTAGATAATATTTGAGTTGAATGGAAATATTAAACTGTTATAAGTAAATTAGTAAAAAGGGTCATATAAAGTAATGATGTGCTACACTAGTGTTAACCCTTTAATCCATTTTCATTTCAAGTGAAGAAAGCTAAAGCATTCAGTTCCTTCTGTCCTTGCTGAATGTATCACATATGAAAATACATTATATGAAATTATATGTTTGGTGTTTGGTTTTTTTTTTTTTTCCATAGGTAGGTTAGCAGAAATCTATGGTTGATCATACCTTGACATAAAATCCAGTCTAGATAATGCTACCATGCATTCATTAGCTAAACTACGTACAGTGGATTGCTGGTATCTTCTGAGAGCTAATGTCCTAACCATTGAATCCTTGAGATGCACAAAGCTTCTTGAATTGTACCAGGAATTTAATAGGCAAATTATGCAGTTCATTATGTAGTCGAGTCACAGCATACAATGTATCCTTTGAAGTTTTTCAGGGCATTGTTAATAGCTAATTACTGATCTCCAGTCTAGAGGCCACACAGCCATGCTCTAATCTGACAGCTCTGGTCATAAATATTGTGCAAAACACATATGAAATGGGTGAACTTAAAATGTGAATCCCTTGAAATTTCCCACTCACTGACCTTATTGAATTTCTCCTCCATGTGTAGCTCAGTAATAGTACTAGCACTATTAATGGTATGTAACAAAATTTTACTTTCATTCCTTCTTTTTAATTGCACCAATCATCTTTTAGCTTAAAATTGACAGAATAATGTACAGTACTGATGGCAGTTAGAAAGCAAGAATCTGATATGCAAAAACTTTGCTGAGTTGTATTTTATGTGTTTATGTAGCTATGTGTACACATACACAGATATGTGCATGTTACAGAAATATGAAAGTGCACACATATGAAATGTGTGCATTATACTCACAAATACATAAATGTACATGTTAGCAGTATATATAAAATTATTAAAAAATGCCTAATGGGTTAAAGCCATTGGAAAACAGCAGAAGAGAAAATGTTTAGGCTCACCAAAAGCACCAACATCTGCTCACAAGTGTGAAAAATGAAAGGTACAAGGCTAGGTTTCTGCCTTTCTTTTAAGAAAATACAGTCTACCTTCCATGGCTCAAGATACCACCAAAGGACTGTAAGAATGATGTCAGTGCTCTGTTGGTAAAGCTTCTCTTTTACTGCACAAGGCACTTCATTAATGATACTATTGAGGAAATCTGGTTTAGTCTGATGATTACTGCATTTGTCCCAGAGGGAAAAGCACACTTGTGTTCATTTTCCCACTAGTAGTTATTGATACACTTTTTCAGTTACTTTTTGATGTCTTACATTAAGACTCTTTGTACTGGGGAACAAAATCAAGTTTTTTTCTGCATGTGTTTGTACGTTTGTGTGACGGAGAGTGACTCTGTACCAGCAACTGGAGTGGACTGTGACATTGGAATCCTGTATGTCCAGATACCAGAAACTGAGTCTAGGATAAAAAACATATCGCATTCATTTCCTTCAAGGAAACATATGCCCACTTACTTTATATTTTTGTATTCCATATGATAGGAATTATCTTTTTCATCAATGTTAAATTTAAAGCAGGTCTTAGTATTAGAACCAAAGTATTTTTCAGATATTGCAGTTGTATCGTAAGTGTAACAACACAGCATTAGAATTGACAAGCACTTCAATGAAAGCTTGGACTCATAGACTGTACTAGGTTTTGTTTTCTTTTGTTTTGTTTTGTTTTGTTTTGTTTCCCCCTCCCCCTCCCCAGCATAACATATACCTTTGAAATAACCTGTGTTGATGTCTTCTCAATGGTGCATTCCCAGTAAGTGCAGGTCATAAGCTCACGTTGATTAAGTCCCTGCCCTTTGTACACACCGCCCGTTGCTACTACCGATTGGATGGTTTAGTGAGGTCCTTGGATCGGCCCTGGCGGGGTTGGCCACGGCCCTGCCGGAGCGTCGACAAGACATTTGAACTTGACTATCTAGAGGAAGTAAAAGTTGTAACAAGGTTTCCGTAGGTGAACCTGCGGAAGGATCATTATTTTTTTTCTGCCATGGTTTAGTTGATTAGTTGATTAGATGGTGTTGGGTGATAGGTTGGACTCGGATGATCTTTGAGGTCTCTTCCAACATTGGTGATACTGTGATACTGTGATACTGTGCAGTTTTATATAGGGAAGGTCTGTCCAGGAGGAGTGAATAGTATTTTGCAATCTGTTCCAATTATGTGTTATGATTAAGAGAATTTATGTCATCATAGGATAAATGAATCCCTCTTTTTGACAGTGAGAAAAAAGATTATGCCGAGCTCAATGAAGTACAATTTCTTGGAAATCCATGACCTGTCAATAGCATAATGCACACTTGACAGATGTCTGAATGCAACAGCCAAGAAACCCATAAATTAGCATGCATGTGCATATTAAAGTTCCAAATTGAGTACTCCATCATAGCAAAATTTGGCAGAAATCAAAATCATTAGCAGGTGTACTTCATTAATAAGAGTCAATCTCATATATAACTGTACTTAATTTCATGATATATACTGCGTAATGGTTGCAATTATCCAACAAACATTTATTAATAACCGTTTTATTAGTGTCACACAAGAATCTACAGAGAAGATATGCGAGTTCATTGCCCTGTTGACCAGTAGCTCTTGTTTTAGTTTCTGGCTACTGAAACACAATGATAGTTAATGTTAGGATTGGCAAAATACTTTGGAAATAAAGGCATTTTTTACTCCCTTGTAACATAAATCAAAAGTATGGGTGTGCTACATTAATCTTTCATTAGCAAAGAGTTAAAGGCCTTCATCAACTGACAAAAATAAGGTTCTAGTTTGGAATTTTCTGATGTCAAGTAACAATTCCTGATTTTTCATTGGAAGTGCTAGTCTTTTATTGAAATAAATGCATAATTAAGTAACTATCATTAACATGGCTTCTTGCTGAAAAGCAAATGTGAATGAGGTATGATAGACAATTTATCTTCACTATGGGAGGAAGCCTTTGTATTTGCTTTGCAGCACACCTAATGAACCCCAAAGCATGATTATAGATATTGATTAGATAATCAATATCTAAATGTAATAATAAACTACTTTTCATAATAAGCTAATTTAATAGTTTAATAATAATCTAAGTTTAATAATAAGCTATGTTTGTGTATATAAGATGATCAGGCATAGGATAAAAGTTGGCAATAAATCTCTCATAAACTGCAGACATCTTTAGACGACACAGTCTCAAGGTGCACGAGAGGAGGTTTAGGCAGGATGTTAGGAAGAAATTCTTCACAGAGAGAGTGATTGGCCATTGGAATGGGCTGCCCGGGGAGGTGGTGGAGTCACCATCACTGGAGGTGTTCAGGAGGAGACTTGATGGGGTGCTTGGTGCCATGGTTTAGTGTTGGATGATAGGTTGGACACGATGATCTCAAAGGTCTCTTCCAACCTTGTCTATTCTATTCTATTCTATTCTATTCTATTCTATTCTATTCTATTCTATTCTATTCTATTCTATCCTGCCAAGAGACTAAGCTGTAACACTGCCTAAGTGTACGATAGTTTGTTTCATTCCAGTTATAAAACGTTTTTTTAGAAGTTGAGTTTTTAAGTGACAAATAAACTTAATTAATTCCTCAGTTAATGTCTCTGTAGCTAAACATTGTGTAAACTGCCCATCTTATGCAGAAATCCCACTAGTGAAAAATTGTCACATGTATTCCTTTTTTAGAGGTAGTCTAGTAATTATGGTATTAATAGCTCCTCTTTGTCTTCCAGCTGCCAAAAATATGGAAACATTCAATCATGACTGGAAGTGATTTGGCAGCAAAATAACCAAATAAATGTATATGACAGCAGATAATATTTGTGGTGATTGGAGGAGTACTCTGGTGGCAAAAATTGTGCCATGCAGCAACAAACCCTGAGGAGCTAATACCACTTTGCAGATTAAAAGTTTTCTCAGAGCTAACATACTCATTTGGAGTCTATATGAAACATGGTGAGGCCAGGCATGAAATTATGACTGGTTTTTTTGCTCACAAATTGTAGTAAACACAGATGTATGTAAAATTGAGGATGTGGCTGACTGGATTTAAAAATGCTTGAAGAAAAAACTCAGTTGAGCCTAAGTATTGCTATTCTATAGATTACCATGTTTGATTTGTTGAAAAAGTAATTTTTATATAGTTTTGTGCATCTTTTGTATGTAGAACAACCATTATTCATCACCACTTTGAGAACTGTGAAGGTGTGCAAGAAAACACAGTTGAAACTAGTATAAAGCATAACTTACATAATGCTGGGGAAAAAATAATTCTGATTATGCATCTGAAAGACTGTAGTAGCAATATTTTTACATTCTTCCTGAGTTTTGGCTGTTTAAGCCCAGAAGGAAGTTGAAAATAGCTTCCTTAAAGTATGAGGCATAGAAGACACACTCTTTGCAGTACATTCTTCTATGCTTTCTGATTCATGTGGAGTAGCAACACTAATATATTCCTTGACTGTCACTTATCTAAGTAAAATTACTTTAAATAAGCTTTAACATATAATGTTCTTTTCCATTTAATTCATATAATGTTTAAATTATTCTGTAATTTATAAAATAAATTAGCGTCCATTCTTTTTTTGACATAGTCATCAATGACCTGGATGAAGGAACAGTGTCTACTCTCAGGAAGGAGGAGTGATTAACACCCACCAGAAGGTTGTGCTGTGATTCAGTGAGACTTGGACATGCTGGAGAGTTGGGCAAAGGTGAACCTCGTGAAGTTCAACAAGGGCAAGTGTAAGAATCCTGCATCTGGGGAAGAATAACCCCAAGCATCAGGACAAGTTAGGGCTTGACCTGCTAGAAAGCAGGTCTGCAGAGAAAGACCTGGGAGTTAACCATGAGCCACAAATGTGCCCTGGTGGCCAAGACGACTGATGGTATTCTGGGGTGTATTAAGAAGAGTATGGCCAGCAGGTCAAGGGAGGGTTTCTTCCTCCTCTACTCTGCCCTGGTAATGCTGCACTTGGAGTATTGTGTCCAGTTCTGGTCTCCCCAGTTCAAGAGAGACAGGGAACTACTAGAGAGTCCAGTGAGGAAAGGCTGAGAGACCTGGAGTTCTTTAGCCTGGAAAAGAGAAGGCTGGGAGGTGATCTTATAAATGTGTATAAATATCTAAAGGGTGGAGGTCATGAGGATGGGGCTGGACTCTTTTCAGTGGTGGCCAGTGATAGGGCAAGGGGCAGTGGGTACATACTAGAACACAGGAGGTTTCACTGGAACTTGAGGAGAAAATTCTTTCCGTGGCAGTTGCTGTAGCACTGGAGCAGGCTGCTCAGAGAGATTGTGGAGTCTCCTTCATTGGAGACTTTCAACATCCACCTGGGCATGTTCCTGTGCAACAGGTTGCCCAGGGAGGTTATAGAAGCCCCATCCCTGGAGGTTTTTAAGGCCAGGCTGGATGTGGCTCTGAGCAACCTGATCTAGTGTGAGGTGTCCCTGCCCATGGCAGGGGCATTGGAACTAGATGATCCTTGAGGTCCCTTCCAACCCTGACAATTCTATGATTCTAGCCTGATCTAGGCATACCTGCTCTGGCAGCAGGGCTGGCCTAGATAATCACCAGAGGTCCTTTCCAACACATACCAGTCTATGATTCTGTGACTATAATCTAGGTTGTTTGTTTGATTTTGGTTTGTTTGCTTGTTTCTGGTTTTTGTTGGTTTAGATTGTTTGTTATATTTTCTTTTCATGCACTCAGTCATTTGCTATTTTATTTGCATTTTATCCAAAAAATGGCAAAGAGATCAATTAAAATCTTCCAAATCTGTGGTGTAGAGGTAGGCAATGTTGCAGATATTTTTAAAGTATCTTGATTAGAAGTACATTTCCATTTATTTTATATCTATTTATACCATTCCAAGCGATATTAGATTGACCAAGAAATCCTAATATGTTAAAGAATTCAAATACACTTTTAAAATGACATTATTGAAATAGAGTATAATTCATGTGATAAATTTCAGTATGTGGTATTGTGATGAGAACAACATTCATGACTAGCAATTCTGTAAGACATTATTTCACATTTTCAGGTCTTTTTCTTTAAATAGGTTGTATAACTAATGAAGTAATTAAATATATATTCTGCAATTAGTGGTCATTTTAAATTGTATTTTTACAGATTCTGATGGATATCATATTAATTATGTTGAGTGAGTAAGCAATGACAAAACTATATAATTGAGTCCTGAACAATCTGAAGAGTTTGATAAGTTACTCAGAATTTGACTTTGATAATCATATCTTTATAGTATTTGATATCTTTATAAAGGTTACAGAGGTTCTTGAAAATGTAATTTTAAAATACATTTAAAATGCCTGATATTAACTTTAAATTTTTGCATTTTCAACTACAGTTGAACTTGAATTTTATTTTTAACACAAAGTTAAAAAAAAAAAAAGAAAAAAGGTCTGCCAAATCACAGATCTGGACTACAATTTGAGTAATAATATAATTCACAGCTACACTATTCTGTATAGATTGGGTTTGATTCAGATAATCAGGGAATAGAAGGCTCTGCAAATTAGTCCATATGCTCTGAAATTAGCTTGGCATTTGAAAGCGCACATTCAGAAAGCAAAAGCAAGCACATTTAAGAAAAACATCAAGTAGACTTTAGACTTGAGTAGGCAGGCACTTTCTGAGATGCAAACAATGACAGTATAGATTAGTGTGGTTTATAAAAAGTCTGGGGCTAAAATAGGTCTCTTTCTAGTCATTAATTCTTAATTTTGAAGTGGTGTGAGTTTCAGTGAAGCTAGCTGGATGTCCATTGTTACAGTTTTGTAGATCTGAAAAATTAATGGATTACATATTTGGCTATACAAATAGGGAATTTTTTGATTTGTTATAAGTTGGTGAATGTTCTACATGGAGTAAAGGTATGATATAGCTGAGTAATCATTGCTGACATTCTTTAAAGCTGATTTGAGACAATAAGGGAATTTGTGCAATATTTTTTAATGTCCACAGTCATCAAAAATTACTATCAAAATTATTCTCTATGACCTAAGGTTTGTCTCTTGTATTCTAAGTAAGAAGTATGAAAGAAAAGAATGAGAGTGGCCTCAGTATAATTTGCTGTGATGTGATACCCTAAGGAAAAAAGTCATACCCATAAGCAGGTGCTGCTTAAGACCCCTGTTCATGTACACCAGAGTTGCATTAATTTGAATGTCAACATATATGATTTGCATGTTCAGAAATTTAGAAGTTTCTGTTGTCATCCCTGGACCTCAGCTTCCAAAGAAGGCTTTGTTTCTTCAGTGTTAGGTACTAGAATGCCTAAATACTGGCTACCTAGAATTAAGAAGTTACCTAGGTTCTCCTCATAAATGGCTTTTTTCTAAATCTTGCCTTTTTTTGTATCCTTCTGGAATTACCTCCATCTTCATGGGAGTCACAGGCAAGTGTGTCTCATGGCTGTCTCTCTTTAAAGAAGTTAAACTTTCATGTCTGTTTTAATACATTTGGATACACCCTGTGCAAAATGCCTGATTACAAAGGCATGGCTTCTCTTTGTATTTTGGCAGTTAGCTCTGTGGTTAGAGCACTCATATTTTCAGCACAATTCCTCTTCTCATACCTGCTTTGAGGTATACAGACTGGTATGTGGAGGAAAATGAAAGTGTCTCAGCTAATGCATCTCTCAAGAATAATTAAGCTGAAGGCTTAGTGAAACAAACCAAAACATTAAAATACCTGAATTCCAGGTTTTTCTTTTAACTTCTGTCACAGTTTGGATAAAGTATGTTAAAAAAAATAAATAGACAATAACATGGAAGAATTAATGCTTTTTTGTGTGTTCTATAAGGTAAGCACTAATTATGCTATAAGGAGCCCTGTAGCTCTCTCTAACTCTACATAATATGCTTCTTTGACGGGAGATTTCATACCTTAAGTTTACAAATTCAGGCAGTATTTGATTTGGATGTGTGTTTACCTACCTTTTCAATCCAGCAGTCTAGCATATCACTCTTATTGCCTGATTGCATCATCTATAGGTAACAATTGTACAAATACCTTGTTAGACGTACATTAATGGCTAGGCTTGTCTGCTACCGTGCCTGTGCATGGAAAAGTCATTGTAGCTTTTTCATACCGAACATACTATGAATAACGTATCTTGGGTATGCACAGGGCTCATGAGAGTTAGCTACTATGGAATACATAGTCCTTAATTGCTTGTCAGGTGAGTTCCTGGGGTTGCAGTGATTGCGTAGCATAGAAGCTGAAACTGTCAAATTCATCTTAGACAGGACTCACCAAACTGTCAATCATAATTGCTGTTTTCAAGATTAGCCAAAAATGTATTGACACTTCAAAACAGGGCGGCAAAATGCTCTGCAGTTTATTGCTTTATTTCAGATGTATCTTTCCCACTGGTTTGCAGGCATGTCAGGACCACAAAATTGATGTGCATCTACAAAAGATATATGACATTTGATAGGTCCGAAATAGGTGTGAAACTTAATTGAAATGTATGCTAAATACAACAATAATAAAATACTATTTTTTGTATGTTGTTACTATCATTTGCATATATGATTTCTCTTTACATAAAAGTTACTATGTCATACATTAAATGCTGGAAGAAAATGTCTCTTAATAAAAAAGAAAGCTCTGCATCCTTGTATATACTTGTGCTCACACCCTGAATGAGTAACTCATTTATTTAGTTAATTTACTAGTTTATCTGTATAGATATGGTCATGGGTCATGAAAATAAATATAGTTAACACATGACACTAGCACCTGTCTTAGGCATAATACAGAACAATTCATTCAGCACTGTTGTATGGAAAAGAAGTGAAAGCAGCTGTAAAGGGATCAGCTGTGACTGGGTGGAAAAGCTTTCTCCTGTCACTTAACGTGAAGTGTGCCCTGTGTCGATGCTCTTCCTCTCTGCTCCCTCTTCCCCCACCCCCATCCACATCTATGCATTTTTCTCCTTCTCATTTCTCTTAACCATCCCAGTAGTAAATCCAGCACTGTTCTTTTATAATCTGAAGTTCCATTATTTCTAGAGTGGTTATGGGACTAAGGAGGAAGAGGACTGCTATGTCAGCGACACTGACACTATTTCCGTGAAGTTTATAAGCTGGCAGTTGTTAGAGAATTGTGCATTACTGATAGCAGCAGCTAATGGCTTTATAGGCAGAGCCATGTGAAAGATACGGAAGCTTGCCCTCCCTGGTGTACTGGAGGATCCTCCTGTGTGGTGTGCTTCAGAAGTTTCTGAATGTGCAGTTTTTAGTGTCTATATTTGTAAGAATGTATGTGCACAAATAATGGGCGGTGATGAGTTATTTTATGTGCATCACTTCTTAATTAAAATACTATCTGATGTCAACTCCTTGTTATACTTAAATCTGAATCCTTCCACTTTAATTACTCTGCTTATTAAAGTGACTTCAGAGTTCCATTGTTCTGTGTTTTTGTCATGTATCTGTATAGTATCAGAAAGTAAGCTGTTAATGACAGAAATCAGAAAAAAACCAAGTCAGTACAATACAGTTGCATTAATCATAATATTTTTGTAATTTGAAATAATAAAACTGTCAGTGAAGGTTATTCTGTGTGGTCAGAAAATATTGTTAAAGCCATGTGATCAGTGTCTTAATTTTTAGCCTTTTACTGTGATATTCTTTTGTATTCTCTCTATTCACTTACTTGACTTAAAGTCACACTTGGTGAATGTGAGTCTTTCCTTAGTGAAACTTATATCTAAGTAAAATTAAACAATAATAATAATTAAAAAAATAAATTAATAAAAATTATGTTATAAGAATTATTCTGAAAATGTCAACAGAATTTCATATTTATTAAATGAATCAAAATTAGCTTGTCCCTGTTAATTTTGGTACTGATATTTTTTATCTGTGAAATAGTTTTTATTATCTGTCAAAATATCAGTTCCTAAAACTACATACTTCAGATTGTAACCAGCATCACCAGAAGCTTATTTTCATTTGTGAGAAGCACATCTGGTGCCAGGTGCATGACCTGAGTGTCTTTGTAGACCTGGAAGGATTGTCTTTCCAGTTGTTCACTTTTTCCCCCCTCTACAAAGGGTACTAAGACAAGCTCTGCATAACAATATCCATTCATTCTTATCCTCAGGCTCAAACTCAGTCTGTTTTTTACAGCTGAGTTATAAAGTAAGAATATGCTTGTGTGTGTCACCTGGTAAAAGATAGCACTGGAGAACAAGGAAATTATTTTAATTATCTAAGAGAAGTGTTTTGATATATTATGTTTGACCACTTAAGTAATTAAAAAAGGCTCAGCGTAGATCATCATACAATCATAGAGTCAATAAGGTTGGAAAAGACCTCAAAGATCATCAAGTCCAACCTGTCACCCAAGACCTCATGACTACTAAACCATGGCACCAAGTGCCATGTCCAATCCCCTCTTGAACACTTCCAGGGATGGTGCCGCCATCATCTGGAGGAAACCATCATAACAGATGGACATCAAGGAAACTGTGGAAGTCTGTGCTTTGCAAGCGTGTGCAGTCCATGTTTTTGCTACAGCTGCTCAGCTGATGCATGGTGAGAGACAATACATTGCTGTAAGTTTCTTGAGCTATTAAAAAAGGAAAAGAAATTGCCACTTTCACATTTCTACTATCTCACCTGCTTTTTAGTCTTCTGCCTACTGTCTACTTGTTACTGCTTCTCAGCCAAAAGAATGAGTGGTCATCATGAGCACTTCACATCTGTGGAACAGGAAGGTACATCTCCAACCTGTCACATTTAACTACTCAGGCCAGTAACATTAGCCTCCCTTACAACAGTCTTTACCCTTGTCTTAGACTTCCCAGCTAATAATTCCCACTGAAAATGACACATGAGATACAAACTTCTTTGTCATCCAACTTAAATCTTACTAGTGGCTTTGTCTGCCATGAACGGCTACCTCACAAACTTGTTACTTGCCTACATTAATTAAAGGATAGGATCCAAGAAAGCAGAGAATCTGTTTTAAAGGAGTTGACATACATTATTATTATGAAACAAAAGAATAAAAATAAACTGCAGAAAGTTACATTATGTCATTATATATAATTTTGTTGTTGCATTTTAGAAACGGAGGACCTTCCCTTCTGAAGGGAAGGTAGGGATTAGGTTGACACTGGAGTTTTGAATTTCTGAGTTATAAATCTTTTCCATTCAGCTGGTGTTTGGTAGAAAAGTGGAATCATATATACTGGAAAAATATTTAACTAGAGTATTAAAAAAGTTTTACAAAGAGAATCTGTCTTCATAATGGAGTGGGTGTTTCCTCATTGCATTGCCAACTGGATAATTAAAGTGTGAATGTTCTGTGAATGCATTACAATTCCTTGATGTCTGTGATGAGTGCAGGATGCTTTCCTGTTTTATGTATTTATCTGCCATAAGAGGATTGAAAGACCATAAATCAGTATTTTTATTTATTTATTAATAATGGGAAACAAGCAGTGCCACAGACATGAGGCATTTAATTTGTACTGTTATTTATTAATCATACTTGGAGAAAAAATCTTCATTGAGTGAAAATGCATGGTGAATGGAAGACAGTTATTTTGATGGGATTCATGAGGTGGGAAGAAAATATGACTGTCTGAAGAAGCAGTAACCTTACTCCTGTTCTGAGGCTTGCCTGATTTCTTGCTGTAGAAATTGTGTCAACTCTGATAGTAAAATGAGAGAGGGAAGGAAAGCAGAGCAACTGGGTCGTACTTTAATGAAGGAGGCTCCCTTGAGTCTTGAGCTAGAAATAGAAAACTAGTGATAGTAATTTAAAGAAAGTTTGTTGTGCTTCTCCGTTGTTCTCCAATGGCATATGTATTTAAAAATTGAGGTCTCCTGTGACATCTTTCCTGGTTTGTGTTTCCAAGAAGAATGGCTTGCTTTCTTTCAGGAGGCTGATTCATTACCTAGATTTATATGCACCTAGTATTTGGTTGCAGGGCTTCCTACTTGTAAACTGTTTCCTGTATCCTTTAAGATACAGTAAATAAATTAAGGCAGCAGTATACAGTATGAAAAAATGCTTTGTTAGCCAGGCTGTTTAGAGGCAAAATAGGTCCAAAGAAGCAGGGGGAAGTGTTAAATTTGTCAGAGTATGAAGGCTGATAAATTGTGACAGTGCTTTGCAGCAGTATAATTAATACAATCACTATCAAGCACCTCATGTGACTGGGATGATGAACCTTAAAAGTTTTCCTTGGATTTTAGGGAGTCATGAGAACTTCAAATAGGGTTTATAAAAGGATCAGATTTATGTTGAAATGAGTTTTGGAAAGTATAATGATACTGATTTTAGGTATGAAAGAATTTTCCACTGTGATACACTGCAATAAATTGTAGTATTTTGACATGATGAGAAGAAACAGTAGGAGGTCTTTGACTGATACAGGTTCTATGAAGCAGACAAAATACTCAATGTATTAGATTGTGCGAGCTGTCAGGAAAAAAAGTTTTATCTTCTATTATCCGTTATTTGCTTGTTGAGAACTGGAGATTTGGGATTTTCCAGGGAAAATAAAAGCAGTGCAGCATGTTTTATTGTGGTATGGTGGAGAGTGCATGGTTTTTTCCTCACTTTTGCCTTTGGAAAGGCTCTCAGGCCACCATGATTTTCTTGCTATACTTTTACCCTGTCCCAGTCAGGCTGCTTGCAGTATACCAAGGAATCAGACTGTCCAGGCTACGCTTAAATGAGTGATTTGATAATTTTTACATGTGTTGTCATAGAAATTTTCACTGTAATGGCACGATTGTTTTCTTTCAGTGGTTTTAATACTACATTTTTCTTTTTGTTTATTTGTTTGTTATTCAATCGTATCTCATTTGAAGCTAAATCATTAACTTTCTAACTGACATTACATCTCTATGTGGACATTACTGAAAGTGGTTTTATTTCAAGGTCACATACAAATATTCATATTTACAATATTTTTAACATTAAAATTACAATTCTTAAAGATGAAATTGTGATTTGTTGAGAGGATTTGAAGATACATACATTTTAAATTACCATCTGAAAGAATATATGAACTAGTCATTGCCTTTACACATTAGGTGTCTGTAGAGACACTGAAATGATATCTGACATTCTTATATTAAATGAAAACAAACCCAACCCCCAAACTTAAAAGACCAAAGTAAAAACAAACAAACCAAAAAACCACCTAAATGGTGGAAACTTGCTGTTTACTAAAAGTATGGTTGCTCGAGAATTTTGCATAACTTGAGCAAAACAGTTGCTAACAAATTTTTGACTGGAAGGCGTTTATTCTCTTAGTAGTGGCACCATTTCCATTTGGGTTACCTTGCATTTTGCTGTTCAGAATAGGTACACTGGAAAGTAAACATCAGTAGCACAGACCTGTAATTTTTCATTAGAGAACTTCTCTATCAGAATATTTTTATGTATTAGATCTTCATGAAAATGTGACATAAATCTATAAGCAAAAACTTAAGTAATTTTTAAGACTAGACAGTGGAGAAAGAGGAAAAGAGAGAGGAAAAGTCTGAAGTAATTTTTTTAGAAGACTGTATTTGATAAGTGGTGAGAAAGTGAGAAGAGATAAAAGATCAGTCAAACAAAGTACTTAAAAACCCAAACTTCCCAACAATTTTAAGTTCTTCTTAGGGTATAGGACACAGGATGTAACTAATAAAATCTGGAAAAAATGGTGGAAGACTGAAGGCAAGATAAAGCATTTGTCATTAACTGAATTCAGCAAGTAGTTTCTTTCAAAAATCATGGTATTTCCCACTATTTTTTATTAATTGAAATAGTCTTTAACCTTGTATTTTTACCAAAAAAGACAAAAATAAATTTATAAAGGACTGCAAACTAAAACCCAAGTCTTTCACAAATCTATGGAATCCTTCTGTATGTTGGTTCCTCTCCACTGACAACAGAGAAGTCTATGCTTGTAGCTTAGTTTAAATAATCACTCGTTGAAGGGTCATAGATAAGAAAAGTTGCATCTGAGAGTGTCTTGAACTGAACCAAAACAAAAGGCTTGCTTTGCATATTTTATTAGTAATCTAGAAAAATCACAGTGTGAACAAACTCTCTATATCCCTAATTCTTGGTTTATTTCTGTCAATTACTAAATAAGAAACATATTTCTCCTCTATTGAAGCAGTCTAGTATAGCATCATGGTCCCTCTGTATTGTCCTTTTTGTATTTTTGAAGGGCTGCTCAAAAAAATTGTCTGATATAGCACAATTTTTGGGTCACAACAACCTTATGTAATGTTATAACTTTGGGACAAAGTGGCTGGAAAACTGCCTGGCAGAAAGGGACCTAGGGCTACTGGTTGACAGCTATTTCAGTATGAGGCAACATTGTTTTCAGGTGACTGAGAAGGCCAACAGCATCATGGCCTATATAGGACTACTATGGCAGGAGTAGAGAAGTGATCATGCCCCTGTACTCGGCACCTTGAATACTGTGTTCACTACAGGGAAGATGTTGAGTTTCTGGAGCATGTCCAGAGAAGGGCAACAAAGTTGGTGAAGGGCCTAGAGCACAGGGCTTACGAGGAGCAACTGAGGGAGATGGGATTGTTTAGTCTGAAGAGGAGCATGTGAGACCTCACTGCTCTCTACAGCTGCATGAAAGGATGTTGCAGTGAGTTGGGAGTCCGTCTCTTCTCCCTAGTATCAAGTGATAAAATGAGAGGAAACGGCCTCAGGTTGTACCAGAGGCAGTTTAGACTGGATATTAGGAAAATTTTATTTATTGGAAGGAGTGGTCAGGTATTGAAACAGGCTGCCCAGGGAGGCGGTACATTCGTTGTCCCTGAAATTGTTGGAAAAAAGCATAGACATGGCACTTCAGGACATGGTTTGATTGCCATGGTGGTGTTAGGTCAACAGTTGTACTTGATGATCTGAGAGGTTGTTTCTAACCAAAATTATTCTGTGGTTCTAGAAACTGGTAGCTAATATTTTGTTTCTCATAGCTTGTGATATTTTTAAGATGCACAGATACACAGAACAGAGGAATCATGCATATTTTTGCTAGATAAACAGATACCTTAATAACTGAATTTTGCTTTATGGTGGGCTAAGAATGAATTACATTACAAGATGTTTGATCCATAAATTGCCTTTAGGAAATTATACATTATGCAATTTATCTATGGATCAATGAGTTTATAATGTGCACTGGAGTGTGTAATTGTATACAGTTTTTTAAACAGAGAAAAAGTATATTTGATAAAGCAATAATGCATCTCAGCTGAACTGGTGTAACTAAAAGGTCCTATTTGATATTCCAATTATTTTTTTATCTGGATCTTCTACCTAACTTTGCCTTTTATGAAAGAAATTGGTAACAAACTGCTGAAATTCTGGGCAGAGCCTTTATTTGCTTAGATAATTGCTGGTGGCAGAGTGAAAAGCATGCCCTTTGATCACAAACAAAACTTCAGTCATGATAGTGCTATAAGAATATGGTTTAAAATCTATAAAGTCTCTCTCTTGCATTTTTGCAAGTGGTCACTAATGAAAGCCATGACTTTTCACAGCCCATCTTAAATTGATAAGTGTAGTTCCCCACACTATTAATTTCCACACACTCAATAAGCAAATTTTAAAGAAAAAAATAGTGTGAAGACTTTTAATTTACTTTTACATAAGGAATATTTCTTATATGCTTTTGCAAGTTAAAAATGGCAAAACAATTTTTTCTTTACTGAAGAACTGGACATATTTTGTACTTCGCTCTGTATTTCAGATATGTACCCAGTAATATACACTAAATTATGTTGAATTGGTTTTGGATAAGTTTGCATGATCAATCCTGAATAAGTAAAAAGTGGGGAAAAAAAAGTTGACTATAGCAGGACTTGTTTTTTTCAGTAGTAATGAAATGATATGACATTTGCTGATCAAATAGTTGCTAATTTGATGTCAGGATTTCATTCAAATGCAGAAGAAATATATTCCATTTCAGTACTTAAAATATCTAAGTACTATACAAAGTACTTTGCTTCATACTGTGGTACAATTCTGTTTTCTGCACTGTTATGAATATTATTTCCAGAATGGAAACACTTCTGTATCTAAACCTCTATTAACTCAGAGAAATGCAGTATTGTTTGAAGTCATGTGAGTTCTCTCCTTCTATTTCAAAGTACTGCTTTTTCTTTGTTTTGAAACTTACTTATGATGTGATTTTAGCTACTGATATTTGCTGTTGCAGTTTTCAAACTTTTGTAGCTCAAGAGTGCCAGTTTTACTGATTACTTTCCCAGTCCCTGAGAGGAAAGCTAGAGGTAGGTGAACCCCTTTTTTCCCTGCAATTTCTCTTTAATGTCCTGCCAGCATTATTTTAAGCTAATGGTTCTTATTTCTCTATTCATAGAATCATAGAATCATAGAATCAACAAGGTTGGAAAAGACCTCAAAGATCACCAAGTCCAACCTGTCACCCAAGACCTCATGACTACTAGACTGTGGCACCAAGTGCCACGTCCAATCCCCTCTTGAATACCTCCAGGGACAGTGACTCCACCACCTCCCTAGGCAGCCCATTCCAATGGCTAACAACTGTCTCAATGAAAAACTTTCTCCTCACCTCGAGCCTAAACTTCCCCTGGCGCAGCTTGAGAGTGCATCCTCTTGTTCTGGTGCTGGTTGCATGGGGGAAGAGACCAACCCCCTCCTGGCCACAACCACCCTTCAGGTAGTTGCAGACAGCAATAAGGTCTCCCCTGAGCCTTGTCTTCTCCAGGCTAAACAATCCCAGCTCCCTCAGCCTCTCCTCATGGGGCTTTCTCTGGACATGTTTATGTTATAGTTTATTCATGTGTAAAGTAGTGTGCAAAAATCAAGACTGAGTAGTATGGTCTTACTGTTTGTACAAGTGAATTATGTACAGCATACAGGGGATAGTAAGTGAGATATATACATAATTATCTATACTTCACTGGGATTTTACAGCTTTTTTACCTGTTTATTTTTCCAAGAAGTTAGGAACAGGTAAAAGGTGATTAGAGAACAGCACCTTTGTTCAAATAAAAATGTTTTTTCTAGGAAAAGAGCGCCACTGTGGAATCAGGTGTTGCAGATCCACAGACTCTGGCTTTTATTTCTATTTACACTGTTTTAAGATCTGTAAAGGCTCAAAGGCTGAATTTTCTCATCAACACCTTTGGGCTCTTCTTAAAACATTTCTCTTTTGACAACAGCATGGTGTTCTTAACGCTGAAAATTAATCTCATGGGTTTTTCCTTTTTTAAACTTTTAGAAATTATGCAGTATGTACTCTGCTTTGCCATTTCATAAGAAGAAGAAAAAAAAGATTATTGCTTATTTGTAATGCTGATAACTTTTGTGAGCTTTTTTAGTTTTCTCATCCTGTGGTATCACTCTTAAGTATCATTCCTGTAATGTTGTGAACGGTTTGATTTCCTTATTTCTGTTCTTTCAACTACGTTGTTAAAAAAAATACAAATAATTTTAGTCAGGGTAACCCCTGAATGTTTGAAATTCCCACACTAAATTCAGGCTTTACACTTGCCAACTGAGAAGGATTATGGGAAAAGCCCATCTGCAGTCTGTGCTGTTCACTGATTACAGGATTATGAGGTACCCATGGTAAAAAGGATTTTGAAAGATTCAGGGAGTATTCAGGCACATTTGTGCTGGAGTTCCTTCAGAACAGAATCAACAAGCATCTCTGCATGTGTGGTTCAGTTTGTCTTCTCTAAAACCAATATGTGCAAAGAGAAAATGTTATTTTCATGTCACTAATTGGTCACAAGTGCCTAAATATGCCTTTTATGAGCTGCAAGAAAATAACTCGTGTTTGCTGGATGAAGCTCTTGAACTCATTCCCACTTGAACAAGCTGCTGACTGAATGTAAAGCATTGGTTATGCAGACAGAGCACTTGTAATGGAAAAGAGGTGGCTCCTGAATAGGCTAAGCAGACATTTTATCTGGTCTTTCTTAGGAAATAAATAAAAAAAATCACTTATTGTCTTCTGAGCTTATTGCTTGCTAGTTTTCAGGATAATTTAGAATGTACTGTGCCTTTGGGGCTTGCTTTTGAGTAGTCACGTAATGACTTGCTAAGTGATAGATGTGAGTTTGAGCGTGGAAAGTGTTGTTTATAAATGGCAAGCAGGAAAGATGGCAAAATTTGTGGCATTGTCTAGCAATTCAAGAACAAATTAGACATTGTAGCCCAATCTAACTTGATAGGACTACCATAAATTCAGTCAGGATACTTCTCTCTTTTCTTTCTGACCTGAAAAGGACAGCATGTTTTAAATAGCCAGGGAGAGACAGAATTAGTACTCTGTTGAAACACAAGCTGACTTAGACTAAAGTTCTGAATTAACAAACATTATGCACCTATTCAAATGTGTTCTTTCCTATTATTTTCATTTCTCAGAAGTGCAGTTGTTGTCACTTTCAGGTTCCCCAGAGGAAAGAAAGAAATGTGTCTGTTTAACCCTAGCAACCTTGTTTATTGGGCACTGATTCATTTCTTGTAAATTACTTGTCATTCTAATTCTTCAGCAACAAAACTAAAGAAGTCTGGACAGGACTGCAATCAAAATGAGGGGAAAAAAGGAAAGAAAAAAGCTGAAGTGTCTACCCACTATCCATGCTTATTAGTTTACATTTGGATAAGTACACATACAGAGGTACACTCGCAGAATGAACACATATGCTTTGCTCTTTAGGATGAGTTTATAAAAGATGCACAACATGACTTGACGATACAACAAGGTGGAGTGTAGCAGAATTAAGGAAATGTTCCTTTTTAGATCATCACTTCATAACTGTTACTGTTGAGGAATCATGGTTAATAACGTTTTGACAGTTGGTTTCCTTTAGGCAGACTCCCACTTGTTGGAACCTTACCAGCATATAAATGGCTATACTGATTAATTTTAACCAGCTGATGATTTCTCAGGATCCAATTTAATGCTGTGAAAGTGAAGTTACTATGGGTAATAATGAAAAAAAACAACCCTCATTCTATTAAGTTAGAACCTGGATATGGTGCAGAATAGAGAGCAGGGTGAGATACAAAGGTAACTGAGTTGGTTTTGCAGTGACATATCAGCAGGCCATCTTCAATTATGCTGACTTCCCGCTACTTTAAAGGAATGCTGTGACGCCTTGCAGTTACTATGACAGAAGGGTAGACCTTTCCTCATAAAGCTGTGGACTCTTGTAAAATTACTGTATGTGAAAAACTTTTGGACAAAAAACAACTCAAAAGTAACTCACTAGTATATGTCAAGTCAACCAGGAGTCAATAGCAATACAAAAGTGGTTGGTTTTGGTTTGTTTAGTTTGGGTGTTTTTTTTTTAAGATAACTGTATTTCATTTTAATATCTGATTTTTAAGTTGTACTCCTTATGCACATTTCAATACTTTCCAGCACTCAGAGTGCAGATTGCATTATCTTACAGGTTTATTGATACCATTATAATTTAGTACCTGCTGAATTCAATCCTTGTGTAATGAAATAGTTACATTACTACTGTAAATGATCAACATTTCTTATGCACTTCATAATATTTATTTTTCAGTAGTGTGTATCAAATGAGATTGGTTTGAATGAATTAATAATATTGTTTGATATGCTGGACTAAAATATGTCCTCTATTGCCCTTCTATTGATTATGTAAGCTGTTTTGTATATATCTAGTTGAAGTGAAAAAAGTATTCAGCTTCATCTATGGAGTCCTTCATTTTTAGCACCACAAGATATATAAAATCTTCTGGTTTTCATTTAAAACCATCTCATTACTTATTTGTAAAAGAAGAGGAAATCTTCTGTGCTGTGAATTATTTGGAAATACAAGCATTCGTTTCCAGAAGGGCTAGGACTTGCTGACACGTTTTCGTATTTTTAGTAGATGTCTGAACCAGAAACATAGAACTGACTAAATCTGAACTAAGAATATATTATTATATAGTGGGAAATATATTTCATTTTTTCTCCTGTAAATTCACTTTATATTAAAAAGCCTTTTGATTAAAAAGTAGGTATGAAATTTATAATTGTAGAAATATTTCTAGTTCATTACAAAATAAATAGTTGTTTGTTTTTTGGTGGGGGTTTCTTTGTTTGCTTTGGTTCTGAGGTGGCTTAAAATTAATATAAATTTGAAGAAGTGGAGTAGATTAATCACTTTTAGAATCTGTGGAAAGACAGAATTGCTTTTTCATTTATTTGTGTATTATAGTAATATTTAAGAAAAACAAAGTTTGTTTAATTTTGTAAAATAATTTTACTCTAAAATGCTAAAAACTATAGAGCCCAACTGTAGTTTAATAATGAATATGTAGCTATACTATTAACCTTAACATGAATGTATTGAATGTCTGTTTATTGTTCCTATCTATATTTTTGATTTCTTTGTCAAAGAAGAAGAACTAGTTACTTCCATGTCTATGCTAAAAAACCCCATCATTTCACTATTACTTACAACTTTAGTTGTTCATTCCAATGCAAATCTTTTCTGTCTTGTACTTTTAGTGATGAGATCTGGGAAGGATGCACTGACAACTTACATTCTAGAAGCCTGTGAAAAAGTCTACATGTCTGAGGAATTTCTCTTGTAATTTACAGACTGTCAGGAGTCAGCCATCCCTTGCCACCCCACTGTGACATGGATTCTTGCAGCTCTGAGGAATTCTACCAGGCTGTTCACCATGCAGAGCAAACCTTCAGAAAGATGGAGAGTTACCTGAAGCAACAGCAGCTCTGTGATGTTATCCTGATTGCTGGGAATCGCAAGATACCTGCACATAGGTAGGACATAAACATGAGACATTGAAACTACAAAAGTAAATATTTTGGGTATGCTTATTTTATAGAGCAGTGTTTGCTGTCACCTTTCTATCTGATTCCCTCTTGCTTTAAACACCACACATGTAAAAGACTGCAGGAGGTGGTATTTGGGATATTTTTGTACAGATTTCAAAAGTTCAGGTAACACTCAAATAACAAATTTGCCTTGAGTATGACAAACATTTCTCCCTGCTGTGGTGCTGCTGCTCATATGTGAGGAGAATAGAAATTTCTGAAACAAGATGCTGTACAGCTACACTGAGCATGGCATACAAAAATACAACATAGCAATTTCTGAAGTTTTCTTAAGATTGTCTTGTATTAAAGCAGCCAGGACATATGAAATTATGCTTGATTTTGGATTGTAATTAGAGCTTAAAATAGATCTTCTTCATTGATGTTTTGATCTTAGCCGTAGCCTTCGATAAAGTGCATGCAAAACAAAAATCCAATCCTAGAGTTTAGATTAGAATACAGTGAATACTTCTGAGTGTACATGTTAATAAGTCTCTTTGCATTGGAACTCTATGTAAGGCTGAAAACTAAGGATGATCTATTCCATGCTTGTCCCCTGATTTTTCTACTAAGGTACTAAATTCAGAGTAGGACTATGGTTCCTCAACATTAAAACCAAAAACAAGCCAATGTGTTTCTGAATCCACAAATTAACTTTCAGTTGTGAAGGAATGTGACAAGGTCATCTTGACCATTTGGACCTCACAAAATTCCTTCTGCCATAAGTGAAGATGGATGCTGAGGCTTTTATTTCTCTGTTTACAGAAAACTTGGATATTCTGTATTCCAACTCCCATGATAATATTCACAGCATCATAGAGTCATAGAATGGCTTATATTGGAAGGGACCTTAGAGATCACCTACTCCAACCTCCCTACCATGTGCCAAGACACCTCTCAACTGGACTGAGCTGCTCAAGGTCTTATCCAACCTGTCCTTGAATACCCCCAGGGAGGAGGCATCACAACTTTCCTGGGCAGCCTGGTCCAGTGTCTCACCACCCTCATACTGAAGAACTTTCTAAGACCCAGTATATGCCTAGACTCCCTCAGCTTAAAACCATTCCCTGTTGTCCTATCACTAGAAACCCTCATAAAAAATTGGAATACTGGAATATTGTATTTTTATGAAAAGGTGCAGTACACAGGACTGCAAAGCCAAAGCTGTCATTCAAATACTAAAAACAAGCCAGAAACCTTCATTTAAATATTTAAATTGACCCAATAATTGCAATAAGTGAGAAAGTAACTCCACTTAACAAGCAGTAACAAAGTGTTCTAGATACCCTACAGCATACGTGAATGTGCTTGGGTTCAAATAGGTAGCTGTAATAAATGCAGAAATTTTTCTCCTCTTTTTTCAGCATGTTTCTTTCTTTAGACTTTTTTTCTACTCTTCTGTCTTATAAGACCTCATATTTTTCTTGTTTCTCCTCTGCCTTCATATACTCAGATTCCCAGATGCCAGCTAAGTTCCCAGTAATTTCTACCCACTGTCTTGGCAACTGGCACAACTCCTGTGTTCCAGGCTTTTTGCCACTGTTAAATGTATTATACATCTGGCATTTTATGCACCCCTGGTAGTTGTGGTCTGATGCCATTTTTTTTTTTAACTGCCAAGATCTTTCAGAGGGAATATTATTAAACTTCAGTCCTTCTGTCCATCTGCATTTACAGTGTTCCAGAGCTCCAATATTAGCCTTAAAGTGCCTCCCATCAAAAAGAAAACTGGAGGCATAATAATCTAAAACTTTCTGATTTGTGTCGAGTTTTACATCCCTGTACATTACTGAAATAAAATACTTTTTTTTTTTCAGGAATAATGAGAATGTTCTTGTTCCTTCCTGAGAATTTTGTGGTCATTTTTTTTCCTATTCACATTTTTCAACACAGATGAGGTAAAAGAAAAATAAACCAGTGTCTGAATCTACATTCTTAAACTGACAGAAAAAATACTTATTAGATACATAGAACTATTCCACAATTGATGTAATAAACCCTATTTAATATGGATGATATAGGAAAAACTTCTTTAACTAGTGTATTTGTGCCTCTTTTGTATATTTTGATAAATTGCATATTTTGTAGAGGAGACAGAGGAATCTGAAAGATTACGTTTTTATGTTTAGTTTATTATTTTCTACTATTTTAAGACAGCTGTTTGTAGTAGTATGCTCACCTTTCAGTAGTAAATTTAATTTCTCATTTGTCATTTCAGTTCTACAATATATTTAAATCCTTCTGGAATCAGAAAGATACCTTGACAGGAAGATCAACACTTAAATAATAACCAAAATCTGACTAGATTTTCTGATAAACCTTCAGACAATTCTACATTTGGTTTTCTACTTCTCTGTACTCTGTAGTCAAAAGACCAAATCTCCAAGAAGTGGCAAAAACACCCTGTTGATTTATGCAGAGTTTAAAAGATTAACTAGAATTTTGTCCAACAAGATAAAATGAAATGAAGGGTGTGTGAATTTTCAGATATCAATCAGGAGCTACTTCTGGCATCCAGGGCTGTAATTTCCTTTTCATTTTACTAACTTCCCTCAGGATCCATTGTCTTAAATTCCCTTGACTCACGGTTGCTGCAGCCAAGTTTGCCATCAGATTTCACAGGTCTTATTTTTTTTTCCCCCAGATTTTTCAGGAGCAAATCCAGCAAAGTACTCTTCTAATTAAAGCTTTTAACAAAGTTGGCTAGATAATATTTATTTTGCATTCCTGGGACCATATAAAAAGCCTTCTTGCAGATGGCACTGATCAGCATTTGTGGAGTTTTAAAATTTGATAGTTCATGATGCTTTGTTAGAACATTCTCTGTACAAAGTTTATAAAATCTTAGCTTAGATAGAAGGAACCATCATTTTAAAATTCAATAAAAACCTATTACAAGACATAGCTTGCGCTGAATATGCTGTAAATTAATAAATACAAAATACTCAATTATTGCCTAAAAAGAATGGTTTTCATGAAATTTTCCTTTTAATAGAATAACTTAAGGAAATGCTGTAGATTTAATATGCTACAATATAGTACAGTAAGAATCACTTTTGGAAGAACAGAGCAAAATGTCCACATTTTTGAATAAAAACTCTTGAAGTGCTGTCTGTCTTTGTTCTGATGTAGAAGAAATCAAAACAAAACAGTAGTGTAAAAATCAAACGCAGAATGATG
The DNA here is from genome assembly GCF_014839835.1 of Dryobates pubescens. Classification (NCBI taxonomy): domain Eukaryota; kingdom Metazoa; phylum Chordata; class Aves; order Piciformes; family Picidae; genus Dryobates; species Dryobates pubescens. The sequence continues at coordinate 29,997,700 of NC_071618.1, forward strand.
TTTTGTGTAATAATGAGTTCTCAATGTATCTAGCTGTATGAAAGTAAAAATTCAGTTAAGGAATGCCAGTGTATTGCATTGAATGAAGTGGAAGACATCAAAAACAGTTGCACTATAATCAGTTCTTGTACCTTCCTTCAGACTCCTCCACAGTTTCTCATCTCTGTTTCATTTCTGGTTTAATCTCTGATAGTGCTTGCTCTTTCCCCTTCTTTTCCAATCACATGTATTGATTATGCTTTTTGATGATATGTTTTAAGTAATTTTTGTCTCCAGAGGTGAAGTTACTGCTGTGCTGTAAGATTTCTTTCTTTTTTGTGGGAAGAATGTCAGGAAAGCTCTGGTCATAGCCTGAATGCTGCCAAGTTAAGTTTTGTCACTGGTGTTATTTTATGGGGTTTACATGTGTGGGTTTATTGTTTTTACATATTTATTTCTCACCAAAAATTGGAGAAAGTCAAATTACAAATGAGATAATACAAATACTATCACTGCACTCTAGTTTGCGTGGGGGCACTATGCCAAACTCTCAGTTTTATTATCGCTGCTTTTCACTGTTTGGGTGACTCAGGCAGCTTTAAAGTTATAATGCGCTTAACCTTTTTGTTGGCTCCCGAATATCATGTTTGTCTAATCTAATCTTGTAATAAATAGATTACAGTCCCACTCTTTCACATGAAGTAATAGCAAAAGAAAGGACAAACCAATGAAGTATTGTATGATAAACAACCCAAAGCAACCCAAAAGAGTACCAAGAAAGTAGGAAAACCTGTAGCAGGCATTTCAGAGGAGTAAAGTAACTGACATTGAAATAAATTTGGAAAATTAAGTAAATATTTTTTTTTGTTATATTACTCTAACATCAACATAATCAAGTGTAAGAAATGTAAAATGTCTTACAGAGAGAAAAATGCTAAAATAGGAATTTCCATTCAGTTAAGCTACTGCAGTATTACATGTTAGAATAGAATAGAATAGAATAGAATAGAGTAGAATAGAATAGAATTAACCAGGTACAGTCCATTCTAATAATTAAAAAAAAGAACATGGAGATTTTATTTTGTCAACTCACCACAGAGCTGACAAAATACTTCAATACTTTTTCTCATTTTCTGTACCTCTCATTTAGAGTACAACCTCTTTCAGACAAGAAATGTATTGTAACTCTGGGATAGAAGCGACTCAGTCATTGATCTTATAAAGCAAACAAATAAAAGTAACCCACTGTAACTGACACTTCCTTCTTCTATTCATGTTCCAGTCAGCCAAATGCAGAAATCTATCTAGACTGCAGCTTGTATATGTCATCTGAAACAGAAAAACATTGGGAAGTAAACGTTATTCAGAACTAGAGTGACATGATCAGAGTACCAATTATTTCCAAGGTAAAAGAAAATTCTAAATGAAGCAATAATCCTATGGGTCAACATGAATTTAAAAAAACCATATTTGCTACAAATAATGTGGTTGCTTTAATTGAAGTCAACTCTCTTGAATTGCACTGTTTTAAAATACTGTATTTAAATTACTATATACTACAGCTGCTGAATAAATGTCAAAAATCCTGCAAATATAACTATCAAACTCAGTGAAAATGATAGATCATAGAATCATAGAATGGTTTGGGTTGGAAGGGACCTCCAAAGGTCATCTAGTACAAACACCCTGCAGTGAGTGGGTACATCCTCCATTAAATCAGGTTGCTCAGAGCCATATTGAGTCTGACCTTGCCTGTCTTCAGGGATGGGGCCTCATCTGTCTCCCTGGACAACCTGTTCAAGTGTTCCACCACCCTCAAGATAAAGGAATTGTTCCTAATCCAATCTAAATCTACTCTTCTCTAATTTCAAACCATTGTCCCTTGTGTTATCATGTTATCACTGCAGGCCTTAGTAAACAGTCCCTCTTCAGCCTTGTTGTAAGTCCTGTTCAGGTTCTGGAAGGACACTTTACTAGGTCTTCCTGGAGCCTTCTCTTCATCAGCTTGAACAACCCCAGCTCCTTCAGCTTGTCCTTGTAAGAGAGAAGTTTCAGACCCTGATCATTTTTGTGGCGCGCCTGTGGACCTATTCCATCAGATCCATGTCCTTCCTGTGTTGAGGGCTCCAGAGCTGGACACAGTACTCCAGCTGAGGGCTTGCCAGAGCAGAATAAAGTTTTAGTCACCTCTTGATCTGCTGGACATGCTTCATTTGATGCAGCCTATCCTAATCCTATGTGATTGGCCTTCTGGGCTGCATGCGCACACTGTCTGCTTATGTCCAGATTCTTGTCCATCAGCACCCCAAATCCTTTTCTGCTCTCAATTTCATCATCCCCCAGCCTGTATTGATACCTTGGATTGCCTCTTTATGATTTCAACTGTATAGATCATTAAAACTTCTAACCAGGCAGCTTTACCACATTACAGGCACCTTAAACTCAGATTAGGATTTAATACATAAGTTAAATTTTGACTTGGAATAGAGTACAAATTAATACAGAAACTCAGTATTGGAGGAAGAAAAAAACCCGTAACTGTGATATATGCATAGAATTCACCTGTCCCATTCATTGAAAACAAAATGCTCCCATATAACACAGATTGAATTACAGTCATTGTGTTAAAAAAACATGTGTAAACAAGTCACTTCAGGACATGATTTAGTGGCTGTGGTGTTCTTAGATCAATGGCTGGACTCAGTCTTACAGGTATTTTATAACTGGAGAGGTCCCAGATGACTGGAAGCTGGCCAATGTGATGCCCATCCACAAGAATGGCCAGAGTGAGGAGCCAGCCAATTGCAGACCTGTCAACCTGACCTCAGTGCCAGGAAAGATTATGGAACAGGTCATCTTGAGTGCAATCACACAGCACTCACAGGATGGACAAGGGATCAGGCCTAGCCAGCATAGACTTAGGAAGGGGCAGGTCCTGCCTCACCAACCCGATCTTCTATGACCAGGTGACTGACTGGTGGATGTGGGGAAGGCTGTGGGTGTAGTCTGTTTGGACTTCAGCAAGGCCTTTGACACCATCCCCCACAGCAAAATCCTGGCCAGACTGTCAGTCCGTGGCTTGGACAGGAGCATTCTGTGCTGGGTTAGGAACTGGCTGGAAAGCTGAGCTCAAAAAGTGGTGGTGAATGGTGCCACATCCAGCTGGCAGCCAGTCAGTAGTGGTGTGCCGCAGGGATCAGTGTTGGACTCCATCCTGTTCAATATCTTTATTGATGATCTGAATGAGGGGATTGAGTCCATCATCAGTAAATTGGCAGATGACACCAATTTGGGAGCCAGTGTTGATCTGGAAGTAGTGATGGCAGCAAGCCTGTCAGTATTCAAGGAACAGTTTTAATTTTAGGTAGTCCTGCAAGGAGCAGATGTTTGAACTTGATGATCTTAATAGTTCCATTCCAACTTGAGATATTCTATGATTCTATTAAACTAGAGTACTAATGCTGTTAATTTATGAAGTGGAAGTTCAGTGAATTGAAAGGTCTTTGAAGATTGAAAGGAACAAAGATAAGGTGGCTTAAGAAGGAAGCAAAAATAACATCCAGCTTCCAAGTGTCTCTTGAGATGCCTTGCAGTACTTTGCCTGGCTTTCATCATGTGATCCAGAAGGGTGCAAGGTTTTTCATAGGTCTGTGCCAGGCCTATAGTCATGAATCTGATACTGTGAAATATCTGAAACTGGCACTCGACATCTGTTTTTAGGGATTGATTAAAACTGAATTGTTGAGAAAAAAAAAAGAGGAAGCAGACCAAAATGATACTGAATATAAAAGTCAAAGAAATAATCAAACAAAACCAGGGAGATGCCAGAATGACGAAGGAGGCCAAACATGAATAACTTGAGTAATGAATATGTGTTGAAGATCACACACAAGGATTTGACTAAACTGAGCTCTGTAGAGAAATGAGTTATGAAGATAAATTAATAATGATGCTTTATCATAGTATATTGTACAAAGAGGCTCTATGATAAAATCAAAGGATGACAAATAGACCTTAAAAAAATGTAGATACTTATCCAGAGCCACAAAAATTACTGAGTCTCTCCCTTGTAAGGAGAGACTGAGGAAGCTGGGTCTCTTTAGTTGGAGAAGAGGAAACTATGGGGTGACCGCATTAATGTTTATAAATATGTAAAGGGTAAGTGCCAAGATGATGGAGTCAGGCTCTTGGTTGATGCACCATGACAGGACAAGGGGCAATGGTGAAAGTTGAGGCATAAGAAGTTCCATGTAAATGCGAAGAAAAATACTTCACTGTGAGGCACCGATGTTGTAAAGCAAACAAATAAAACTAACCCACTGTAACTGACACTTCTTCTTCTATCTGTGTGGGGTTTATGGAGAAAAATACCAAACTTTTCATTGTACTTGCATTATAATGGATCTTCATCAGATCTTCTCTGACATTTTGCATGTCCTGCCCATTCCCAAATGTTAAGAACTTGTTTACATTAATATTTCTGTCCTCTCTACTTCCCCCGACCCCCCATCTTTCTACTGCATAGAGTTCAGAATACTGGCTGCAGTAGCAGATTGCTTCAAAACTGACACAATGACAAACTGTCAGTGGCAAAGTGTTTTGGACAATGAACATTTTTATCAAGTCTGGCGGGTGTGATATGTGTATCACTTGCAGTTTCTGGGAAATCAACCTGTGAGACATTGTGTTTGGTGGAAATGATAATCTCAGACTTGTATAACCTAACTAAAACATTGTAGATGCCTAAGAGTTATAATGAGATATAAAAATGTATTTCAGTTTGTACTGTAGAAGAGATAAAGAGCCAATTACTGTGTATACACTTAAATATCTTGCTGATTTGTGATTTGAACTTGGCCAGCAGTCAGCTGACATTGTAGGATTGAATTCTTCATTGGTGGATTTGGGTCTATGGCCCTGACAGTGCTTCTTTGTAGCTTCTGGTGCATTGGTACACTAGGAAGTTCTAGGAATTTAAAAAGTCCTTGATTTCCCATCAAAACTGAAACCATCAGCATATTATCAACATTCTTCTCATACCAAAACCTGTACTGAATACAAACCACAGCCATAAAATTTAGAAAATCACAAAGTTTTTGCTATGTATACAATAAATTTAAAAGAGGCAACAGGCACAAATGTGAACATAGGAAGTTCCATCTAAACATGAGGTGGAACTTCTTTACTTTGAGCGTGGTAGAGCACTGGAACAAGCTGCCCAGAGAGGTGGTGAAGTCTCTATCTCCAAAGTCATTCAGAACCTGTCTGGACGCCATCCTATGCAACCTGCTTTAGGTAAACCTGCTCTGGCAGGGGCATTGGATTAGATGATCTCTAGAGGTCTCTTCTAGCCCCTATAATTCTGTGATTCTGTGAAATGTTTTCCTGATGTAAGAAGAGCTGCTGAGCACCACTATCCATAAAGACACCTAGTTCTACCTGATGTCCCCTACAGAGCAGCAAATCACATTTAAAAGCAATGAAGGTTTACTAGCGTAAGATGTATGCAATAAAATTGTGCCATGCCTATGAGTTTTCAGTACAAGTAACATCTGAGGTTCTACTGAGTTGGCAGTAAAATATTGTTAGAGATTGCTTAGAGAATATAAGTCATCAAGGTTTGTTTCTTTTGAGTGCTTGCTTCTTTTAATTAATAAATACACCAACAAGGGAATTCTGTAGCACAGGTGTATGTCAGAACAGTTGTGAAAATTGCAAGGAAATATTCTATAATAAAACCAAAAATCTGATGTCACTGAATTTAAAAAAAAAAAAATCACAACAGGAGTCAGTTATATTTTGTAAAAGAAACCAGAAATACATCAGGTGAAATTATTTGCAGGAATGACAGAGAAATCTCTTAATCTGGAGAGAATGTTTATGGGTCCACCAAGTTATTTTAAGCCTTGAGTTACCTGCTATGTTCTCAGGGATGAAAGACTTTATCAGATCAGTAGTTCAAAAAAGGTGACAACCTGAGACACCTGACCTTTCTTGATGAATAGGTCAACATGCCTTTGAACCAAGATTTAGAGTTGTTTGGAGTCTTCTGAGCCACAAAAAGCAGCACATCAATATAAATTCATTGATCTCTTTGATTTCTCACTGTTCATTTTCTATCTCAACACTGGAACACAGTAAACATTTACAAAAGGTGTCACCTTTCAGGATTAAGTATAATTAGCAAGTTTCTTTCACTCAATTCAGCTTGCGAATCACTTCCCAAGGTAAAATTTTGTGTCTTGAAATCAGTTAACTTTTTGGTTATATTCAGTTGATTAACATAAGGGACTTAAAAAATAATCCTTTTTCTTTATTCAAAAACTTGTCTTGTTTGTCTAGGTGAGCTCCTAAGCCGTAGAACCTCTCTGCTCACTTAAGTCATCTTCTTTGTCAGGTAGTGCAAAGTAGTGAAGATAAACCTGTAAATGAGGACTTGAGGTCTGTATTATATGTTTTTCAGTGATTTTCTCTTTGGACTGAATCTCATTTGGCCCTGTAGAATGAATTCTCATTTGTACCTGGAATTCATTAGATAGCTTCTTTGAATTTCCTCATTCCAGAATAATCCATAAAATTTACAGTGGAAAATCACAGATTTTTGTAGACGTTTATGACAGAGATATAATCCTTCGATTACTTGTTTTCTGTTCTCCCGCTCTTTTGTTATCTTTGAGTTCAGACTATATATACAGGAAGATTATTTAACACATAATAAATGAACATAAATGGTACAAAATACAAGTATAACACACTACTGCTTAGAAGTATTTCAATGGGTGATTAATTGTTATATTAAAATTTCTGTTCAGTCATTTGTCTATTGCTTTTGATGCAGCAAAGGGGTTTGGGCCTTGCTTTTGGCAAGTGATTGCCTGGGGAGGTGGTGGAGTCACCATCACTGGAGGTTTTTAGGAGAAGACTTGACGGGGTACTTGGTGCTGTGGGTTAGTTGCTTGGGCGGAGTTGGATTGGTTGATGGGTTGGACGCGATGATCTTGAGGGTCTCTTCCAACCTGGTTTATTCTATGTATTCTATGTATTCTATGTATAATTGAAATTAAATGGTTGTTAGTAAATCTGAAGCAACAGCTAATACAAAATGGTCTCAAATGTAAATCTCAATCACATTACAGCTCTGCTAGCTGTTAGAGATTGCTTCTCATAGAAAACCATCAATTTGCTATGTTTTTTCCTTTATGCTGTGATTTATTTTTATTTTAAATCAAGCATCTATTAACAGTGAATAAAGTTGCTTATTTATAAGTGGTCAGAAAAAGTATTTGAAGAAGTAATATAAGATTTTTAATTATCCAGAACTTTATAGTTGTCTTGGTTGACTAAATACACACTTGTGATAATCAGTTAAGGTAATAAATAAACAAGCATAAATGTTCCTCAGTACTGTATAAAATAAATAGTAAATGAGGAGTCTCTGGTGGTAGCAACAAAATATATTTCTAATTTCAACTTTTTGTAGTCACCTATTGTTTTTATTAATTACATGGATATAAATGTGAACTGATTAGGATCTTTACTTCTAAAATTCCTGATTGCTGGAGTTGAACACAGCATGAGAAGTGGTAAAACTACTACACTCAATTAAGTTGTTGTCCATAATGTGATTCAGACTAAAGATCATATATATGTTCTCAAGCTGCTCTACTTGCATGTAAAATAGAGTAGATTAAGACACTGTAAAATTGTGAAGCCAATTCAAACTATTATGTTTTATTTTTCTATTGGCATGAGCTAAAAGAGCAAAAGTGATCAATCAGCACGTAACTGACAAGGAGAAACTTGTTATATTTCAATATATTCTTATTTCTTTCCTTTGGACAAAACAGTTGAGCATATACAAACAGCTAAATATTTTCTCTTGGTTTTCCAGTTGTGATTCTTGTCTCTTTTAATCTGTTTATACATTATAGTTTCAAATTAAGACAGAAATGTGACCATCTTTTATGAAAGCATGTGTATTCTATTTATAGCTCTACAACATTTCTAGCTCATGATCATCTGTGAATATTCACTCCCAACAAAATCATATTGTAGATGGTATTTAGAAAAATGCCTCAGCTTAAGATCTCAGTAACGAGAATCAGAACTGGTACCTGCTGTGGGTTTGTTTTATCTAAATTATATCCAGAGACCAGCCATGCACATTTTATAAGGATTTTGAAAGGATTTTCCTTCAGAAATGTTTATTAACCACAACATTGCATTACAAAATGATTTTGATTTTTTTTGGTCGTCAATGGCATGTTAAGCTACTAAGAGTTTTACTGAAGGTTTCCAAAGTGTGTTAAGTCATGTGCTGTTAGCAACTTTTTAAAAAAAACAGATCTTTAAGCAAAATGAAGAGTACCTCTGGAATATGAAGTGGGACATACGCATGCTTGGAAAGTTATCAGAAAGACTGAGTACTAATTTCTATGTCTGTTTTATAGTCATGTGCTAACATGCCACTTGGTCCGTGTCACAGGACGTAAAAACAAATTAGAATTAAATGTCGTGCTGTATTTTGGCCTCCACACATTAATAATATGTTGCTCCTGGTATTTTATAATTACTATGGAAATACATTTTTTTTTAAATGCTGATTTTTTTTAATGTATCAAATTTCTAATGCATATATCAATGTAGGTTACACTGGTTGCTAACTTTTTTTTTTCAGACTTGTCCTCAGCTCTGTCTCTGACTACTTTGCTGCGATGTTTACAAGTGACGTTTGTGAAGCCAAGCAAGAAGAGATCAAAATGGAAGGCATAGACCCCAATGCACTGTGGGACCTTGTTCAGTTTGCATATACAGGTATTGTACTGCTTATGTATTCTTCCTATAGAGAAAGATGTTGATCATTTTGTTTGCTACATGACAATGAATTACATTTATTTTCTAAATATATTTCTCTTTTTAATCTCAATCAAAAACCTTGCTTACCATTTCTAGGGCTGAATTCAGATTGTTATCTCTTATCTCCACAGTGTTAAATATGTCAGGTTTGGTAAGTACAAGAGTAAAATCTAGAAAATAATGTATTTTTTTAAAGTTTTCAAATACATTAGTTTTCAATTACATTTCAGATTACATCGAAGGAACAGCTACATTTTTGAAGACTAGCCCTATATTACTGTCTTACTCAAATTCCAGTTGAAATAATTACATAAACCTTTAAAATTTTTAAATATTGAAACACTTAAAAATATTTTATTATCAATTGGATATTGTCACTTTCATTTTCTGTTATAGACTGATACTCTGTTGTGTAATGTAAACATGAATAACTCATAATGCAGAGTTAATGGCTCAGAGCTTCCTTCTGAATGGTTATTACATTTTAATGCATAATTGATTTGGGTTTTATCCTTCTTAAGCAAGCTGTTATGCACAATGTGCAATAATATGAAATAATAAGAAAAGTATAAAAATAAGGTGGTTAAAAAAGAGGAAATGCCAACAATATTAGTAATCTGAATTTGTCTCCTTTTAGAAGCATAGAATCACATAACTGAAATACTCTTTTCTATTGTTTAAATTAACAATATTTTATAATGATTTTTCCATTGAGTGATAGAATTGTTAGGGTTGGAAGGGACCTCAGGGATCATCTAGTTCCTACCCCACTGCCATGGGCAGGAGCACCTCACACTAGATCAGGTTGCCCAAAGCCACATGTAGCCTGGCCTTAAAACCCTCCAGGGATGGGGCTTTTTAAGGCCAGGCTGGTTGTGGCACTAAGCATGGATGTAGCTTCATTTTCAAGCAGATTTTCCATACCTTGCTGTTTTAATCCTCTCTAAATACACATATATTAATTTAATCATAAGTTGCTGTTTGCTTTGATATATTCGATCAGGATATGTGCTGTTTATTTTATGATGTAATAATTTTACCATCTTAATAGGAAACAGAAACTGCAACTAAACATAAATCAAGTGTAAAAACGCTCTTTTTGTCAGACCTTCTTCCTTTATATATTACTCTACACAAGGGTGTTGCCTGCTCACTTCAGTTCTGGTTTTGCTGTTCATGAGTATACGTCATCCAGAGGGTTTCAAGCTAGGGATCCATGAAATGAGGAAGTTTTAAGTAGTTTTTGTCAAGCATGAGAATGATACAATCTGACTACTAGATATGAGTGTAAAATGAATGACACAGGAATATCAGAGACAAAATTAAGACTATCTTGGCACAATAACTAAAGACCTTACTGGCAATTTTAAATCATTTTCTAAAAGGAAGGTAAAATGAATGTAAAAGGAAGAGGTTGTGAGAGGGAGGTGAGGGACAGTGTTGTTTCCCTGGGAACAAAATTGGAAATGCATAAGTACTGTGTGGTTCTTTTGCCTCGGTTTTTGCTAAAGGTCACATGCAAACAGAACAGTCAATGTTGAGAACAGAAGAGCATGTTAGTATAGATAAGGAAAAGAAAGAGATGCAGAAGGATGAAAGAGGATACTTAAACATTTTCAGTATGAGTAAAACAGTATCACAGTATCATCACAGTATAACTAAGGTTGGAAGAGACCCCAAGGATCAAGCCCAACCTGTCTCGACAGACCTCACGACTAGACCATGGCACCAAGTGCCACGTCCAATCTCCCCTTGAACACCTCCAGGGATGGTGACACTACCACCTCCCTGGGCAACCCATTCCAATGACGAATGACTTGCTCAGTGAAGAACTTTCTCCTCACTTTGAGTCTAAACACAGAATCACAGAATACTGAGTAGAAAGGATCATCTGGTCCAGTGTTTTTAGGTAATAGTTTAAATGAGATGGCTGAGCACCCTGTCAAGCTGAGTCTAAAAAAGTTGGTGAGGGGTTTGGAACATAAGCCCTACGAGGAGAGGCTGAGGGAGCTGGGGTTGCTTAGCCTGGAGAAGAGGAGACTCAGGGGTGACCTTATTACTCTCTACAACTACCTGAAGGGAGGTTGTAGACAGACGGATGGTGGTCTCTTCTCCCAGGCGGCCAGTACCAGAACAAGAGGACACAGTCTCAGGCTGCGCCAGGGGAGGTTCAGGCTGGATGTTAGTAAAAAGTTCTATACAGAAAGAGTGATTGCCCATTGGAATGGGCTGCCTGGGGAGGTGGTGGAGTCGCCATCACTGGAGGTTTTCAGGAGAAGACTTGATGGGGTGCTTGGTGCCGTGGGTTAGTTGTTTGGGTGGTGTTGGATTGGTTGATGGGTTGGACGCGATGATCTTGAAGGTCTCTTCCAACCTGGTTTATTCTACGTATTCTATGTATTCTAAAAACTGTCCAATGTAGGGGAATCCACTACTTTGCTTGAGAGATTATTCCAGTGTTTAACTTTCTCAAAGTTTAATGGCTATCACTTGTAACTTTGGAGACTAGATGATGTAATGAAAAATTAGAAAAAGCATCTGCTTTATACTTCTTGTCATTCTGTTTATTATATGAGGGAGAAATCTTGGAGCTTTCATCTTGGTGTTAGGTAAATAAGGACCAGACTTCACAAATGGATGAAAAGGGAACTCCACAGGTAGTATAATTCCAGTGTTTTCTAATTTGCCTCATGTGAATTTGCATGCATAATGTTCTTTTATTTAAAGTGTCACATAAAACCCAAACTACCTAAAAAATGGGCAACATTATGGGCTATCAAAATGTCACCTTGAAGAATTAGAAACTTAAAGTGGAGACAAAAGGTCTCTAATTTCTGTCACTTGCAGTGATAATACAAATATATCCTTCTATTTCTAACCCATTTGGGGGAACAAATAAGACTTTAAAAATGTTTATACTTGATAAGGAAATTTCACAAATACTTGCTCACGAGATAAGAATGATGAAATTCAGGAAACATGAGTCCATTTTGCATGCTGAAAGAGAACATGTATTAGATGCCACAGCCTATTCTGGTTTTGATTACTCTACATTTCTGTTCCACCACGTTCTTTGTCCTGACTCGTGGTTTATCTTGATTTATTCTCAACTTGTGTCATCTTTTGAAGTTCATGTTAGATTACTTTTTTTCTTTATTCCTTTTCTCTGCATCAGATGTTGTATCAAACTACTTTTGTGCTAGTGAAGTAAACAATGTTAGGGAAAATCTGAAGGCATTGAGACCCAATTATCTGTATTGACCGTGGCAGTTTTAGCCAAATGCAGCTAGCAATGTCTCTAACAAATCTTGGGTATAGCTTGGATAGGCAGGCTTGGATTAATGTGGCCCTCCTTGCATCCCTATATAAGAGCATTCAAGGGTGCTTCAGACAATTCAGTGATACCTCACAGGTAATGAGGGAATTCCTATAACAAGGTCCCAAACTTAGTTTACTAAAAATTAACAGTCTTTGCTCCTCAGTCAATAATTCTGTATTCCCATGTTCTTTTCTCTGTCCCCTCAAATGCGGGATCTCATGATATAGCTAACTTAATGGTTTCTTGTCTCTTTTATTGCCCTCTAACTTCGTAGTTACCACCAATCCAGTTCATGACCTCTTTTTCCTTTGAGTCACCTCACTTTGTGCTGCATGGATGTGGTCAAAGGGAACACTAAATTGTCAGTGAAATAGCCACTGTTCTGATACCCATCAGCCAACAGAAATTCCTGTTCATCCTTTTAATCTGTAATCTGGATCATGAATAGTCTAGACAGAAACTGGGGAGAATTCCACTGCCAAATTCAGATTACTGACTGCATAGTATGTGAAGAAGATTTCAGCAGCTCATGCATATGGCCAGTTTAGCTCTTTATTCTTTTATCCTAGGGACAGGAAACCATTTTGAAATGGGTAGTTATTCACTCTTATTCTATTTTCTTTTTCTGTCACTGTCTTCTTAGCTCAAGGACATTAAAAAAAAATATTTCACATGTACTTGCTCCTGTTAGAGAGATTTTTTTCCCTGGGCACAACTGAACATTTCAGGAAAATACACATGAATGTAGGCTTGTTTGCATAAACTCAGAAGTTAAGAATATTATACTCCAAATATTTTTAGAAGTGATTTAATAAATGGAACCATTTCCACATTATATTAACTATAATTCAGTCAAGTTTATATTTTTTAGAATGTAGTAAAATTATTTCATTTTAACTATGAATAATACATACTAAATAGTAGTTCAAGAAGGGTAAATAGTGCATAGCTATGAGAAGTATTACTATAGCTAAATGTATCATGTACTGATACCAAGCCCTTCAGTTCTAGCAATCAAATCAACTAGTGTTGCAAAATAGCACAATGAAAGTTCAGTGAAGGGAGGGATTTGTACATTAGAGACCTGAAGTTGGATTTTTGTCTGAAAAGAGAGTTGTTAAAATCTGCTATGTCCATCAGTACTTAAAAGGGAATAGTATTTGTTTGGTAAGTATTTACATGCTTCTGTGTATATCTTACTAGTTTTTGTTTTCAACCCCAGTTAATTAAAATAATTCTTACCTGTTGTAATGATTCAAATCAGAACAAAATGGGTCAAACCAAACCTCTGAGTTAATGTGTCTATTTTCCCAATACAGAACTGAGGGAAAAGTAACACACAAAACCTCAGGATTGAGACCATAAAAATAAAAAGAGAGAGAAATAAGAGTAGAGTTTACTGAGCAAAATCAGATAATCATCATACAAAATGCATAATTGCCTTAGGCTATTTGCAGAAAAAGCATGGCACAAAGCAACGGCAAACAGATGCAAGTGAGCCAAAAGCGCAAGCCAGAATACTACTCCCCCTTCCCCCCTTCTCCTATTGCCACTCCAGCAGAAAAAAAGCAACACCCAAAAAACCTGGAACCCAAAAGCAGCAATCAGAACAGGAAACCTCCTATGTTGCAATCTGAACTTCAAGCCCCATAATGCTCCAGTTAGCACTGTCATTTTGGCAGCTGGCTTGACTGCAGCGTGGTATGAATAACAGCAGCAGATTCAGCTGAACCCATGACAGTTGTGCTTCCAGAAACATCCATGTGCTTCTGAAATGACATTATTTTTCATGTCAGAATTTCCAAAGCCAGGCAAGTTATAAGTGCAGGCCACATCGTATTCACCTTGCCTTGCCTTGAGTCGACTTGCCTTCAGTGGCCTTGAGCCTGCAAGCTTGAGAAGCTAAGCCTTGCTTGCCTGGCAAGTGGAATTTGTGCTGTGCCTCAGTTTACGCAGGAAGATGCGAGAGCCCTTTGCAGAAATGCACTGTAAAGCCCGCTGTCATCCTGAAACCAGACCAGCCATTGAGACCGCATGGCACCCCTGGTTTTTGTCTCTGCAGCATACTCTGGTAGTGAGTTAAAGTTTGCAAAATACATATTTTCCTGTGGTATTTCAAAATTTGCTGTCCTATATTTTTGTTTGTTTTCCCGTAGTTTCACTTATATGAGAAAGAGTAAATTCACATATTCAGAGATTGCATCAGGTTGGAAGAAGCTCTCAAAATTCCTTTTGTCCAACTCCCCTACAGGAGGCAGGAACTCCTCCAGCTAGATCAGGCTGCCCAGGGCTGCATCAAGTCTGGTCTTGAATATCTCCAGGAGCATCCCTGGGCAACCTGTTCCAGTATTTTACTAATCCCATTGTTGAACTCACTGAAACTCTCCTCTGCCCACTTCTTCAGCCTGTCCATATCTTTCTGGATGGCATCCCGTCTTTCGGTCTTAGCAGCTGCATCACTTAGCATGCTATTATCTGAAAAGTTGCTCAGGGTACACTCAATCCCATTGTCAATATCATTGATGAAGGTATTGAACAACAGTAGTCCCAACTCAGACCCTTAAGGGATGCCACCTGTCATTCCTTTTCACTTTGTTTGAAGTGAATCATTAGTTTATACAATAAACCCTCATATAGGTGGTTACTTTCTGTTATCATTAGCAGCCTATACTGGAAGAAACTATGCAACATAGAATAATGTTAATTTATTACAAAATCAACATTTATCATGACCATATACAATCTAGTTTTAATTTCCTTTAGTGTAATTGATCCTAGCCTGGCTCAGCATGTAAAAGTTGGTCACTGAATTTATAGAAAGAACAAAGAAACAAAGAAAAAGACTAACCAAAAAAGTGTGTATTGTGTCTTTGACAACTGTATAAAGTCATGATATTACTTACTGTACAAAGGAAAATGAACATTTTAAACTGTAATCAACTTCAGGAAAATGCTATGATAATCTGGCCTATTAAATAAATCTACTCATATTTGTTGAGCCTATATATATAAGGTAATGTTAGACAAATACTTAAGTAAGGTACAATGTCTGGCTTTTTTTTTGCTTGCTTCACTTTTTAAGGTTTTGGTTTTGTTTGTTGTTTTGGTTTGGTTTGGTTTTTTGTAAGTGTTTTGGCTTTTTTACCTTTTTTCTTTTTTTCTTCCTGAAGAACCTAAGAACATGCAACTCTGTTAAACGAAATACTTAGTTGTATTATGAAAGGCTTTATACAATGGTAAATTGCCCTCCCTGTAGCTCCTTAATGGGTAGATGACAAAGTCATAATACACTGAGAAGCTGGACTGTGTTCACTCACATGCAGGGAAATAAGACTTCTAAATAATTGTCTAGGGAGTATTACATGGTGACCAGCACAGCATCAGATTCTATGCAGCCTCAATACGAGATGCGCTTAAGTAAAGATAGCCATCTGTCTAAGAGTAGTAACAGGAAGACAGAAAACTAGACTGCCAAAGATACAGATTTAAAGGTAGTAAAAGGTGCTAAAATTTCTGTGAAGATTCAGCATGATAATGTGATAGATGCATCTATAAATCACAATAGGATTAAAGCTGATAAGCCAAGTTGAGTTAAAATATGTACTATAAACTTTGTCAGCTAGGTATTGGAAGTGTTTGTTTAGATATAGATATAGATATAGATATAGATATAGATATAGATATAGATAGATACATATAGATACATACATATGTAGGGATTGTTACTGAAGAACTTAATTTTGTAATCAAATTAATAAAGTAGTGGCTGCATATTGTTTTACCTGAGATAAGCATAAAGTTTTCTAATTACATAAGCTAAATTATAATGCAATTACCAGTTGTATAATTCAAATATATATCTATAATGTAGCTTTATTAGTATAATGCTGTGACAAAATTATGTGCTTCAAGCATAGTCACAAGGGTAAACCACAAATGTAGGTTTTGTTTTGGGTTTTTGGGAATGGTATATATTTGGCTAGTAAAAATAAATTGTCATCTACAATATAAGGTACAGGTTCAGTCTATCCGGACTTTGCTGGCCTTGATTGGTTTATTCAAATACAGTCTGCCTCTTCTGTGATAGTGCTGTAATTTAAGAGGAAACAAAGCTTCCTCCTGTACATGCCTGTTAAATGTTTTATGTTAGTTTTATGTTAGCCAGTGGAGGAAATCTGAAGTCCACACATGTGTGTAATGGCGATGCAAAAAGTGTGTTTCATTTTTCAAGCGGCAAGATGGTTGATAGCAGAAAATGTAGGATTGAGATCCTAGTGTCCTGGAATACATGGATATGTATTTTTAAATCTTTTTATAAAGAATTCAAGAAAAAATGATAATACAGAGGAGTGTTTCTGTACAACATTTTTAAAAGTAATGCTTCTTTCTTCATCTTAAAACATGAATTTTTGTTATTTGAAATCAAACATAAATGTTTTAGGTAGACCTGGGACTAGAAATTAAGCTTCTGGTATTTTGCTGCCATTGGTGATTCTAGGAGCCTTTGAAGTTACAATAGAGCTGTGAAGGTACTATAGATTTCCTCATAGTGCATCAGGCTACCTAATTAGTATGCATTTCCAACAGTGATCAGAAGAATAAGCTGGTGCTTTTATACCATTAATGAAACTGAGAAAACAAAAGTCAGTTGTCTGATAGAAAACAAAAATCCCTTGATTTATTTATGCACATCTGAAAAAAAAAATAGAGCATGGCTGATACATAGAAGAGGTTCAACCCTATTATATGTTTTTAATTAGATTTTATTTGAGAGATTTTTTAATTAAAGTACTGTCAAGTGTCTGTCAGTGCTATATCTAATAACACATGCATGGCAGACAGAAGGGATGTAGAGAGAAAGAAACAGCCTTAAAGTACAAGGAGCTTTAGGTTCTTTCTGAACAAAAGCTTTATTAGTTAAATATCTCAGGGAGGTTTGGTTTTAGATCTTGGTTTGTTTGTTTGTTTGTTTGTTTTTCTTTCTAAATGTTATTTTTATTGCTGAAACACAGTTGTCTATATGAGTAAATGTGAATGATTCCTAGAATGGCTTTGTCTATGTTTAGTGTGTAACTGAGGCTATTTCATTCCAGTTAGCTGCAGTGCTAGAGGGAAGTTCCAGGCAACTTTTATCTTAATAGATAGAATGTAAGGGTATATGTAAATTATTAAAGCCATCTGCTCAGACAAATAATCCTAGGTTCTTAGGTGATGGCAGCCTGTTTACAGTATTTTCAGAGGCTATCTCCTCTAAGAGATAGTGATCATATTGAGATCTGAAGTGATTCCTGATACTTTGCATATTATGAAGGTCTTTGCCCCCACATCTGTGACATGTTTAGTAATCTCTTGTTTTGTGGTGTCATGTTAGAGACTCCTGTGAATGCAAACCATCTGTCTAGTACTTTTTGTGGGAGACTATAACCTACTTCTGTCTCACTATGTTTGCTCTACTGTGTACTTGATAGTTGATTTTGCACTTTAGAGAATAAGCCCTTGTGAATTCCCATTCACTTCAGATTGTCTGGGAATTCTGTGATGAGTGATAAAATGACACCCTAAGGTAATTGAATTGACCTGGCAAGACTTTTTTAGCTATTGTGTAATGGAGAGTACAAAAAAATGGTCAGAAGTTTTACCAGACAGTGGTAG
This sequence comes from Dryobates pubescens, assembly GCF_014839835.1. Classification (NCBI taxonomy): domain Eukaryota; kingdom Metazoa; phylum Chordata; class Aves; order Piciformes; family Picidae; genus Dryobates; species Dryobates pubescens. The sequence goes on from NC_071618.1 coordinate 30,015,506, forward strand.
AGCTTGAATAAACTTCACTTCTGGATGTAGAAGATCCCCTGTGAAATTCTATTCTGGGAGCAGATACTTGTAATAAACTCCTTTTCAGGAGTCAATAAAGAGAGGGTTGCAATTATCTGCAGAAGCCTTGTTTACCAAGGTCACTGCAATTTAGGAAGCAGAAAGGTGGCAGTGATTTCATGATCTGAAAAAATATCATTTAGCTTACCTGTCCAGGAATGTTCTGCACTCAGAACTGGAGCAATTGCTGGAGCAATTGACAAGATTCATGTTTTCATACAGTGTCCCTCATTAAGGTCTTATTTATGCATCAGCAAAGCCTTAGTGCAACATAAAAGATTATTCCTGGATTGAATTGTCAACTACACTGTCCATGTGTACAATGCACAAAAATCTTCCAAAGTTCTTCATTGTAATTGTAGGTCTAGACTGCCATCCACCTTCATCTGTGGATGTCAGCCTGCTTTAATTCATATTCCTTCCTCGCTCAAAGTCTTTCTGATCCTAAAACCAACTGTGGGCTTTCACATAATTCAGGTCTTTGGGGAAGATCTTTATGGACATGTTTAACTTAACCAACTGCACAGATTGACTGCTTCCTTAATTTATGTATTTTTTTAAAATTTTATGAGCAATTCTTGCTCTGAATATCGTATGTCCAGCTGGAGCAGATGCTTTCCATTCCTGTCACTGAGACACTACCTGAGTCCTTACTCTGTTCTAGAGCTGTACAATAAAATGAACTGTTACTGTCCCTGCTTTTACACAGGATAGTCCATTAAGGGACAGGATTTGCAATTATGTATTTAGGAACCAGCTGTTTTCTCATTTTCTTTGGTGCAGTATATGAAAATTGCTTGAAAAAGATCTCTGAACTCTGAATTTTATATCCATAAATTTTGAGCATTCAGAATGATTAAGACTGTTATGGGAAAATAGCCAGGGACCAAATCTCCTTGTACTGTGGTGCAACCTGCTACAGCTGAGAAGTAGGAATAAATTCAGGCAGACTCAGGGAAGCAGTGAGTGTGGAGAACAATTAACTGCAAGGTGAATCTTCAAAGGATTTTAAATTCTCGCTCTCCAAAGAGAAAATAAGCCAAGCACTGAAAATTAACACAAAACATGCCTGAAAAGTGAGAGGGTTCCTTTGAATGGAGTGCCATCCCTTTGTGTTGTCATCTGGTATGTGCTGGTGCATGCCATGTGTTGCCTAAACAGCATCAGTGAAGTGAGCAGATGCTGTAGCATTGTCTGCCCCTTTAATGTGCTGCTTTCTGTAGTTCCTGCAGTGAAGAAACATGCTCATATCCACTCTGCAGAGCTCAGCTGCCTAGCTGTGTATCTACTGTTCCAAAAGAAAGCAAGAAAAATCAAGAAAATCACAATGGCAGTTTGTTAAAGAGAGGTCCTCACTTTTCACATGCTTCTCTGCAGGGAAAGACATTGGAAAATGTACCTTCATTCTGTTTCTATTCTGTGCTTATCACAGTGACTGTACTGAGATGCACCCACAGAACAGGATGCAGCTATAGTATTCATTCCTCTCAGCACTGCAATCCAGCCCAAAGCAGAGCAGATTTCAACAGGCTTTAAGGTGGACACATAAGCAAAAAACCCTCTTTCTTTTGGCAATAGATGCCTCCATCTCTGCTACTTTTTCCCTTTAAATGTGGATTTGAATTGCTCTGTGCTTCCATAGCACAAACTGCCAAATCATGGCCAGAGAATTTGAGAAGCTTATTCTGGCAGATGTGAGTGTTCCTGCCTCTGAGGTAGTCTTAGATGCTGAGCAGTAATTTATACTGCTTCTCCAAAACTGAAAGCTGAACTTTTTTGTCATCAAGACATTTGACATGTGTCTTTGTTGGTAACAGTATTGTCTAGGGAGCTGAAGAAAGAAAAAAGGTAAAGATAAGATTTAAAAAAAAAAAATCTCAAAATTGTCCTTAAACTTAGAAAAAGAATAAATATTCCAGGGAATTTTTATGTATTAGCTTTGTTTCATATTTGGTATTGAGGTAACAAAAATTATGTATTCATTGTAAGAATGCATCCTAAAGACAGGCATTTTAATTTCTGCATAAGCAATGTGCATTAAATTTGTCACAACTAGAAGTATAATTTTGAATAACAATTAGAATCCATTAAGGTTCTTTTGATTTTTTTTTTCTCCTCATATGTATTTTTCATCCTTATTAATATAATACAAAATGAGATTTTAAGCTTTGGTTAATTTGTTTTGCTCAGATTGAAGTACTTGGGCAAGCTTTTATTACAAAAAAATATGTGGGGGATGTGAATTGAAGAAGCAGTAATATTAATGCCTCCTTGAATATCCTATTAAACATTTTAAAATAGATGCTTGGGTGTTCTAATTACAGTATGAAACTGTCTGAAGGGTTGATATTATGGATACTGAGCCTCTTAACAGCCTTTATTTTTTTCATGCTCTGACCATGCTAAACACTTGATTTTACAGAGAAATTTGCATTAAAATGTCATAGTAGCCTTCTGAAAAAGTTGACCAAATTTACAAGTGTCATGCTGTTTATGAATGAAGATAAGTAAGACTGAAAAAGCTTTTAGATATATTAGATACTTATCATTGCAGCTAATGCTTTGTGAAAACATGATCCAGGAGAGTCCTGTCATAATTTGTACCATTTTTGGATGCAGAAGAGAAAGGAATAAAAGAAAAAAAGGCAGGAGTAGATATTACTGAAAGAAATAAGCACAGTAAAGTCCTCTCTAACTCAATCTGATTATAATTTTTTCATAGCCTAGATACACTAAAGTCATGATGCTGAATTTAGTTAAAAGGCAAGCTATAATACATTCATATCCCCACATAGCCCACATCAGAATGGTTTGGATTGGAAGGGATCTTAAAGATCGTTTAGTTCCAATCAAACCACAGGAACAGGTTGCTCAAAGCTCCATTCATTCTGGCAACAAACACATTCAGACTGGGGACATACACAACTTCTCTGGGCAATTCCATTGTCCCATCACCTTCAGTAAAGAATTTCTTCCTAATATCTAATCTTTCAGTTTGAAACCACTATCCCTCCTCCTATCACAGCACTCCCTGATGCAGAGTCCCTTCACATCTTTACTGTACTCTTGGAGTACTGGAAGGCCAATAGAAAGTTTCCCCAAAGTCTCTTCTTGAGGTTCACAAACCCAATTCTCTCAGCCTTTCTCCAGCCCCCTGATCATCTTTGCGTCTTTCTTCTGGACTTGCTCAAACAGGTTCATGTCCTGGAACTGAATGAAATACTCCAGGCATAGTCTCAACACAGCAAACTAGAGAGGCAGAGTCATCTCCCTCAACCATGCTTGTTTTGATGCAGCCCATGCTTTATGGGCTGTGGGTGCGCATTGCTGACTCACACTCAGTTTTTCATCCACCTCAAGTCCTTCTCTGCAAGGCCCTCATTCCCTAGCCTGTATCTGTGCCTGAGATATTTGTAACTTAGGTGCAGGACATTGCAGAGAATCCATTGGATGTTTACTCCCCAGTTTAATCTTGGTTGCATAAAAAAATGTATAATTTGTAAAATAGATAATATTTTAATTTTTCTTCTTTCTAGTACTTGGATGATCAATTTCAGCCTGAAAATAACTACATTTTGATAGCTTCCACACAACATAGTAGAAATATATTCTAGATAATGAATAGTGTGTTGAGACAGTTGTTACCTGCAAACATGCAACAAATGTCAGAGTGTCATTGATAAATAAATGAGTCCACCAAGAATCAGCTGCTATGCGTGCCTTCTGCACACATTGCGTAAATGCATGGTGGATAGAAGTGATGAGAAAAAGCCAGATAACAGAAATAGAAACTAATGTGACATTAATATAAGCATAAAGATAGTGAGAGGAAAAAGCACTGAAATTATGCTGTGTCTGATAATCTAACCTTTGATGCTCTCTAATCTTTGAACAACAACAAAAAAAGGATGTGTTATAACTAAATCAAATAACATCTAACTTCCCAGTTTCCATCTTACATTAAAACACTACATACCATGGAAGAAGGAAGAGAGGTCAGATCTTCAATGTCGTGGTGATAGCGTTTTGCATTTGGTATCACAATATAAGACAACTTTTCAGTGTCATTCTGTTGAATTTGAGGATTGTAGGACTCCTCAGTGCCTTGTGAATGGACTGTTAAGATTTGTAGATTTCTTTTTATGTGACAACAAATACAAATTTTTTCTAACTGTTGAATTGTATTACTTTGAACACAAAGATCAATATGCACTTAATCCTCTTACAATTAGAAATTCTTTTTCCAAGTACAGCAAAATAGAATTGTTAGCTTTTAAAAATTTATATATGTGCACATTTAACTTTATTTTTCTTCATGGTTTTCCAAGACACCCTTGTAATCTCTGAATTATATTTTCTTAAGTAATGAATGTAAAAGATGTATAAGAGATACTAATGTAAAAAAAAAAAAAAAAACAAAAACAAAAATAAGGACATTTACAGAGGATGTTTTGGGGACAGCATGAGAATGAGAATGACACTTCTTACAAAAATTAATTATTTTAAAAGTTCATCTTCTTCTCTTTTATTAAAAAGTATATCAGTCTGCAAGACAAAGGTAGCAACTTATGAAATTAGGTGAAATAGAAGAATTGGACTCGATGATCCTCGATGTCTCTTCTAACCTTAGTGATACTGTGATACTGTAACCATATGCTATGAGAGACCTGCCATAAGTTATTCAGATAAAATGAATTCTGAAGTCACATTATAAATAAGCAGAATGAAGTTTCATGATTTTAATCCCTAATTTGAAGATATTTTTATGGCTTTATTCTTACTATGTTAGACAGTTATTTCATTCTTTTCTGGGAGGTAAATGGCTGTGAGTTTTACTCTGTATCACTGGAGATAATGCAAGTTGTATTACCAATTTAAATGCATAACTAAATAAATAAATAAATGAAGCCTGGTTGCTATCCAGACATTTGCTCAAATTTTAGTCTTCTTGTAGAAACAATACCAATATTTCAAAGTCATGTGTTATCAATTGTTTTTTTAAGGCTGCCTGGAATTAAAAGAAGACACCATTGAAAATCTTCTAGCAGCTGCCTGCCTCCTTCAGCTCCCTCAAGTAGTGGAGGTTTGCTGCCATTTTCTAATGAAGCTTTTGCACCCCTCCAACTGTTTGGGAATTCGAGCATTTGCTGATGCACAAGGATGCACAGAGCTTATGAAGGTGGCTCACAACTACACTATGGTAAGGCAGTTTTAGAATATCTGAGATACCATCTTGAAAATCTTCTGTAAGCAAAAATGTCTTGGTAATTTTTGGATTGAAACTGTTCTGTATTTCTGGAACTTTATTTCGTAAGTAGTCCTTTTGAATTCATAGGGCTAGTGATTCCTCTCAACTTCAGTGAGGTTAAAAGATCTGGCCTGCTATGATGAATGCAGTGTCAACTGAGTGAGAACAGTATATGAGTTATTCAGACACATGTTCACGTACAGGTGACCATAATAAAAAGTCCTTAGAATATTTTTTAATTATTTATGTCTTTTTTAATTCCCCCTAGCTTTAGGGAAACTTTGTAATTGCCATTGTTCTGCATGGGAACAATATTAAGGTTGGGGTTTGAGTTTGGGTTTTTTTGGTACAAAATTAGCCCTCCTTTTATTCATCTGTGAAGTACATTAAGACATAAAGTCAAAGACATAAAGAACTTTATCTGACAATATGTTGTAATTTAAGCTTTTCTAGGAGTCTAAAAGCCCAAATGGAACAGATTTAGATTGCCTCCCCTCTCCCTTTTGTCCTGGTAGGGTAAAAGCAAATTAGGCAGGAGAAAAGAGAGGCAAAAATAACAAAAGAAATGGTCTGGAATCAGTTTGGAAGTGAAAGAGGTAAGTTTAACAAAATATATATAGCATTTGAGTAACAGGGAAAGTTGCAAATGCTTAAGGAAAGGGTAAATAGAAAAATACACAAAACTAGGCCCAGCTGGCATTGGATTCCCTTGATGTAAATGTAGATTCTCTTTGGACGCAGTTCTTAGAAGCATAGAGGCAGCATGGATGTTAGCCTTGCCACATGGTAACTGCAGGAAGAAGGGGCAGCAGAGAGATCTGTTGGGCAGTCAAGGTGCGGGAGAGAGAACCAAGAAAATGGCTCCCCTTAAATAGGCTTGCTGGACAGGAAGGGGGAGTGGAATAGACTTTGACCTGGAGACCCCGGGGGAAAAACAAATCTCTCTCTGCCCACCTGGGTTAGGTTTCTTTGTCCACCTGGGGGCTGGGTTCTTTTTCAGCCCCCCCCTTCAGGGATGGGTATAACCTGACACACAATATTTTAATTTATTACCTTTAAACCTGACAGAACAGGTACACTATTTTTATTGTAAATGAATCAGAATCAATGAATCAAAAATATGTTACTTATTCAGAAAAGGAATCATATTGGTAGCAATTTAAGTCTTTGTAGTTTGACAAAATTTAAACCATCTGGCTCATGAAATGAAACTTACACAAAGAGCAGATTACATGTAATTTCTGAGAAATAATGGTCCCTTTAGGTCTATACTGAAGTTAGAATTATAGACTCAACCAGGTTGGAAAAGACCTCAGAGATCACCAAGTCCAACCTATTACCTAATACCTAACACCTCGTGACAACTAAACTGTGGCTTCAAGTGCCATGTCCAATCCTTTTTTGAACACCTCCAGGGATGGTGACTCCACCACTTCCCTGGGCAGCACTTCCCACTGGCCAATTACTCTTTCTGTGAAGAACTTTCTCCTCACCTCAAGCCTAAACTTCCCCTGAATTTGTTGAAGTAATAGGGCAGATTTCCGTGAACCTGCTTTGCTTATCCAGCAGTTATGTCCTTATTTTATTTACTCTTTTCTGTAACTTGTACCATGTTGTAATTAACAGGTTTAACTGTGTTTTTCTTTTTGCTGCAGCTCATTATATACTTACAGAGCTAGCTCTGTGGCTGGTTTTACTTTTCTCTGTATTTAGACATCTAAAATGCAAGTTTCCAGTCTGAGCTAGTCAATTTTATCTTCATCTGTCAGTGGAGACAAATAAGCTGTCAGAGCAGAATTAATCTGATCAACCTTAGAATGAGATTACATTAGAATTGAACAGGTATGGGCTGGCAAAACCTAGCAACCTATCATTGTAATTTTTAGATTTATGTATCACTTTGGTATATTCATACATATTTATTTATTTGTTTTAATGAAAAGCAACATAGTGAATGGTGTAAAATAAAAGAAAACCCTAACTGAGGAAATAAACCTTGCTTTTAAAAAATTCTTGTGATTGCTTAAAGCAACATACTGACGTAATTTTGAGATTAATGAAATTAGCCCTCGCAGTACATTTGAGGATTTGTGACTGATACATACATGATGTACCACTAAGTTCACAATGATCTGTGCCCATTTCTAAGATACTAGGTATATTATATCATCTTTTACTGTTTTTAATGCCCAGGTCTAAAATCTGGATTATATGGGATGGGAAAATCACCAACAAACGCTGGTAGATCAAAAAAGCAATCAATTGTAATAAATAAGCAAGTTCTGATGTAGCTACAATTACATTTCCAAGCATGCATGAGTCACGCTCTCTTTGCCAGAAAGTCAATAGTTACATCTATTCAGCTATGCCCTTCCAATACTTTTTTTCTGTATTTGATTTAACTTCCAACCCATTGAAAACATAATCCTAAAAGTTAAAGTTTCATAGTACATGATATTTTCATAGGCTTCATGTTATTGCATTTAGGTGTGAGGAAGGTCACATCTATTTGATTTACTCTTTCATGTTACAGGGTGTGGAAGTAAAGTAGGGGAAGTTTGATATGAAGGAAGTTTGTGTCCAGAGGATTTGAGAGGAAGCCCTATTTAAAAAAAAAAAGGATGGTGAAATCTTTGTTTTTAAAAAAAAGTTTTCATGCTTTCAGGAGAGTATAAAGGCCTTTCAGAGCTGTGCAGGATGCTTTTTTAAGAGTTGCAAGGCAGGTATCTCAAATTCTGGACCTTTGAATCCTCTTACAAGGTATCATTGCAAAAGCTTGTTTGTTGTGAATAGGAAATATTAGTTCTTTACCTCTGGCATGTTTCTGGTTGTTTGCTCTTAAAAATGTAATGGTTATTTGAAAGCTATACAAAATAAAGAGCTTAAGAAGTCTGTGCTATGAAGGCAGAATAATTGATTATTGAATGCACATTTTGGAGTTTGGATATTTCTGCTTTCTAAAAAAAAAATTCTTTCATTAAACTATGAAGCAAAGCAGGTGAAATTATTTTTCTTATCTTATTATCTTAAATATTTACTTAAATTATTTATAATACAAATAGTGGAATAGTTAGTGAATGAACCTCTTTAACAAATGAAAAACACTTACTGGAAGAAAACTTGAAGGGGTGAAGCTTTGGCAGCATTTGGGAGAACTTTAAAGGATTTTGAAGAGTGAAATACTACTATGATTTCTTTCTACACTTCTTGAACTTCTTTCTGGATAGTTAGAGTTACAGTGACAGAGTATTATAGTAATATATCAGTTCATTGAATAGGGAATTATAGCTATCTGAATAGAGAGTTCCAAATTGCTAATTGTTATAACATTTTTTTAATAGAGTACAAATAACAGAGGTAAATGGACTAGAAACACCTCACAAAAGTAAATGGCATAAACTACACATCTTTCATCTTGGTCTTTGTATCTACAAAAATATCTACTCTCCATTAAGCACAAGAAATTTTATTTTTGACCCCATTCTATGTATTTTTAAAACAAAAAATAATAATTTTCATTCTACTAACCACCATGCTACAGTGAATTACAGTTAGGCCTGACCAGAAACAGTAGTGTTGTGCCATAAATATTTTGAGATTGGAAAAAAAACCAAAGCAATGAAACAATCATTCTGCACTACTTGTGGGAAACGGGAGTAAGACAAATATTTTTCAAATAATCTTGCAAAAATAGATATATAAACATGGAATATGCTATAGAATCTGTAATAATTTTGAGTTATGATGAATTTAAGTCTCATCTTCTGGGCCTCTCAGTTTAGGAAGGATGTTGACTTGCTGGAACTTGTGCAGAGAAGGGCAACAAAGTTGGTGAGGGGTTTGGAACACAAGCCCTATGAGGAGAGCCTGAGGGAGCTGAGGTTCCTTAGCCTGGAGAAGAGGAGGCTCAGGGGAGACCTTACTGCTCTCTACAACTATCTGAAAGGAGGTTGTAAACATGCAGGGGCTGGTCTCTTCTCCCAGGCAACCAGCACCAGAACAAGAGGACGCAGTCTCAAGCTGCACCAGGGGAGGTTTAGACTGGATGTTAGGAGGAAATTCTTCATAGAGAGAGTGATTGCCCATTGGAATGTGCTGCTCAGGGAGGTGGTGGAGTTGCCATCACTAGAAGTGTTTAGGAGACTTGATGGGGTGCTTGGTTGCATGGTTTTGTTGATTAGACAGTGTTGGATGATGGGTTGGACGCGATGATCTTGAAGGTCTCTTCCAACCTGTTCTATTCTATTCTGTTCTATTCAATTCTATTCTATTCTAAAATAATTTTAATATCTATAAAAAAATAAAACAAACTCAAACCCAAAGCCTAATGCCCACTAGCTTGTAACTGAAGTACTAATTTAAAGTGCTAGAACCTTAGGAAAGTAACAAATGTCTTACAGTTTTCTTTCACCAATTAGTTTTTATTAGAAAGTCATTCATAATTGTCTTCACAATAGCATTTTAATGGAAATCAATATAATTTCATGAAACTGATTTGCTTCAATGAATCTCCATAAATGTTTTAATCTTCATTTGTCAAACACAATTTCCCTACCTATTGTCATGCTTGATACTCTACAAGTTCTAAATTACATTGATTTCATTTTTTTTTAAAAGTGCATATGTGTGTGTGTGTATAAATACAGATCTAAAATCAAGTTTATGCTTTTCTGTAACATGCTATGAGGGCAAGACGTTTGAGTCTGGAAAACTTATTATATTGAAAAAGATGTATCTGCTAATGAGGAGAGCCCTGAATTTGAGAATCCTGTTGACTTCAGTACTTCAATATGTAGTTTCCAACACATTTTCTGTCACATTAAGTAAGTTCAGTTTCCTTCAACCATGAAATCTGTAGAAGCTGTGAATAGAATATTTTATTTGCATAGTTGACACAGGTATGTCCAGACTTAATTCAAACATGGCAAATCTTTTTTCAAAATGCAGTCATTGCTGAGCTTGGAGAGAGCTTCTAATCATTAACTGTTGTGATATATATCCCTTTCCATGAGAAGAGGTATTATATCCCTTGTATTTACTGAGATATTCAGTCTTGAGTGTCAAATGTCAAATTGTTCTATTGAAATACGTATTCTAAGTGAGGAAAAGAGAATGCGTGCATAGAGGGAGTGAGACAGTAAGGAAATTAAAGTAAGAAAACCAGTGAAGGACAACCAGAGAACATTAGAAAAATCTTCAGGAAATACACATGCCAAATAGCAAAGTTATGAGATTGGTGGAGCATGAGAGAAAGGTAGACTTCATAAAAACATACTGAGCAATGGAAGTTGGAGATTTCTGTGTTTACATTCCCTGTACTTTTTATAAATGTAAGTTTTCAAGTTTGATATCCATCTAAATGTTGAATAGCATCATTTTAAAGCATTTGAAGCACAAAATGTGTATATTATTTTATTTCCAAGGTATTAATTTGCTCTTCTGGTATTTGGTGATATATATTTTTTTGCTTTTTGATTTCAGGGCTTTTTTTAGGGGTTAGGTTTCAGTGAGTCTGCTAACTTAATTGGCAGCACAAATATCCATGTCTCTCTTGGTTTAAGATTTCTATACTTCTTAATTGCAATCTGTTTTTTTACTATCTTGTCATTTTCTGTAATTTTTCAATCTGCAAAGCCATATGTCTGTTAACTTTAAATTCCTAATTTGCCAGTTACATGATCATAGAGTGAAATGCATGTGTGATGTCTTTAAAAAGAAAAATAAAAGGACAGCAAAGTGCAAAAAATAGCAATAAGCTAAAGCAAATGCATTCTTCTAACAAGTTCTGGGATATTTTTATTCTTCTAGTTATCAGGGGTTTCATATGTAGGGAAGCTAACCTCTAAAGTCAGCAATTTATCAGCTTGTCAGACTTGTCAGAAGTCAGTCATAGTTCATGGTCTCATCTCTCTCTTTATAAACCAGCATATAGTCTAACTCAAAATTGTGATGGCAACCTCATTGGGATGCAGCTCCTTCCAGAATGTATGACTTTCTATAATGCACTTGGAACCATTATATGTTTATTGCTGTAAATTTTTAATAGACCTTGTTAGTATAATAAACTCTGTGTATCAATGTACCCTTAGCCCTTCTCATAACAACTACTTTTCTACATCAGTAAATATTGAGAGGTCTGCTGTGTTTTTCCTTAAAATTGTAATTGCAGCTTGATTTTAAAGAATGGGAAGTTTGTAAATATTGTATTTATACTTGGTAAGCTTTTGAATACAAATGTACCTTGCTTTCTCTCTCCCAGTAAAGAGCATGGTTCTGATTCTGTTATGACATGTAGGTAATGCTTAGATATTTAGAATGTAGCTTTCCAAATTATGATTCCAGTTTCTTCACCTCATTTGATTGATTGTTTCAAAGTAAAAATTGAAGTATCCCATAGGTAACAATTTAATCTGTCAGTGCTTTACCACTCAGGAAACTTCACTTAAAACACAGTGATCATTTTGTATCTGGAAACTGCAGTTCAGCTATTGTGATAGAGCTTATTCCACATTTTTATTTCACCGTATTCCAAGATGAATTGCTAAACATAAACTTGAAAAGTCTTAAATTGCTTTGATGCATTGAGTAGGAGGATGGTTATAAGTGAAATATCCATGACCAGAAGAACATATATGAATAAAATGTGTCTGGAACCCAGTCAAAATGTTAGCAATATAAAGGACGCAAAGGTACATTACAGTTCCAAGCCTGGGAGCTGTGGAATGTTTTCAAGGGCCTTTGAATGAAGTGATAGAAGGTGTTTAGTATCTTACAGATGCAGTTCTTTGCTTCACACTGCAAGGGTCATTAGTCCCATCACAGCAAAATGTTATTCAAACTTAATTATAAGCACGTCTTAGTGACATGTACTGTCTGTATATGGAGCCTTTAACTTACTGAGAATTCTGATTATACTGCAGATGGAGCAGCCATTTCATTTATGTGACGTGTGTACCTTATGCAAATTTTATAATGATCTTTTATGGTGCAGAGCTTCAGTGATCATGTTATTAGTCATGTTTATTACCCAAGTCACTGAATTTCATAGTTAAAATGTGGTTGCTTGGAGTGGGAAAATAAGTGACATATAAAACCTTTCCTATCTAGTTCCATTTACAATAGTTCATCTTGAAGCATATTGAAATTGTAGTAATACTCCATATTGAAATCAAGGAAAATATTACTGATAGATGGTGATGAAGTCATTAATGGATGCTGGTTGTATATTCAGGCATCAGTGGTTTGTTTCAGTCTAAATATGGCTTTAACTAAGGTGAGACAACAAGCGAGGCAATGTTAACATTTATTTAACATGTGCTGTTTAACATAATTTATATACAGAGTCACCACTTGGCTTTCTACTATATAAAATAGCTGACCAAATACTGTTCAATAGATATGGATCAGATAACAGCTTTGTCAGCTTCATAGCATACTTTGTTTCGATGGTGTTGACCTCCTTATCACCACATTGGTGACGAATAAACAGGCAATGAGTTTGGTGGGAGGCTGACAGGACAGATGGGGTGAAAAAGTTGTCATCTGCAAGAAAAAGTCCAGATGCTGGCCAGCAAATAAAGATGTTCTTCAGGCATCAATATTAAATCCAGTACCGTTTAACAACTATATTAATTATTTAACTCACAGGATAGAGGTCTCTCTCAGCAGACAAAAGTTTGCAGATGTCACCAAACTGGCAGCGGGAGATGATCAGTATGTTCAAGGATGAGGCACGAGGGCAGGGTGGAGGAATGGGCTGACAGGAACATCACAAAATCTGCAATCTGGGGACAAGCAACCCCATGCACCAGTACAGACTGGGGAGCAACTGTCTAGGAAGCAGTTCTGTACAAAAGGACCTGGGGGTCCTGAAGGACACCAAGTTGAATGTAACCCAGCAATGTACCCTGGCGGCAAGAAGGCCAACAACGCGGGATGTGTTAGTGAGAGCGATCAAGTTAAAGGCAGCAATCATTCCCTGTTTGACACCCATGAGACCACATACGAAGTGTTGTGTCTACTTCGGTGTCCTGCAGATTGAGTCCAGTGGAGGTTACTAAGTGGTTGGATTCTGGAGCACATGGCATATGAGGAGAGTCTGGGAGAGACGGGCCTGTTGAACCTAGGTAAGAGAGGGCTAAGGGAAACCTTACTGCTGTTTGCATCTACTTGATTGAAAGTGCAAAGAATATGGTGTCAGACTGTTGTTGGAGGTGCAGAATAATAGATAACAGACACAAATTAGAACACACTCTATTAAGATTATTTTTATTTTTAAACCATGGGAGTAGTCAAATACTAGAAGCAATGGAGTTTTTGAGATCTGTTCTTGGAGGTATTAAAAAATCGACTGAAAATGTCACTGAGTAATCTGACCTGGTTAGATGTGCACTGACCAGGGAGTTTGACCAGATGACCTCCAGAAGCCACTTTGAACCAAAATTATTCTGTGAGGCTATTAGATCTATCTCCTGTGTATTTTCTTAGAGACAAGCTATGAATCCAGGAACAACATGAAGAAAAGTTCTGACTTTTTTCTTTTTTTTTAAGGAATGTGTAACAGATGGGATTACCAGAGCTAACATTTAATTGACTTTTATTAGCAGCAAGCCTGCTAGTAACAAGTTAGCAGTAACACACTGAAATTTTAAAACATTCTGTGATTTTTTGTATCTTATGCTCTGTCAGACATACATTTTCAAAATATATTGTTGTGCAAAATGTCCTACTTGCACTGTAAATAGCAAATATAAATCTACAAGAAGACCTGTGCAGTTTCTGTTCAGACTTTATGGCATCCTGCACTTAATGGATGATCTGAAAGATGTTTTTTTTCTTAGGATAGATAGTGTTCATAGAAAACTATAGTGACTCCAGGCAGTAACAGAACATTTTTCATTTGTTTTATTTTGTGTTTTATTCAAAAACCCCTATTTAAACATTTGTCCAGCAACCTAAGAGGTTATTGTGATAGATTACAGTACTCAAGTGACTGTGGAAGAGACTCTGTCATTCAGTGGAAGGTGACATTGTTACTGCTACTGCTGAACATCTAGTTGCCAAAAAAACAAAAGCAATGTATTATGTTGTTCACACTTGAAGGAAAATAAGGAATAGCTTTGTGGAAAATATTTTTAGAAAAGAACTTGTGAAATAGAACATTTCTATCCACAGCGGTATATATTTGTTTTTTTAACTCATAGCACTTTATTGTTTACTCAACTGTAAATGCTGCAGCTACTGTAGCGTAATGAGAACATGGGTTTTAGTGTTCACCACATGCACTTTTAAAATAAGTTGGTACTGTAAGAATTTTTTAAGTTTTTGATACTTTTGATTCAAGTTTAGTATAAATTGTGTGGGAGAAAAATATCACTGTCATTTAATTGGAACACATACCTGTGACTGAAATGGCCACACTAATCCATTAAATGCATTTTGCCAGGGGAGAAAGGTTTTGAACTATAATATAGAAATTTGTAATTGCTTTGGCTTTTTCTTTTTACCTTGTGGATTTTAATCACAAATTTGGAATATTCAGTATAGAGAAAATAATGTATTGTAGAATGTTATAAATACTGTTTAAATCATACATAGTCATAAACATGGTCAGCTTAATATGTATTCTTGCATCACTGTCAGCAGGTCAGAAGGCACTGTATCAAACCTTGCTGAAATGTCAGTGATCTCTGAGTCTCTGGGACTCTTTCTAAATAAGTAATACTCACTTTTCCCTTGCAAATGGCAGGGTGTCCTTGGAAGAAATGTTACACATTTGTACATTTTGACATCTGGACATGAAAAAGTATGGCTTCCTATATTTAAATTGCTTCTGTATTTTCCTTTCAAAAGAGTTAATTTTCAATACACTAGCTTGGAGTCAAAAGTTTAATTATGTCTCTACTTAAAATGCTTCTTAAACGCTAATTAAAGAAATTAAATCCGTTCACTTGTATGGTTAAATTCTGATTGTTAAAAGTAGTTATTTTGACATTCCAAGTTTGCTGTGGGTTTGTTTGTTTGTTTTTTTTAAAGATCCTTTCTCTATCTAGCATCCTTTGTAATAGCAAAAATAAACTGAAAATGTTGCAAAGAAACCAGAGTAATTGAAACAAATAATAAAACCAGAGATACATCGATGAAAAAAAACCACATTTTGGAACTCCCTGTAACACTTACACCTAACCTGGAAGTATTTTTTGAGGTGTAGAATTTTCTTCATTACACCACTTGAAAGCTGTACTGGCAATGCAGAGTAGCACAACAGAAAAAAGTTAAAAAGACTAAAGCAAAGAAAACAGAAGAGTCCCAAAATGCTTGTGATCTTCAAGCAAAACACATTTTATCTTTATATACAAAATTAATCTTAAACTGTTTTATTTCTCTTGATAGTGTGACTTTCTTGAAATATTAGTGTAGCTTGTTTTGTTTAAATCATGACATTAATACTATTTTTATGGCTATTATTATGACTTACGCTTCAAATTTATTTTTTCTTCTTTTTGTCTTCAGGAAGAAATGGTGCTTTGTAGATCACTTTTCACACTTCATTGTTTTTAACATTCTTGTTTGAAAGTAATCATCAGCACTTAGCACAGTGTGCTTCTTTTTTACAAGTTCTCCTTAGTACAACTGTGACATGGCGCATTACAGTACTACTCCATCAAGACACAGTAGGAGAAGAAGAAAGTAAGAGCATTTCAAGAACTAGCATATGGACTACAAGATAATTAATAGGAAATACAGAAGGGAACTGCTGGTAGTAAAATGCTGTGAAATCTACAGGAAAATAGTTAAGCAAATAGTCTACAGTGCATTAATCACAATGTGATTGTTTCTTTATCATCAGGAACTTCAATTTTATTGCCTAAATGCCACATTTAAAAGGTTGGTATGGTGGTATGCTATATTATTCCTAGAGTGTGCTGCTATGAAAAGTATCACTCATCTGAATGATCTTTTTACATTATACACAGGACTCAACAGCTCCTATGGTTTTAATTTGTTTTTCTAGTCCCAGAAATGTGAATATTCATCAGCAATGTTAATGCCCCATCAAACTAATACTTACTAGGTTTCAGAGAGTTAGCAGAAATATAATTTCATGTTAAGGGCACTTAATAGGGTACAAGATATGTTCCTTCTTTTTTCTATGGCTCTGGTGATGATTATCTCTCAGATCAGCAGGACTACATTTCAGTGTCTCAAGTGAAGACTTCATAAATTTATAAATCCTGCTTCATCTTACTGAACTGGAGGCATAAATTGCAATCCATAGAATTTGTTGGAAGAATAAATTTGATAAGAAACAAATTCCCTTGCAT
This sequence comes from Dryobates pubescens, assembly GCF_014839835.1. Lineage (NCBI taxonomy): Eukaryota > Metazoa > Chordata > Aves > Piciformes > Picidae > Dryobates > Dryobates pubescens. The sequence continues at coordinate 30,032,138 of NC_071618.1, forward strand.
TCTAGCCAATCCTCAGAAATTAGAGAGGCCAGGGATGTCTGAACTTAATTCTTAATAGGTATGCCTGTTGGCTTGACACCAGACACATAAACAGGCTGTCTGTTGTACTTCTGTTTGAATTCAAAAGCAGCAGTCAGGTACTCCAATAGTACAGTTTATTCATATGCTACATAAACAGATTCTGTAAGATTGCCAGTGATAAATGGACTAAACTGTAGACTAGTTCTATAAATGCAGGCTAGGTCTATAAAATACAATTGTAATCACAAGCTCAATCTTCCAGGGAAGCACTCGACATAGCTGAGGTTGCAAATCTCAGCAAAAGGCATCCCTTCGGGGGGGGGGGGGGGAGGTGGGGAGGGTGAGGGAGGGATGGGGAGATGAGGAGGACAAATGAACCTGTCCCTGCTGATTGGCATCAAGCTCTTGATCCCCTCCAAATGAGATATGAAATTGGGGTAATATTTATTCCTCATTATTTACTATTGTGTAGAGTATGTGGGTAGGACTATAGTCAAGCCCTCGCTACTGGTGGTCAAACAGTTGCTCCTTTATCAGTTGCACAAGATATTTCTTGGTTTTGGTGTGACACCTCTGCTCAGCAGTGTTGCAGGTGATAAGTGAAAGAATGGAATGGTGGGCCTCCATGTAGCCCCTCCATTCCTCCTGGTGCCATGGCAACACAGACCACCAGATATTCTCCTAGCTTCTGTGCCTGCTCAGGTCACCTTGTGTTTATCAGCAATATTGAGCTTGGTAATTTTCCACTGTTTCATGCTTCTAACAGAGGTAGCTCAAGGCAATCAGCTTCTTAATCTAAGGAGCATTGGTGGGTACCTCAAATCAGTTTGCAGGAATCTGTGTCAGCACGTACAGAACTGCAAAGACCACTAAAAAAGCATTACAAATACATTGAATTTCATGGGATTTTCTTGATGTTCATAGGAAACAGTGAAGATGAGAATCAAGGCAGCTGAATTTTGCAGCTGTAAATGTAAAGCATTTGAACCTGCAGACTAGTATAAAATGGAATGGCTGACATTTGTACATGTCATTGGCAAGATCGAAGGATGTGTCCCAGTACTGGGGATAAACGTTTGTTTTCATGAAAGGGTAATCCAAGGGTAGCTAAAGAGAAAAACCCTTGAGAATGCTTAGACTGTGTGTGTAGTAGAAAATCAGAGGTCGAGTGCTAAATTCTCTGAAAATGTAGGATATAATGAAGTGCCAATTCAGGTGTACCAAGAAAATGTGATATAATATTAGTACCTTCCCAGATAACAGAGGAGATAGCCTATCTAGAACGTATAGCTGGTGAGAGCAGAGAAGGAAATAACGCTGGGACAAGATGATTGAACTGAAGCTAACTTGGGGAACCCTGGCAGGAAAAACAGTGAAAGGAAAGATACAAGAGTGGGACACGATGGAAAGCCACTCTTAGGCATTAGACTATGACCGAGTAAACAGAAGAGTATATGACCAGTAAAAATTGTATTCTGTAGAAACTGAAGTCTCGATATGCAACACATAGCATTTACAAGATTTTCTTTGAAATGCTAAGTGGTATACTAAGGAGTGATTAGTGATTTGTATTGGTCAGGATGAGACTGCGTGATTTGTCTTTCATAATTAAAAAAAAACATCCTGAGTTACTGATTCGTAGATGGTGCTTTTCATTTCCAAGGATAAGACACACCTGAGGGCTAATTTTTATTGATAATAGTGAAGACCTGGAAGTGACAGAGTATTATTTCTGATCTTGTCTGGTAAAAATGTGTCCAGTACAGTGCAGGGCAGACAGCTCATTTGTCTGTTGGCTAGGTCAGAAAGATTTTTTTGGTCAGAGAAACATAATGACAATAAAATATCTTTTGGTACTTTCAGTACTGGGGCGGGGGCAAATAGATTGAAGTTTAGCCCTGCTTTTCCCTGAAGCAGTATCAGAAAACTGAAACTTAGCATATTTCGTCAATGTATGAATGCCCTTCAGTACAATAGTGGCAGATGTTAAAAGAATCATAACACAGAGATATGGAGGAAAAAATCATGTACAATTATTTCTTCCTAGCTGGATCCAGGGAAAGAGAAAGGTGCATGTTCTCCTTTGATCTACATTTGAAAAGAAAAATATTCATTATTGGAAGACAAGACTTGGGGTTTTGATCTCATTGGCATGTTGCTCCAGCCCAAATCTCGTGGTGAATGCTAGTTCTTAATTTTTAAAATGTTCTTAGTATTTAGAACGTTTCTTGTGATGATGTAAAATTCCAGGGAGTTTTGTTGGTTTTTTTTTTTGTTATGGGAGCTTGGCAAAAACCCTTGCCTTAATAAGGAATTGGGTGACTAAATATAATGAGCAATAGCTAACAATATAATGCAAAGACAGAGTGTGATAAGCCTTGGTACAGTACAGTCTATGGCTTAACAAGCAAGAGGATGACAAAACCTGGATGTTTTGAGAAGATAGTCCCTGATATTATCAGGGGCTGCTTTTATTGGTAGCCTGTGTAACAGCACCCCAGTTAGGGGCAGGGGATGGGGAATATTTTGCAGATATCCAACACTGAGGTATAGTGAGTGTTGCACTTCCCCATGCTCCACTGTGTGAACTCATATTTAGGGCCAGCTTCAGCAACAGGAACTGTGTGCAGGTTGTATGTGTGGGAGTGTGAAGTTTTTCCTGACACAGATTATCTACTGCTTTGGTTCAGTTATTAAATTGAACTTTACAGCATCACACTATCTGGTGCTCTTTCTCCCTGCCCCTTCCCCACTGAAAACTGTCATTATGCTTTTTTCTTGGCAGTAAGAAATACCATATTGTCATATTTTGACTGTAAGTGTTCCTTACCCTGAAATACCAGAAATAAATCCTTTTTTTTTTCTTTTTTTTTTTTTTTTCCCCCAGTGAAAACTGTTGCATTTGTATAAATCATTTAGACTTAAAGACAGGGGTAAAGGAGAATTTATGGTCTTTTGAAGAGGGAGCAGCCACTCAGGAGGACTACAAAGTTGTTGTGAGGCTATGCAGGGAGACAATTAGAAGGGCCAAAGCCCAAATAGAAGTTAATCTGCCTTTATCTGTTAAAGACAACAAAAAGTGCTTCTAAAAACATATCAGTATCAAAAAGAGGACTAAGGAGACTATCTGTCCTTTATTGAATACAATGGGGAACATAGTGGTAAAGGATGATGAAAAGGCTGAGATGCTTAATACCTTCTTTACATTAGTCTTGAGTAGTAATACCAGTTGTTTACTGGATCCCCAGCCCCCTGAGATGGAAGATAGGGATGGAGAGCAGAATGAAGCCACCATAATCCAAGAGGACATGATTAGTGACCTTCAGCACCATATACACAGATCCATGGGGCTGCATGGCATATACCCAAAGTACTGAGAGAGCTGGTGGAAGTGCTCACCAAGCCACTTGCCATCATTTATCAGTATTCCTGGCTAACTGGAGTCAGCTGACTGGAGATTGGCAAAGGCAATGCCTACCTACAGGATGGGCTGGAAGGAGGATCCAGGCAATTACAGATTTCTCAGTCTGACATCGGTGCTAGGGAAGGTCATGGATCAGATCAACCCTAAGTGCCGTTATGCAGCACATTCAGGGGAACCAGGTGATCAAGCCCAGTCAGTATCAGTTCATGAAGAGCAAGCCCTGCTTGATCCCTTCTACGACAAGGTGACCCACTTTACAGCTAAGGAGAAGGCATACTGTCCTCATACTCACTAGGTAAGGGAAGGGCTGGTGGAGGCAACCACAGGCATGTGTCAAGGGCAGGAAGGCTGGGCCAGTCCAGGCTGGGCCAGGCTGGGTTGGTCTATCACAGTCAGTGCTGTGTTTTGTATCACTTCCTTTATATCCTATTTCATTAGTATTGTTCTTCCTGATTGTTTTTACCTCTTTTTGCTGTTCTGTTAAACTCTATTAAAACCCCACGGGGTTTTGCCTTTTCCCACCAATTTTCCTTCCCATCCCATGGATGAGTGGAGGTGTTGGGGGAAGTTGTGTGAGCATCTGTGTGGAACTCAGCTGCTGGCTGGGCCTGAACCATGATAATGACGCATGCTGGCATGGAATGAAAGCAGCAATTTTTTCTATTGTCAGGGTTTACATTTTGTAGAGAATGGCTAACTTCTATCAATTAGGGATAGTTGATATTCCCTTAGGAAAAGGTGACACTTAAAATTGCAACTATTCCCAAATTCCCTGTCTGGAAATTCTTTGTCTTTCTTCATCATCAAGTCTGTTCCGCTTTCTATGTGACCCCACCTTTGTGACACCCAGCGGCCTTGCAGCCTAGCAGCAAAGAGAAACCATTCTATAGCATAAGAGAAGAGATTCAAAAAGGAAAAAAAGAAAAAAAATCCTCTTTATTTGTGTAATTTCCTTAAATAGTTTATAAGTTTTTTTAATTGCATTTCCAAAAGCTGTTTTAAAATTACTGCTTCTGAATTACTTCAGAAATTAAAATATGTTCCAAAAGAAGAAAAATTGGTTGCCTCTTAGTAGGAAATAGCCTTGCTTGATTTTGAGATCATTATTACATCTGTTAGTAAAAATGTAATTAGAGTAACAAAAAAATCACCCTGATTTACCTAATTTACCTAATTTCATTAAAGTTATTAGTGCTATGTTGGTTTATACTACCTGGCAATCAACTGTGCACTTCTAGAATCACTTTATTAAGATTGTACATTTCTCTGTAGATTTTCATGTATTTCATCTTAATTGGTAACCCCTAAATTTAATAGTTCAAAATGGCGCCATGTTAATATCATGCTTTGTGTTAGCCTGTTTAGTATTCTATTGGTACAATGAGTTTCTTTCATAAGGAAAACACTGCAAAAGGCAAGATGTAAGGAATTGTGGGGATATTTCTTGGGGCTTTTCTGTGGGGAGAAAATGATAGCACTGACAGTGCTAAAACCAGAACTTTTGAGGATATTCTGTGCCAACTTGAGCCAATAATAAAATACTGGCAATTGACTCCTATTGTTTAATTTACTTCAGTACTGATTCAAAAACACTCATGCCAGAAAAGATAAGAGTCAGTATCACATTGATGCATTTCATTCTCTCCTACACTAGTCTTTGGAACATTGGAAATTTGAATTTGTAAGTTTTGAAATTTGAAAGTTGAATTCATAGTTGCTAAACTCTCATTTTCTATACAAAAGCTTGACTACAGGTGTTCCTGATGTAAAAAATGTAAGTTATGGTAATTGCACATTTAACTCTCATTCCAAGGGTTCATGTTTGTTGTTAATATTTCTATTTTACTCGTAGAACTCCCTCTGGTGGATTATTTGAAGTGTGAGCGTACGTGGTTTATTGTTTAACCAAAAGAAAAGAAAAAACAACCCAAACCAAAACCAAACAGACCAAAAAAACCACACAGCTCTAAAGAATATGACTCTGGAAGCTAATTTTATTACTTTAAATGCTAAAAATATTCAGTTAACATTTTAGCTATACATTTATTTTGATAGTGGTTATATATATTATTTTCACTGATAGCAATTCTTAGAGTACATCTGTAGTTATTTGCAGATGTGTAATGTTGGTGTCCTCCACCATGGAAAGGGAAGTTTTAGTAACCTGAAAGTAAACAAAGGAATTTGACATTTTTTTAATGCTTGCTGAAGGCTGCTCTCACATGCATGTTAGTGATCGATTCTAGTTAAGGAAACAAATGTTATGCTTACCCTTTCTGACAAATTTATGTTTCTCTCTGTCATTTTCCTTTCATTAAGTTTTGTCTCAATTTTAGTCTAATTTGACAGAAAGACAATTCACATCCATGACATTTTAAAGTGATGCTAATATCAATACAGATATAAATTCCTTGAGAGAAGGTCCATCTAATTACTCTGTGATATTATGACATTACATTGGGTTTGGTTCTAGTCAATGTTTTCATCATCTATAATTTGGAAGAAAATTAAAATCACTGTTGGTAGAGTCTATGGATTATACAAGATTGGCAGGGCAGTAAATAATCATGAGAAACAGCAACCACAGAGAACTGCCTGGATTGATTACTTAACAGTAACAAACTAATTCTAGTGAGTTATATACCCTAAAGCAGAAAGATGAAGAATGAGAGTGTCTGAATTTCAAGTGTAACTGTAGATGAGAAACAAGAGAAGAAAGCTGAAACACAGGAAATTGTAATGGACAAAAAAATTGTAGTGCTATGCAATTATTTATATACTAATGTTGGAGGAGCTAAACAGAAAAGCTTTAATTAGTTAATGTGTGAAACTAGATTTTACACAGTTAACAACCACTTGACTATTGTGCATATCTTCCAGAGGTGTGAGAGGATATGGCTTATTCATTAAAGAAAGTAAATGAGAAGGAAAAGTGGCAAATGGAATGACAGGCAGGGAAATGATTTGTAAATTAGATTTCTAATGGATGCCATTCTTGTTATGTTATAAGAGTGAGAGATTTGTTAGGGATTGTCATTATGGAAGATTTTAACTTCATTAATGCACAAAATACAGGAAATAAATATTTTTAATAAAATTAGGGGCCAGTCATTTCTGGATGTAGTTAATTACCAGGTTTCTTTACCAGAGTAAATGCGTGACCTCGTGATATGAGACCATCATTCAAACATTGGCTGCTGAAGGCAGAGTTAATTCATGTGATCAAGAAAATAAGGATTACTTTCAGTGAATTAGTGAGGGAAATTACCAATAATTAAATAAATGTCATCAAACTTCACAGAAATATGCACTTGCTTTTAATGATTACAGGTATTTCAAACATGTAGACTAAAGCAGGATTTGCTCAAACACTTCTTGAAAGTGTTCGCAATGAAAATGAAAGTAAAACTCAAAGTATATAGTAGTGATACTTACGTATGTACATGAGTTTGTATATACTTGTATGCAGACATACCATATACATATATTGCTCTGTGTGTGTACTGGCATGCATAACTACATGTACCTATGTACATTACGTGTAGAAACACACATGATTCTCTGAAGTGCAATCAGCACTGCTTAGGCAACACCTCTAGTACTGTGTCCAGTTCTGGGCCCCTCAGTTTTGGAAAGATGTTGAGTTGCTCAAACGCGTCCAGAGAAGGGCAACAAAGCTGGTGAGGGGTTTGGAGCACAAACCCTATGAGGAGGGGCTGAGAGAGCTAGGGTTGGTTAGCCTGCAGAGGAGCAGGTTCAGGGGAGACCTTATTGCTGTCTACAACTACCTGAAGGGAGGTTGTAGCCAGGAGGGGGTTGGTCTCTTCTCCCAGACCACCTGTGACAGAACAAGAGGACACAGTCTCAAGCTGCACCAGGGAAGGTTTAGGCTGGATGTTAGGAAAAAAAAAATCTTCACAAAAGGAGTGATTGGCCGTTGGAGTGGGCTGCCTAGGGAGGTGGTGGAGTCACCATCACTGGAAGTATTTAAGAAGAGACTGGATGAGGCACTTAGTGCTATGGTTTAGTTGATTAGATGGTGTTTGGTGATAGGCTGGACTCAATGATCTCAAAGGTCTTTTCCAACCTGGTTAATTTTGTATTCTGATGTGCTGACAGCACACCAAATGATTATTTAGAGATAAATTAATGCATGTCAGACTTATCCATCATATTTCTTTCAAAGGATGATAGAAAAAGGAAAAACAACGGAGCTAATGCATTTTCATTTCAGTAAGATGTGATACTTGCTATCTGTATGTGCAGAAGATCAGTGCAGGAATAGATAAGGAGCCAGCTCCTACCTTAGTGTGGTCCTGTGGGAAAAAAAGAGAAAAAAAGAAGAAAGTTTCTCTCTGCTGGATGCAAGAGTAGATTTTGTGATACTTTTGTAGTCTCCATTTTTAAATAGGGCTTGACTTTTGGAGTGTGTGAAGAAAGGAGCCAAGCATCATTACAGGACAGGAGAAAATGCCTTGCAGTAAATGTGCTTGGGCATTTTCAGCTTATTAAAAAGAGAAGACGTTATACTTGACTATAGTGTATCTCCACAGGGAGAAACTACTGTGAACTAAAGAGCTCTTTAATCTAGTTGAGTAATCTTAGCAAGAGCAAATTCAGTTTAGACAAATTAGAAATAAGGTACTCTTTTCCATCAAGAAGATGGAATAAACTGCAATAGCTGCAGAGAAAAGTGTTGAATTTCCACCTCTAGATACTGTCACCTCAAGACTGAACACATTTGAATTAAATCTAGGCTGAGCAGGAATTATTTTTATTCCCAGGATGATCAGTGTACTGTATGTGCAGAATATATTTGATAGGTAAGAAATTAGATTAATGATCTAACTTTAATTTTAGTGATCTGTGACTTGCCAAACTATTTGTTTCCTTGTTAGTGCTTGATACTGGCTACCTTTTTGGTAGTCATGAACACTGAAAGCTAAGTAGAGTGAAAGAGTAGAGTGGCCAAGTTCTCTTTAATAGATAGCTTAAGAGCAGAAGGAACATTCTGGAGTCCAGGGTGTCATTAAATTTTGCTAAACAAGGAATCCACATATCAGAGAGGACAGGAAATTCCTCAGCTAAGTAAGAAGCAGGTAAATCAGCCAACATTTAAGAGACAATTGATAAAAGACTTTTTTTCTCCCAGTAGACATGTAGAATTTGATGCAGCACAGAATAGTTGGTTTTGGTGTGTTTACTAAGGGAATTTACAAGGAATTTAAATACAAGGAACTTAAACAAATACTCTGTAGCCTTTCTTTGTATCTATTTTTTTTTGAAGTCCTGACTATCAGGCTTTCAATACAATGAAAGTATGGCTGTCACACATCTTTAGTTCATTTAAGGCTACAGCCTTAAATGAACTAAATATTTAGTTTAAAGAATAATTTAATATATGGAATAAAGGAGTGTGTGTATTCATATAAATCCACATAAGGATTGTAGGTCTCCAGAGAGTAAAGGACTGGTTTATATAAATAAAGTATGAGTCTTTCTGATGCAGTAGAAAAGGCCTACATTGGTGCTGCATATTAAGAACTATCCAAGTTTAAATTTAGCAGGTTGGTAGTTTACAGAACATGCAGTGTATTTGGCTGCTGCCATTATACCGCAATGATAACAAAGAACAATTTCCTTTTCACTAATGAAGGAGTTGCATGGTTTGTTTGCAGCTAAAAAGTTCCCAAAGCATCATCATAAAAGACAGTGCTACCAGGTGGTTTCCTCTAAGAATGGCAAAGCATGGAACTTCATTTGTTCTTACATAATTGGGACTTACCTTCCCATCTGCAAATATAAAGGCATATAAAATACGTACAATGTGCATCATTTAAATAGGACTTTAATCTCCTTGCAGAATTCAGATAGTAAAGTTAGCTTATTATTATCCTAATAGGAGGAAGTTTTATACAGAGAGAGTGATTGCCCATTGGAATGGGCTGCCCGAGGAGGTGGTGGAGTCACCATCACTGGAGGTGTTCAGGAGGAGACTTGATAGGGTGCTTGGTTGCATGGTTTAGTTGGTCGGGTGGTGTTGGATGATAGGTTGGATGCAATGATCTTGAAGGTCTCTTCCAACCTGGTCTATTCTATTCTATTCTATTCTAACATGTATTTCTATGAATAAATGGAAAGGATTTCTGTTTGTGGAATTATTTGAAAATACAATTCTATGTAAATATATTAGTTTAAAAATAAGATTATACAGAATCAAATATTCAGTTGCCAGAATCAAAAATGTGTGTGCAGCCTATTTTAATATGGAGTACTTGCACATGATGACTGCACACTTGCGCATTACGATATGATCTCTAATTATATATGTTCCATGAAACGTCTTTTTTTGTTTCCCAACACACTGGAAAAATGGAAGCAATTTCATGAAGTAAAGACCTCTCATGCCATTCCTAATAACAAATTTATAGGTATGCTGAGTAATATTGAGTAATTTGAACTATACTTTTTTTTCTACAAAGGTTCACTAAAATAGTATTTCTTACTTTATATTTACTTGAGACTTTGGATGAGAATTAGTACAATTAGTACAAATAGTACAATTTAGAGAATTCAGAAACATAGAATAGAATAGAATAGAATAGAATAGAATAGACCAGGTTGGAAAAGACCTTTGAGATCATCGAATCCAACCTATCACCCAACACCATCTCTAATATTTTTCCTACATGACCTAGCAACATCCTTAAACATTTCATGGGTTATCTCTCATTTCTTCCAAAGATGATGCACCCTCTTTTTTCCCTTAATTTGCCCAGAAGTTCATTGCCCATCCAGGCCAGGTGTCTACCCTGGTGGGTCATCTTCCAGCACATTGGCACAGCCTGTTCCTGCGCCTTCAAGATAGCTTTCGTGAAGTAGGTCCAGCCCTCCTGGACCCCTTTGTTTTTAAGGGCTGTTTCCCAAGGTACCTTCTGAGTTAGTTCCTTGAGTAACCTGAAGTCCCCCCTCTAGAAGTCCAGAGTGGAGGTTTTGTGCTGCCCCTCTTAGCTTGACTGCATATTGGAAACTCAATTATTTCATGGTCACAGCAAGACACAGGAGCAGGGTGATGACAAGAACCCTGATTGCTTTATGGTCACCCTGTTTAAGGCATTTCTAGACAAAGTGTCCAAGGCCAACATATAATGGGTGCACAGCATGCCACTTAACCATAGCTCCCAAACCCAGCGGACTTCCCCCATGGGGAAGGAACCTCTGCCCTGGATGGATGAATGGACACTAATTACCTGTCCCCAGGCAATTTCACACCTTGGAAAGCAATTTCGTGCCTTTTTCTTTCCCCATTCAAACCTCCACGAATGGAGATGGGGGAAGGGGGTTTGGAGATGGGGGAAGGGGTTTGAAGCACACTGCAACACCTTTTTAGAATTCATTAGACTTATTTGGAATGTATTTTGGAAATGCATTACCTAATTCAGTATCTCTTAGACTTTAGTAAAGTACCTGTTTGAAAAAGTAAACATGAAAATATAAGATGCCTTGATCCTCTTTCATTCAGGATGTTGCTGCACAATGAAGCAGAAATGCAGAGTGATATCTACTGCTGTTTAGTTTTATGTTTAATTAAAATTGAGAATGGACAAGAGCAGCCAGAGTCTGTCATCACTTTCAGCTTTTCAGTAAAATTGAATGCTAGCTGAAAATTTACTTACCTCGAATAAGGTCGTATGTATTATGTACTCTCTTTCTTAGCAAGAAGGAAAAAACAAATGTACTTGGGAGAAAGAGATAAGTATGAAATGAGCCTTCTGTCCTGGCTCACAGAATAAAAATGTGCAGTTATGTTGTACTGTGTGTATATCCTGTGTTCTGTACTGAAGCAAATCAACAAATTTAAGATAAAATGAATGTCAAAGTTATTTGGAGGAGGAATTAGCCTGTGATGCAAAGATGAGAAAGTGTGTAACACAGCCATGTTGCACCACATTTATTTCCTTGTGTGGAGCCAGTCCATTTACTAATTTTTTCTGCACTATGCCATTGCCTTCTGTCCATGTAGAATTAAAGCAGTTAAACCTTTTCTCATTGAATCATAAAATGATCCAGGCCAGAAGGGACCTCCAAAGTAATCTAGTTTGACATCCCCACAGTCAGCAGGGTCATCCCCAACTAGACCAGCCTGCCCAGGGCCTCGTCGAGTCTTACCTTGAATATCTCCAGGGAAGAGGCCTCAACCACTTCCCTGTTGTTGTTGTTGGGGTTTTTTTTCTAACTTAATAAGAATGGCGTGATGACTAGGAACTCCTCCTAAGAAACCATATTCCAAGGAACTAGATAGGGTTCTAAATCTGATTAAGATAAGTGACCTAACATTTGAAAATTTTAATATCCCAGCAGTTGTCTTGACTGAAGATTAAGTCCAGTATCTGTAGCAAAACTGTCAATGTACAGAAATATGTTCAAAATCAGCATCAGTGGGAGAGCACTGAATAATGTCCTGTTCATGAACACTCAGAATATTTTCCTGGGAAGTGACAAACTGGATTCATTTGGTGTAAGGCATGCCTTATTCCATAAGATTTCTCAGAGAGAAATTTGAATTCTTAAACTGTTTGAAACATTGGAATTCCGTGCAAGATTAAGGGTGTTAATTTGTATATAGAGGAACTGTTTGAAATGTAGGTATCTTTCTACTGGTACCACACGTTTTGTGAAGATTTTGAGCTTTGCCTTCTATAGATGATTTAGTGCTTCATAATCTGCCTTCACTGCAGACTTGAAAAATGGGATTTGAAAAATGGCAGTAGGCACCATGTTTTCTTTTGAGAGGTTCCAAGTAGTGTCCTCTTTACTGTACAGAATTTTGGCTTGCTGTTTAGTGACTGACTTTGCTCATACACTACATAGGGAGCCTGGGCATTAAGTTTGGATTCTATTCTTCTTGAAAACATTAAAACCAAAAATCTTGATGGACAATCTGTAAGGCTGAGATAAAGCAGATTTAATATGAATGTTCAAGGTAGATAAGGCAAAAGACAAACATTTGTAGACATTTCAATGAGTTGTTTACATTCATATTTGTTTCCAAGTGTCTTATACAAAAAATAACCTTTTTTTTTTTTATTTTTTTTTTTCTCCTAAAAGTAGATAAGTCAGAGTAATTATCTCAAAAATTATATGAGTGCAGACAGGTCAGAGGACCATTTGGTAATAACCTGATCGTTCTGAAGTAGTGTTAGCTTTCGTATGTATCCTAACATGAAAATGAAAGCTGGTAGATGCAACAGCAGTGAAGGAGTAAAGAAAAAACAAGAAAGCCCCACAAACAGCCAGACACCATTGCTTTGGTTTGTGTATAAATTGGCTAAACCATAATAGAAGACAGCAGGCAGAAAGATGGATTGGAAAAAGGAAAAGAGTAAAAGAAATTTTGGTAAGGCAAACCTCATTTCACAAGTCTATGGTAATCCGTGGACAAATTGTGTACTTGTGTTTCCAAAGGACTTTTGATTAAGTTTGTTATTTTCAACTCTTGAACAGCCAATGGCCTTAAAAGCATCAGAGGTGTTTCTGTGGTTTAACACCTGGTTAACAATTAGGACACAAAGGATATCTCTCTGTAAAAAGCGATCAGTAAAGACCACAAGAAAATTGTGTTGAGAATTACTCAATTAAACATTCTTGTCCATTGTATGGAAAAAGAGTAAATAATAACATAAAATGGCATTAAGGACAGTATAAAGTTGCCAAAGATAGTAAATGCCACAGAAGTTGCAAAAAGGTTTTGTGATACTAAGCATATAATATTAAAAAAATGCACATATTGCTCAGGTAGAAGTAATGCAGGTGGAAGAATAAGCTGTATAAATGTAATGATGGTATCCCTCTTATCAGGGAGGGGGAAAATACAAAAGCAATTAAAAAAACCAAATTATTTCATATATTGAGATGAATTGTCTGCCCGTTAGAATGTTTGCTGAGCACTTAGGGGGAATTACAAAAGAAGGGGAGTACTGAGGAGTGTTAGGAAAGAAACAGAACAAATCAGGAAACACCATATCTTACTCCACACCATGGTTTGCACGATTAATATCGCTTCTAGCCCTGTTTATTTAATCTCACAAAGAATATGTGAAGATGAAAAAGCACTGAAAAAGTATTGGTGATGACTGCATCTAAATTATCTGAAGCCTGAGTCCTGTGCTGTCCAGATCAAATATATATCCTACAGTTTAGTTTATTTTTCATTGGAAGAAGCATGTCAGTTGAGATTTGTCTGTCTTCTCTGTTCTCAGATCATCTGCAGTAAAGTCATTGCAGAATGGTGTTGGCAGGGCACTGTTTAGTTGTAGCTAAGGATAATAACGGAATAATAATTGAAAATGTGTGAAAGACCACAATCTCCATAAAAAGAGAGGTGTTTTGTTGGTCATGGTGGGGTGTTTTGTTTTGTTTGTTTATTTGCTTGTTTTTCTGTAATAGATCCATAAGACATAAATGGCATGGAAAGAGAAAATGGGATTTTTTCCCCCCTCAGTTCAGAATGAGCTACTTCATAATTTTTCCAGGGATGGAGGTGAGGCTGACTGGTCTATAGTTTCCTGGAACCTCTTTGTTGCCCTTTTTGAAGACTGGAGTGACATTGTCAGGAACCACTGTCTTTGTAGTAAATAGCTTGGGAAGTCAAGTTTGGATGCAGTTCCCTGAGATCATTCTTTCAAAAAGTCCACTTTTTTTTTTTTTTTTTTTAAATTGGTGGATTAAATTGAAGTGTAGAACAATAATAAAAACAAAGGTAATGAAAAATAATCACCAAAAGAATGCACAGGAGGTTGCAGCTATAAAGTTATCTTGGCCTGCACCTCCTTCCCAATAATGAATCAATGCCAAGTAATCAGTGCATATTATAGATACTTGACAGCATGAGATTATTAGATGGTAACATGCAACCTTGGAGATAGTGAAATGTAGTATCTGTCCCTTCAAAATCTCTGATTTCCAAAGCACCAATAAACAAGAGTAGCTGTCAGTTTAATCAATGTTATCAGCAGGATGACAAATATTTTACAATTTCACTTGAGTCTGAAATTTGTCTTTTGGGATTCACACGGTGAGTTACCATATTCCCAGCATTCATTTAACAGGTTGTTGGGTTTTATTTTATGTGTTCTATTGAAGGCAACAACTTACTGTGACAAGTTTTCAGCAGCTTTTTATCTTAACAAACGACTTGAGATCTAAATACAATGATTATTTTACATTATAGTATATATATAATTATTTTGTTGGAATCACAGAATGGTAGGGGTTGGAAATTACCTCTGGGATTATATAGTCCAACTCCCTACTTAAAGCAGATTTGTCTTCTAAAGGAGGTTGCACAGACATGTTTTGAAAGTCTCTTTAGAAAGAGAAGGAGACTCCACAACCTCCTTGGGCAACCTGTTCCTGTGCTCTATCATCCTCACGTAAAGAAATTTTTTCCTTATGTTTAGGTGGAACTTCCTGTGTTGTAGTTTGTTCCCATTGTCCCTTGTCCTATCACTGAGCTCCAGTGAGAAGAGACTGGCACCATTTTCCTGACACCTGCCTTCTAGATAAATATTTCACTTCTCCCTTGTCTTCTCCAGGCTAAACCACCTCAGCTCTTTCACCCTTTCCTCATAAGAGAGATGCTCCAATGTCCTAGTCATTGTAGCTATTCCCTTTGTAGCTAATCCCTGGTTTGTTTGGTTTTTTTTCAACTGTGGAGCCCAGAAGTAAAGACAATACTCCAAATGTGTCCTCACTAGAGAAAGAGTATGAGAATCATCAAGAGTATGGTCAGACATCTTTGTATGAATTATTCCTTTTTTCTGAAATACTGTGGAGTACAACATTTCTATTATCTAGGGAAGTGGTATGTATGGCTATTTTAATTAACTTTGTAACATAACACTGTGGTTTAGAATGAATCTAAATTTAATAGCGTGCTTGAAGGGTTTAAGTGCTGTGAGAAAGTGATCACCATATGTCTTTCTTCAGACCTGTTCACAGAATAGAAGTCTTTGGAAGTCCCCTTTATGTAGAGAGGTGGTTCTCTCTCAGAATCCTTTTTTTATTGTTTTTCTGTTACAGTGTTTTTCTAATTTGGAGTGTATTCTCTGATACGAATTAAGAATCTCAGGAATGCTTCAAATTATGCTGGTTGTTGGTTGAGAAATAGATTAGAGTCTAACAATAGAAAACCAAGTGTACAAGAAAATCATTCTAATTCATGATTCAGCCATGTCATGAACTTTTTATTCTGTATAGTCTGTTTTCTAGAATGGTCTTGGAAGCTGTATACTTTTTCAGCACAGTGATTTGCTATGAATTAATCAGAAATACTGAAGTTTTCATATGTCTTTTCATAATCATCTGATCATCATAGTCATATGATTATTTTGAATATTTGGTTTCAGTTAAAATGGCTGCCAAATCTGAAATATGAACATAGACTACCATTTTTAAACATTTCACTTCTCAAACAAAACTAACTGAGATGTTCTCCAGGTACAGCATGTATCACGTGTGCCACAAAATGTATGGTTTGAGATAGCTAATAAAGCTGGAAGAAATAATGTTGTTGCAAATCGTCATAGTGTGGAAAGGAGAGTAACAGGACAAGGCATTTTTCTTCCATGATCACACAATGCAGATGGTTCATTAGGTGCATTTTGATTTTAATGGCTAGTTATTTTTAATTCAAGTTTGTAGTATAGGAACACGAGAAAAGATTTCACTCTAATTCTCTGACTGAGGTTTGAATTGCCTTTTGGAATACTAATTACAGTATTTATTAATAATTTATGAGAGTAGAAGCTTTTTTCATAGACACGTTCTTGCATGTGCCTTCAACCTTTGCTTTGTGCCATATTCCATCACATTTCACAGGCTAAGTAGGGTCAGGATAGGTCAGTGAATGATTATGATATTACCAGTGAATTTGTAGGTCCTACCACAAGAAATGGCATTAGTGATTAAGTATCTGTTTTTCACTCCTGAACATTAAAATATGGTATTACAGGACATGGTACTGTGAATGAATTGTAAAAGCAAGGCCACAACCATTCAGCTCCTTGGAGTTACTGAAGACCTAAAAGATTATTTTGAATTTTCTGAGTTTTCCTGATAATGGGATCATTAATCACAGTTAAAAATTCACAGTAAGAACCTGTATGTATGAGTGGAAGAGAGATGAGTTCAGATGGGAAATTAGATACACATTTTAATGTCAATGATGATTACTTCTGAAAGCTACTGTGAAACTGGCAAAGTATCCATCTGCATACATCTGAGATGATGCCTTTGTAGAAAGTGGTCTTCTGCTTTTGTAGAAAGCAGAAAACAGAAGGGTAACTGGATTAAAACTAAACTGAAAGATTTCAAGACAATTCCCTACTGTCCAGGGAAACCACCTTATGTGATCCCTTTTGTAAACTGCATCTGAAGTTGCTATCTGAAGTTACTATACTGGTTCTAATAGCCCTGTTACCTGCATACCCACTCGAAATGTGTTCTGGAGCTTGATGCTTTAACAGCAAGATTTTTTTTATTATTGTTTTTAATGATAATTTTTTAATCATATTTGATTTAGGTAAGATTCTTCTTTGGCTCTTTACCCTCCACTTTTCTTGTTTTCCTTTTCTGTGTCTGTAATCAGAGTAAACAAGAAAGGGGCTCCATTAGAACATGAAGATATGTGCTTACTTTGATGTCAATGTGTCCCTTGTTTCTATTAACTTTACTTTCAAAGGGTAAACTAACGTTAAGAAAGGCCCAAGAAAGGGAGGGGGGGGGAGGGGGGGGGAGGAGGAGAAAAAAAGAAGACCAAAGAAAAGATGGAGTAGTGAATGACAAGAAAATTGGTTTACAGGTTACTAGATACCATACTAGGAAAAACGTACAATGTTTGCACCCAGAGGTTACCGGATTTATGGGATACAAGACCTTCCTGAAAAATGTTGGAAGACTGTTTAAGTCAGAAGGAGCAAGATGCCGTCATCCGTTTAGCAAATTATGTCTGTTTTGTGTATGGGTTTAAGCTACTTGGATCTTCTTAAATTTGAAGAAGAATATGTGCAGCATATGGAAGCCAAGGTCCTTTAGCTAAATATTAACCATTCTGACATATTTCTGAAGGAAATTAAGGCAAGATTAAGGCCCTGTAGGATGAATCGTAGAATCGTTTTGTTTGGAAGAGATCAAAGAGTCCAACCATTAACATAACACTGGGAAGAAGTGAAAGTTTTAGCCAGTTTGTTGTGATAAACTGGCTTATCAGGAAATGTCTATGACCAAGTGGTTGTTGAAGTACATTTAGATTGTGAAATCTTGGAATATTGCATGATATTGGTGATGAATTAGACTATAGTCTGGCTTGTTCTCCAGAGTCATATCCTAAAAATGAAAAATTGTGAAAAACTAAACAATAATGTAAAAGTTGCAAGTAAAAAAATATTAAAATATTTAGATTTAGATTGTGGTAGTCTTTGTCACCTAGAAGTCTCTATTAAGGTTTCAGTGTGCTGTGTAAGCTTTACATGAGAAAGGGTCCTGCATCTGGGTTGAGGCAATCCCAGGCACAAATACAGGCTGGGCAGTGACTGGCTGGAAAGCAGCCCTGAGGAGAGAGACTTGGGGGTGCTGGTGGACGAGAAGCTCAACATGAGCTCTCAGTGTGCACTTGCAGCCAGGAAAGCCAATCAGATCCTGGGCTGCATCAAGAGAAGTGTGGCCAGCAGGTCAAGGGAGGTGATTTTCCCCCTCTACTTAGCTCTGGTGAGACCCCACCTGGAGTACTGCGTCCAGTTCTGGAGCCCCTATTACAAGAGGGATCTGGAGGTGCTGGAACATGTCCAGAGAAGGGCCACGAGGATGATCAGAGGGCTGGTACACCTCTCCTATGAGGACAGACTGAAGGAGTTGGGGCTGTTCAGTCTGGAGAAGAGAAGGATCCAGGGTGACCTAATTGTAGCCTTCCAATATCTGAAGGGGGCCTACAAGAAGGCTGGGGAGGGACTTCTCAGGCTATCAGGTAGTGATAGGACTAGGGGGAATGGAATGAAGCTGGAGGTAGGAAGACTCAGGCTGGACGTGAGGAAGAAGTTCTTCACCATGAGAGTGGTGAAGCCCTGGAATGGGTTTTCCAGGGAGGTGGTTGGGGCCCCGTCCCTGGAGGTGTTTAAGACCAGGCTGGATGAGGCTCTGGGCAGCCTGATCTAGTGTGGGGTGTCCCTGCCCATGGCAGTGGGGTTGGAAGTAGATGATCCTTGTGGTCCCTTCCAACCCTGACTGATACTATGATACTATGATACTATGATACTACATGCACTTTGTGATATCACACTGACATCTGGTACTTGAAGAAAGATCTATCTCTTTGGATTATACAGGGCAGATGGAGCTCACTCTCAGATAAAATCAGGGATTTGGCTAGAGAACCAGACCATAAGCATATTCATAAGTAGTGGCTCTTTCTCTAATGGCAGTTCAGGAACTTGAGAAACCCATTCTTCTTAGGGAAGAGGATACATCATTGGACAGTTTTTTTGCAAAACAGATGTAGTCTTGTATGACACAAAGTTGACAGGGAAAACTGGGTATACAAAACAAGAGGACTTTATTCAATGTAGCCCAGAAGCAGTAATTCCAGATTGAAATAGTTTAGGGCTTGACCAAAATAAAAACTGATTTTCAGGTCTTCAGCACTTCAGAAAGTATATTGTATGATTTAATGTGGAAGTCAGATGCACTATTTATTAATTTATTTAAATGTTTTTATGAAAAACTTAGGCTTTAAAATAAAAGCAGCTTGGGCTTACAGTATCCACTGATTCTATTTAAGTGAAAGGCTAGTGTACACATGGGGTTTTTTTCCCATTATTTTATGTTTTTAGCATTTCTGTACTAGAAACATGACATTCTTTGTCAAGGTATGAAAGTATTTCACTTTTTGATCACAGTATATTATCACAGTGTTATGATTGTAAGTAGGTTATTAATATTCAATAGGTGGCACGATTAATAAAAATATTAATAACTTTATTAATAATAAAAATCCCATGGGAAATATTAATAAAACCTATTTACTGCTTTGAAATATTCAGTTGTGGAACAGATATCTCAGCAGCAGGAACAAGTAACAATTTGAACAATATGAGCAAAAATCCAGAAACAACAAACAGCACTTTAAACTGTAGAGGAAAAAGGAAATATTCACAACAAAGCCAGAGATTGCCCACAGTGGGGAAGGGGGGTGGTGGGAACTCCAGAATTCTCTAGGGCAACAGACCTTTAATAGATGCTTGTAAAAATCAGATTTCATAGTTACTCACTGATCCTGGCACTCCATGGCATGTGTGGGGGATTTAAACAAAACCAAAATGGCATTGACCACATGAAAGCTGCAGGAACACAGTTTCACTTTCTGTTGGCTTCTGCAGCTTGTCACTGAGGAGCTTACAGGATTTATCTCTGCAGGCTTTGTAGCTGGAAGTCTCGTAGAAAAGAGGTTGTTGCTGAAGTGTGTAGAACTTGTTGGCTTTGTAGCTTTGCCTATTTGGAGAAGTTCTTCTGCTGCAATTCTTCGCAGCGGTGCTTGTTCCTTCTTCCAATAAAACGAAACTGTCCTGGGGACTCAACTCCTCCTGGGGTTCACCTCTCAGCCCAGGGAGACACATCTATCTGCTCCTGGGCTTTACAACGCTATACAGTGAGGGGTCTTTGCAGTCTTGTCTGGGTAAACTGAAACACAGCTCGGATTCCAAGCGAGGCTTGTGATTTCTTTCAGAGCTTGGACAATTGCAAGGCAAGGCTCTGACTCTTTGGGCTGGTATTTATAGATTTCCCAAGACAATAATGGCCAGTGACCACAAAGATTGAAAGATAAAAACCTGACACTGTAACCTATAGAATGAGTTCTCTCCAAACATGGCCAAAGGCACACACCTGGCCCACTTGGACTCCAGGACATGTTCAGACAAGCCTGGGCAACATGGGCATTTTCCTGAAAAACCAGACCTGCTGGCTCCTGCTCCATTGTCTGGTTCAGAGCATTTTTGAGTTTTTTTTTGTCCCTTCAGGACACACAGTATATTGCAGTATATTATTAGAGGTTGGAAGGGACCTCAAGAGATCATTGGGTCCAACCCCTGTGCCAAAGCAGGAGCACTTAGGGTAGTCTGCACAGGGATGCATCCAGGTGGGTTTTGAAAG
The DNA here is from genome assembly GCF_014839835.1 of Dryobates pubescens. NCBI lineage: Eukaryota > Metazoa > Chordata > Aves > Piciformes > Picidae > Dryobates > Dryobates pubescens. Next base: position 30,052,785 of record NC_071618.1, read on the forward strand.
TGTCCAGAGAAGGAGACTCCACAAACTCTCTGGGCAGCCTGTTCCAGTGCTCTGTCACCTTCACTGTAGAGAAGTTTCTCCTCATGTTGAGGTGAAATCTTCTACATTCAAGCTGGAACCTGTTGTTTCTTGTCTTATTACTGTGCACCACAAAAAAGAGCTTGGCCCCCTCCACTTGACACCCACTCCTCAGATATTTATACACATTGATGAGATCCCCTCTCGGTTTTCTATTCTCAAGACCAAAAAGCCACAGAGATCTCAGTCTATCTTCATAGGAATGATGCTCAAGTGCCCTAATCATCTTCGTGGTTCTCTGATGGATTCGCTCCAACAGTTCTCTGTCTTTCTTGAACTGGGGAGCCCAAAACTGGACACAGTATTGCATGTGTGATATCACCAGGGCAGAGTAGAGAGGTAGAAGAACTTCCCTAGACCTGCTGGACACACTTTTCTTGATGCACCCCAGGAAAGAATTGGCTCCCTTGACCACAAGGGCACATTGTTGTTCCATGGAGAACTTGCTGTCCACTAAGACTCCACATTCTTTCTCCGTGGAACTGCTTTCCATCAGGGCGGCCCCTAGCCTGTACTGGTGCCTGTTGTTATTCCTCCACAGATGCAGGACCCTGCATTTGTCCTTATTAAATTTCATGAGGTTTGCCTGCACCCAGCTGTCCAGCCTGTCCAAATCTCATTGGATGGCTGCACAGCCTGACAGGGTAACAGCCACCCCCCTAGTTTTGTCTCATCAGCAAACTTGCTGAGAGTACTCTCAATCCCCTCATCCAAGTCACTGATAAAGATATTGATCAACACTGGACCCAGTACCGATCCCTGCGGAACACCACTGGCTACAGGCCTCCAAGTTGACTATGTGACCCTGATGACAACCCTCTGAACTCTGTTGTTGAGCCAGTTTTCAATCCACCTCACAGATCAGCTGTCTATGCCATATTTACCAAGTTTTTCAGTGAAGATGCTATGTGAGACAGTATTGAAACCTTTACTGAAGTCAAGATAAATGACAACCACTGCTCTTATTTCCTCATCTACCCATTTGGTCATGGTTTCATGGAAGGGTATCAGATTAGTCAGACAGGTTCTCCCCTTGGTGAATCCATGTTGGCTACTCCTGATAACCTTCTTGTCTTCCATGTAGTTAGAGATGACCTCCAGGATGACTGGTTCTGTCACCTTTCCAGGGATGGAAGTGAGGCTGAGTGGTCTGTAGTTATCTGGGGTCTGCTTCTTGCCTTTTTTGAAGACTGGAATGACATTTACTTTCTTCTAGTCATCAGGCACCTTTCCTGTTTTCCATGACTTTTCAAAGATAATGGAGAGAGGTTCAGCAGCAGTATCAGCCAGCTCTCTCAGCACTCATTGATTCACCCCATCAGGGCCCACTGACTTGTCTTTAGAAGGTGTAAGAGTTCTCTAACCCGGTCCTGACTGAACAGTCACATCTCTCCAGTTCTGCTCCCTTGCTTCTAGAGACTGAAGTTCCTGGGGGCTGGTCTTAGGAGTAAAGACTGAGGGAAAGAAGGCATTCAACAACTCTGCCATCTCTGCATTATCAGTTAGCATATCTCCCATATCATTCAGCAGTGGGGACACCTTTTGCCTGCTCCTCCTTTTATCATTGCTGTATTTGAAAACTCAGGTTGTTCTCTTTCACCCCTCTGGTGAGATTGAGTTCCAGGAGGACCTTGGCCTTCCTTGTTGAATCTGAATTCTTTGGCTATATCTCTGTAATCCTCCCAATTGACTAGCCCTTTTTTCCACATACCGTAAACCTCCTTTTTATTTTTGAGTTTTACTAAGAGTTCCTTGCTTATCCATGCAGGTCTTCTGCCTGCCTTACTTGATGGTTTTTTTTTCAAGGGAATACATTTCTCTTGAGATTGGAGGAGGTATATATGTTTTTATAATACTGAAGAAGTTATGTTCAGGTTCTTACAACTGATACATGCTGATTAGTGAAATCAATGACATAAGCATCAATGAGAATTAAGCTTTGTGAGATAATTTGATTCCATATTAAATAATGATCATTACAAGTCTAGATTAAAAAAAATGATTTGTATTGATAACATGATTATAAGGAAATAAGTAATATTTATTTTTATTAAATTCTGTTCAGTAATAGTTTAATTCTTTTAGAACATCCATGTTTCTGTGATGCACAATATATTAGACTTTGTATACAGGTGCTTCCTTATTTACCTTTAAATGCTGATATGTTTTGTTTATGTGACTCTCCAGTATTAATGCTTTATGGTCATTTAATTCTAATCCTGTGGGCTGCTGAAAAGGTTTAAAAGTGAAATGGAAAAGCTATGACCCCAAAGCAAAGGTTATTGTATCATTTTTAGAAAGTGGAAGAAAGACTAAAGAGTGAGACATAGCTTTCTCCAAGTGGGTTCAGAGACTGTCATGCTTTCTATTGTAAGTTACCTTTTTTAATTCAGTAGCAAAAAACCTTCTACTCTACTTAATTAAAACATTGCAAGTCTTGCTGAAGGGGAAAGCTAAGACAATGACTCATACAGGAAAGGCATTAGTCACAGCCCAGTTGATCTTGTGAGACTTACGAAACAGTGAAAACCAGATCTATAAAATTTCTTATCATTCAAAAGTTACAGTCCTAAAAACTTGTAACACATCCGTGACATAACTCTGAATGTGCTTAAATGTTGAATGACTTTATTCAGAAAACTAAGGTTTCTCACCCCATAAGGATCTAAGCATCCTGATGCCCCCTCGAAGGTGAATTCTCTGTTTGGTAGGCTGAACATGAGCCTGCAGTGTGCCCAGGCAGTCAAGAGGGCCAATGGCATCCTGGCCTGCATCAGGAATGGTGTGGCCAGCAGGAGCAGGGAGGTGATTCTCCCCCCGTACACTGCACTGGTTAGGCCACACCTCGAGTACTGTGTCCAGTTCTGGGCCCCTCAGTTGAGGAAGGATGTTGACTTGCTGTAAGGTGGCCAGAGAAGGGCAACAAAGTTGGTGAGGGGTTTGGAACACAAGCCCTATGAGGAGAGACTGAGTGAACTGGGGTTGCTTAGCCTGGAGAAGAGGAGACTCAGGGGTGACCTTATTGTTCTCTACAACTACCTTAAGGGAGGTTGTAGACAGGCAGATGTTGGTCTCTTCTGCCAGGCAGCCAGCACCAGAACAAGCGGACACAGTCTCAGGCTGCACCAGGGGAGGTTTAGGCTGGAGGTTAGGAGGAAGTACTACACAGAGAGAGTGATTGCCCATTGGAATGGGCTGCCCAGGGAGGTGGTGGAGTCACCATCACTGGAGGTGTTTAGGAGGAGTCTTGTTGGGGTGCTTGGTTGCATCGTTTAGTTGATTAAGTGATGTTAGATTGGTTGATAGGTTGGATGAGATGGTCTTGAAGGTCTCTTCCAACGTGGTCTATTCTATTCTATTCTATTCTATTCTATTCTATTCTATTCTATTCTATTCTATTCTATTCTATTCTCGAAAGCACTTCACTAGAGAAAGACTGAGTAGCTCAATTCCTAACTTGCGTCTTAATTTCAGGAGAAATTAAGATGCATTTAATTTACCCTGAAAATTTGAATCCACAGATTGCAGACATCACTGTATCATGTTCCCAAAAGTGCAAAAAATGAAGACCAATTATATTTGTTAAGAAAGGTAGATACTTTCCAACCATAAGCATATAATAAATTATTTCTTTTATGATAAAACAGCAAGTCATTGAAACTTACTTTGCTGCTCCAAATTAAATGATTCTCGAGAAATTAAACAGTGTTCTGGGAAGTTCTAAACATTTAATAGTCAATTTAGGAAATGGTAAACACTCTAGAGAGAGAGTTTTTAGCCCTGAAGATCAAGAACCTGGATTTTATGACTGCTTTGTATGTTAACAGAATGCTTACATAAATATGCCACATGAATGTGTGTGCATATACAGAAGTTGCAGTTATATAAATATTTGTTATTAAATAACATTTTGTACAATACTTGTCCCTGAATAACATTAAACTTTAAAAGAAGAGATTTGAGCTCATATGCTTTGGCTGAAAACTTTGTTAGATACTACTTTTAGTCAATGGTCAATCGGTACAGAGGCTGAAAAAAATTCTCCTTAAGCCTATATTCAAATGAAAAGGCAATTAAGAATGATAAAAATTCTTAATAAAACCTAAAATTATTACTCTGGGAGCCCTTGTTCTGAGTGTTACTCAAAATTAATTAAGTTCTGTGAGTTCATAAAATGTATTTCAACATTGCAGTGCTTCTCAACAATATTAAGCCTTTGTATTAATATGCTATTGCAAAGTTTGATGTTGATACCTATTATGAAGTAGAGGTGGGTTTTGGTTTGGGTTTGGTTTTGGGGTTTTGTTGGGTTTGTGGTTTTTTTCATAATGAGATTTAATGCCAGTTTAACCAGCTTTAATTAAACTTTGTCTTATAAATCACTTTACTGCAAAGTGAAATGAAATTTGCTGAGTTTATGTTTTTTTAATTAAAATTAATTAAACCAAGCTGTGGTCAAGGGCTTGCAAACTGGTTCTCTCACATTTCCAAGCTATAGTACAATGTCCTAGTCACACAATTTAACTTTATCAGGAGTCAACACATTCAAACATCAGGCAGTAATAGTCTAATATTTTGGTACCTGTTGACATTTAATTGATCAATTAAAAAAAGAACTGAGTCATGTTATCAGTTAAGTAAAGGTAACCGTGACCATGTATATACCTTTGATTATCTCTTGTGTTTATGTAGATATTAAAAGTTATTCAATGAAAGCTGTTTTCCATGTAAAAGCATTCACATTCATAATAATAACCATTAACTTCATATTCTACTTTCACATAAGTATTTGATATGTAAATTCGCTTGCATATTTCAGTGAGCTCCTGTCTGTCATGCTTTTGTCATGTCTGTGCCTGTTCTGTTCATCCTTGCTACATTATACAAAATAATACACAGCTAATTTTTAATAGGTTATTTTAAGAAGTAACTTTAAAAATATATGATATTGGAGAATTAAAATAGCAATTGTATTGTATTGCATAGAGCTGGGGGAGTATAACATGTGATTTACTAGCGCCAGGGTATAATTCTCATGTTTGAAGTCTTGTGCCATTTTTTTGTCTGTGTGTTAGTTACACTGTTTCAACAATACTGTGTTACTTTCAATTCCGGATTACAAGTCCTCCTTTCCCCTGGCCCAGACCCAAACAAGCTATTAGCATTAATTTAAATTTTGATATGCTGAGAACTGAACTGTGTAGGTGTAACAATGGAATTACCTAGTTTCCTTAATTTTGATTTTCTTACACTTAAGTCCTTGGCCAATGTTTTGTCATTCTTTCTCTGGTTCTCATATTACACTCAGGAAGTCTATGCATTGTTAAACTTATTAGTATCTTTTCATCTATCAGATCCTGTAACTTACTTCTCCCTTCAACACTTTACATTTTAGTTTTATGTCAAAAGATTAGATTTTAATATTTTTGTTCCCTGAAGGAGGATCTTGTGCCTCCAGTCTGTGCCTGTTTCGCTTTCTTTTTACAATTATCTCTGAATCACAAATGTGGAAACACATTTACAATTTATCCGCGAAAATCAAGCACCCTAAAAGAAATATTTGGAAAAAGATACCCTGTGGAATTGTAATTGTTTTGTGACTTGTTAATGTCGATAGTTCAGAGAGCACTTAATTCGGTCCTCAGGGTTCAGTCAACCTGACATTATAAAAATTTTAAACAATATGCAGATCTCCCCTAGCCTTTACTAAGTCTGACATTTTTTAATACAATATTGCCCTATAAACTTCCTATTGTTTTCTGAATATATTTCCATGTTAAATATAACTATAGACATTGATTTCTAATAATCTTTGGTTTTCCTCATGAGCTGTAAGGGCACAGTATGGCAGATACTAACGTCATGGGTTTATTAGATTCATAGATTCGTAGAATGGTTTGGGTTGGAAGGGACCTTAAAGATCATTTAGTTCCAACCTGTTGTGAGCAGGGACACCTTCCACTAGAGTAGGGTGCTCATGGTCTCATCCAGCCTAGCCTTGAACACCTCCAGGGAGGGGGCATCCACAACCTCCATGGGCAACTGGTTCCAGTGTACCCTTACTGTAAAGAATTTCTTTCTAATATAGTCTAAATCTACCATCCTCAAACTTCAGTCTATTTCCTCTTGTCCTGTCACAACAAGCCCTTGTAAAAAAATCCCTTCCCAGCTTTCTCATAAGCCCACTTTAGTGACTGGAAGGCCACTATGAGGTCTCCCCAGAGCCTGCTTTCACCAGGCTGAACAGCCACAACTCTCACAGACTGGAGAGGTGCTCCAGACCTCTGATCATCTTTGTGGCCCTCCTCTGGACCTGCTCCAGCAGTTCGGGGTCCTTCTTGTGTCAGGGGCACCAGAACGGGGTGCAGTACTGGGACTGGTTTAGGCTATGCCTTTAAGAAAGGGACCATTACTGGAACACTCTGGCTGAATGTTTTGGTGTAATAATGAAAACAAAGATAAGTCTAAATGAATTTCATTGGTAGATTGGTAGAATGCAACTTTAAATTTTAGCTTTAGTTCAGTTTGAATCTCAGTCAGTTCAGTCTGTCTGTTTCAGTCCCTCTGAACAGCTGTCTAATTAGCTGAAACTAATTCTTGCATACTCTTTGAGCTAACAGAATTTCCTCCTTAATAATTACCTTTTCTCTCTCTAACCCTTTTTGGGAAAAAAGGGAGGAAGGGGCAGAAGGGGGTATAGTTGATGGGACCCTCCTCACTGGAGGAGGGAAAGGTTTTCTGTGTTACGTTCTTTGCAGTGTATTTCTGTATATATTGTAAGTACTGTATATTGTGTATATATTCACTGCATCTCATCCTGCTTGTAAATACAGCTTTATCCATTTTGCTCCTCTGACTGAGTTTAGCTGTGGTTTCTTTGTGTGAGGGGGAGAACTGAACTTTCTCTCACCACCACAAGTACTCTGGGTGAGGTCTCACTGGAGCAGAGTAGAGGGCTAGAATCACTTCCTTCATCCTGCTGGTCACACTTCTATTAATGCAGCCCAGAATACACTTGACCTTCTGGGTTACAAGCACGCATTGCCAACTCATGTTGATTTTTTTGTCACCTGATGAAACAGCTGCTTTTATTTTATCCCAATAGTAATGAATCTGAAATATTTTCTCTTTCTCAGGAGAATATAATGGAAGTTATAAGAAATCAAGAATTTTTACTTCTACCAGCTGAAGAACTCCATAAACTTCTTGCTAGTGATGATGTGAATGTACCTGATGAAGAGACCATTTTCCATGCCTTAATGATGTGGGTGAAGTATGATATGCAGAGGAGATGCAATGACTTAAGCATGCTACTTGCTTATATCAGATTGCCACTGCTTCCACCTCAGGTATTTTTAAAATTATTATTATATTTTAATGATAATAATAATGATAATAAGCATAGTGTGATTATAATCTGTAACTGCTGAATACTCCAGATGTTTAAAAGCAAAGCTATTTATAATTATAAAACACGAATGACAGCCCTTTATCCAGTGACATCAATAAAACTGAGGATTGGCAACAGATACCCAAGAAGTGCAGAGCTGTGAAACTGAGGAGAAGCAGTATAGTAAATAGTCATAGAATCATATAATGATTTAGGTTGAAAAGGATCTTATACATCATCTAGTTACAACATGCCTGTCATGGGCAAGGACAATTCCTACTAGACCAGGTTGCTCAAGGCACCATCCGGCCTGGCTTTGAACACTTCATGAGTTGGAGCCTCTACAGCTTCTCTGGACAAACTGTACCAATGCCTCACCCTGCTCATGGTGAAGAATTTCTTCCTAAAGTCTAATCTAAATCCTGCTCCTTTCATTTTGAAGCCATTACTCTTCCTTCCTTCACTACATGCTTATGTAAAACCTCCCTCTCCATCTATCCTATAGCCACATTCAAGTACTGGAAGGCTGCTGTAAGGTCTCTCCAGAGCCTCCTCTTCTCTCAGCCTGTCTTCATAGGAGAGGTACTTCAGCCCTCTGATCATCTTCACTGCCCTCCTCTGGACCTGCTCTGACAGTTCCATGACTTTCTTGTGTTGAGGCTCCAGAGCTGGACACAGTACTCCAGGTGGGATCTCATGAGAGCAAAGGGGGAGAATCAGCTCCCTTGACCTGCTAGCCATACTTATTTTCATGCAGCCCAGGATGTGTTTGGCTTTCTGTGCTGCAAGTGCACATTGTCAGCTCTTGCTGAGCTGCCAATACTCCCAGAAAAATACCTGGAGATCAGGACAGATACTGCACTGAGTATGAGCCAACAGTGTGAATGAGGAAAACTAATACTGATACAGGAACTCATACAGGAAAAAATTCTTTCAGGAGGCCACAGGAAGTTATTATTCCCACAATGCTTGGTGCTGCTAAGGGTGCACCTGGAATATTGTTTCCAGTTTTGCACTGCACCATATGAAATGCATAGGAAGAAACTGAAAAACGTCTGGTGATGGGCTCACAAAATGTTAAATCAGCTAGGCAGAGAAAGCAGGATTGTTTAATCTGCTGAAAACTAGGCTAAGCAATGACATAATAGCAGTTGAAGGCTTCTTGAAGTGAAGATCATATAACCAAATTCTGTAGTCCTCACAATTCAGATTGGACGTTGGCTGCAAGAAGGGAATCCCTGGCAAAGCAGTGAACCCTTGCAGAAAGTTTTTCAGAGAATAACCAAGCTTTATTGAAGGTTTCCCTGAATTAGGTAGACAAAATTATCACCAAATGCAGTTTTGAAAGTAGACCTGATTTGAATGAGAGGTAGAACTGTTTGACCACTGGAGATCCTTTGGAGCTCTGTTCCAATTAATACTTACATGATTCGGGCTTTAGTTCCTTTATTTTTTCTTTTTCCAGGGTAGTAAATATTAATAGTAATTTTCTTCTGTTTAACACCTCCACAGAGTCATCCTTCTTTCAGATAGTGTACTGAGTCTCACTGAGTGAAGTTAACTTTCTTCATGGCAGCATGTATGGTGCTGTGTTTTGCACTTTTAGCTGAAACAGTGTTTGTAACACAGCAATGTTTTGCAGTTGCTGAGCAGTGCTTCCACACCTCAAAACCTTCTCTCTTCCCTACCCTGCTACCTCTCCAAATGCTAGTAGGTTATTAGTGGTAAGAACTTGGGAGGAAACACAGCCAAAGACAGCTGACCCCAACTGACCAAAGGAATGTCATACTGTATGACATTATGCTCAGCAATGAAAAGCTCAGGGAAAGCAGAAGGAAGGGGAAGGATGATTGTGGCTATAAAATTTGTCTTTCCAATCAATTATTACATGTACTGAATCCCTGTTTGCCAGGACATGACTGGACATCTGCCTGCTAGTGAAAAGTAGCAAATCATACTTTTTATTTTGGCTTTGTGTTTTCAGTTTGTTGTTTTGTTTTGTGTTTTTGGTTTGGTTTGGTTTGGTTTGGTTTGGTTTGGTTTGGTTTGGTTTTTTCCCTCTATTAAACTATCTCTACCTTGATCTTTGAGTCTTCTCACCTTTTATTTTCTCCCTGTCCCCGAAGAGAGGGGATTGAGTGAGAAGCAAAGTGGATATTTTACTGCTGGCCATGGTCAACCTATCAGAGGCTTTTTTGACACTCCATACTGGGCATCAAAACGGAGTATTTGTGGGGAGAGTCACAATACCAAGAACTGAACAGTGATGAGTAAGGTCAGAATCAGCTGCCACTGCAGTCTTATTATTAGATAATATGATAGCTACAGTGGCAATAATATCAGATCATATTGACATCTACATGAGTTATTTCTACAAAGGAAGCTAGAGGCAATGTTCTCACATACCTAAATCTCTTTATGTTCATTTCAGCATACTTACTGTTCCTTAGAGAAATCTTGAGCTGAGGGTCCAATGAATGAACAAAGGAGTCATTAAGACAGTTACTGAGCTACTTCTTCTCTGAGTTTCTCTTCCTTCAAATTATGAAAGAAAAAAAAGACAAAAATAATATGACAAGGGCAAATACTTTTGGTTGTGAATCCTAGTTGTTGTTCTGCATATTAACCTTCCAGAATGACTGACTTGTTCAAAATCAAGAAAGAAATCCAAGTACAAATCCACTTAAAAATCAAGTAAATGTTAATACTGTAATCCTCAAATGACATCCTGAGGTTCTTTCATATTGGGAACGTGACACTGCAAAATAAAAACTGTGAGAGACCTTAAACACAAGCTCTCAGTCACTCTTACTGGTGAGTTGTTAACTTAATCCCTGACTCTGGTTTGAGTCTTCTTCTCTGGAGACTTTCAAGACCCATCTGGATGTGTTCCTGTGAGACCTCTGCTTGATTCTATGGTCCTGCTCTGGCAGGGGGAGTTGGACTCAATGATCTTCATAGGTCTCTTCCAACCTCTAACATCCTGTGATCCGGTGATCCTGTGAACCACTCTAATTAGATGTCTTCAGACAAGTATCCTGTAGACAATTGCAATCCTTACACAACTGGCATAGTTGTTTCTTATCATGTTTCTTCTACCAATGTACTGTGATGAATATGATTATTAATTTATGGATTATGATAATATGAATTATGAAAATAAATTTTAATTAATAGTAAAAATTATTAATAATTGTTTAGCACTATTTATATGCAGATGCTAGTGCACAGTCATGAAAAATATCCCATAAACTGGTGCAGTTTAGCAGTTTGAACCCAATAAGAGAAAGTACAAAATAGTTATTCAATTAGGAACTGAGGTTGCAATTCTGCCACTTGTCCACCAGATGGAAAATCAACAAGACACTTGCAGCTTTATCTTAGGTATCAGGCACATAAAATTTAAAGGAACCTTTCAGAGACTTAAATCTAATTTGATCATGAAGTATGACTCTGGGCATTCCAGAGTGGTGCCTTATGAACCATAAGTTACATTGCAATGCAGGCTAAGATGCAGAGATTTTAAACAGAACCATACCTGGTGTTAAGCACGTAAACAATGAAAAGATACAGTTTCACTTACTGAGCTGGTTGCTAGGTTACTGCTAAGACTGGCTTCTGGGATGCAGCTGGGGCCACTGTGGCTGGCTGTGAGGCTTGTGGAGATCCAGTGCTGGCTCCCCAGGGTGATCCCTTCCAGATGCGTGGAGGCAGCTTTCTCCTGCGGCTGCAGGGTTGTGGTGCAGACTTCTGCTGACAGGCAGGTTCACCTGGACAGGCTCTCTCTCGAGTGGCTCGCTTAGTGCTGCAGTCCCTTTGGAGTTGTCAGGGTGCTGTGGAGAAGTTCTTCTCCTAGGGATTCTGAAGAGTGGGGAAATGGGCAGTGCAGAGCAGAGCAGTGCAGCTTTTCCCATAGCTTGGATCAAAAGTGAGTGAATGGCTGATTCTTCATGGTGGCTGCTTTCCTGTTTGGGGCTATGGAGCGACAGGCAGCTCCTTTCTCCTGTGACTTGTGTGGCTGTGGGATGTGGGTGTGTGCTGTTCTTGTTTGTGAGTTGGCACACTGAGGTTTTGGCTTGCAGAGGTCTCCTGTCTTGTAGCTATAGCAGCCTATTGGAACTGCTGGGGTTCAGGCGAGTTTCCTTCCTGTAATGGCAAATCTTACCAACAGGGTCTCAGTCCCTTTAAGACACAGTGGCTTCTTCTTCCTACTGGTGGGACTGCAAATACCATGCAAGTCTGTAGTTGCAGAGTAGCTTGTGAAGGACTCTTTGCAGGCTTCCAGGTAAACTGAGGCATGGTGGTGCTTTCCAGGTATTAGGCTTCTCTCTGGACTGCAAATAGCAGAACATGCACAAGGGCAGAGCACAAGTAATGCAGCTTAGTAGCCAAAGCAATAAAGCTTAACAGCAAGAGCAAAGAGCAAAGAGTGACTTGTTTATGATTTGGGGTAATATTTATAAGCTGTTTGAGGCTTGGATTTGGCCACTAGTCAACCTTGGTAATACCTTTAACTAATGGCAGAGCATGTGGTAAGAATTATGCCCAAACATGGAAGAAGCACAAGCATCTCATGAGCATTCCACAAGGGGGTGCATGATGTTGCTTACCCCGAAGGAAAGCAGGCTAGATTGTTTACCCCTGCTTGCTGATGCCAGGTCCTTTGTTACTCAGCTCTGGGCTAAGCACCCACTCCAGAAAGAAGGGCAAGAGGGGGATGTGAGCAAAACATGTTCAGACAAGTTCAGCAATATTTGGGGCATAATTCTGGGCGTAGGCTCCCTTCATGACATATAAACACAACATATGCATGTCTGACATGCTTAAGTAGTTACCTTGTTTCAGCTAATATTTTGAAAAATGTGGGAAGAAAGATGAAGGTAGGGCTAAGGGAGGCAGCTCACTACATGACCAGATAAGTGGTATTGTTTGTTTTTTTTTTTAATGTACAAAACACAGACCCACTCTGAAAGGGATCAAGAAAAGAATGCTAGGAGGAGATGATTAAGACAAGATCTATCAAAAATCATGATGCAAAGATTTACATTCACTTTGCTTCATACTGAGATCTCAAAGGGTTGAGTGGGATTTTTTAAGTTTTACTCTCTGATATACCGTGTGCAACAAAGGAAATAATCAAATATTACAAAATTAAAGGTTTCTTTGTCAGAACTGTGAGATTTTCAACGTCTATGCCCGTTGGGAAGTGAACACCCAATATTTTGCATTACTGTACTCTTTAAAGTGTTTGTTGGTTTTTTTTTTCAAATCTGCCAAGCACATACAGAAGGTAACAAACTGCTCACACACCAATCTCACCCCTATCTCTTTTTGTCTAGAAGGAAATCATGCAACCTCTGCCCTGGTTCATAGTAATTTTCTTTATAATTAATACCTGTGAGATGTACCATTATGTAGTTAAATGCAACTATTGATGTCAGTTGAAACCAATACAACTGCTTTGTTGGTTCAGTGAATTGCTCAAAATAGTGAAAAATAACACAAAGATTAAAAGTTTATTTTCCTTCTCAATAGCCTTATATAATATATCAGGTGGTGTATGTATGTGTTGCATTGTTATCTAGACTCCTTCAGGTCTTGAATAAGAAGGTCTTTCAGTTATTTCCAACCTGGAATGTTCCTTAATTCTATGGTATATAAAATATCAACTTCTAACTCAGATGTATTAAACTTAATTCCATTGTCTATCTTTTAGAACGTTTCTCATAAACCTTTTCTGCAGATTCAAGTCCAACTTTTAGAGAGAACATGTTTCATTCTGAGCAGTCAGGAGACAGTTAACCAGTAAACAGGGTATATGAGAAAAATAATAAAGCTAATTGTAAGAAGTGTCAAAAATAATTATTGTAGAGTGAGATAATTCTGGCAAATCTCCTTTTTTGGTCCAGTTTAATCTGAAAACTAGCCTTTTTCACTAGTGCCTGCCTATGATTGAATATTGCATCTATTTGCTATAATGTCAAAATTGTTTCCACATTAAAATAAAGGTATTACAAAGTTTCAAAAGAAAAATATTGAGAGATGGAGGTGAACATTTACTTTTTGTTACCAAAAGGTGATTTTTTTCCCACTATAAGTTTTGTAAATCATTTAAAACACTCTATCATTTTCATTGCACTGAAAGCTAACTGAAGAGCTCTTTGGAGAGAAGCCAGGTCAAAATTAAAAGCTAATCATTGGACCTTTGAGAAAAATTAAAAAAAAAAAAGGGCTCCTTACATTTAAATTCACTAAAAGAGATGAAGTCATAGGCTGCAATTACTAACAGATTGGAAAGATTGTACTGAGATCCTCTTAAAACAAAGACTTAAATTTATAGTCTTAGTTTTTATGATAGCTCATTTCACTTTCAAGGTGCAGTAATTATATTGGCAATGTAGTCAGACTTGAGTAATAGGATATCAAGCAAAGTAATTCAAAATTCAATAGAAGAATTCAGAACAAGCCAGTCAGAACATATTAAAAGGGAAGTATCACAAAGCCGAAAATGAAATAATAGAAGTTATAATGTTGCCATAAAACTTCAGTTTCATTTTGCCTTTTTTTTTTTATTATTTGTCTAGACCTATATGCTAAACAAAAAGAGTTTTAATTTCTTCAGTCAAGTCAAACTTGAACGATTACTGGTTTGACTAATAGAAGAAATTCTTTATTGTTACAATAGGTAAGATTTAGCTACTTTCTGTCAATAGGTGTTCCAAATATTTTGTGTTGATATGTACAGAAAACATATCAATTTATGTTCATTTTCACTCTTAAAAGATTCAGGAAAAGTAAAAATATGGTAGCAACCTTAAACCTTGTTAATGCTGAAGTATTCTAGATTATTTACTGGAATTGTTCATTTACAAGCTTAACTATTTTTACCTACAAATTTTTATAGCGTTCTTTTCTGAAAGCAAGTTGAAAAAACAAAGTTAAGAAACAAAGATATTGTTAAGCTGACATTTTGTCTGCTGTTAAAAAACTCTAAGAAGCTACTTTTTGTGCTAAAAAGGTACCAGAGTGGCCCTCAGGTTTTGGAAGTATTTATATTTTAATGTACTAAAAAATCAAACAAAATTATTATATTTAAAGCAAAGCTACTAAAGGTGGTTTGTGGATACATCTATTTTGAGATAATATGATAAACATATACAGAATCCCAGAATCCCAGAATGGCTGAGGTTGGAAGAGAGTTCTGGAGGTCATCTGGTCTAACAACTTCCCACAAGCAGAGACACCTAGAGCCAATTGCCCAAGACCATGTCCAAATGTAAAATAGAATAGAATAGAATAGAATAGAATAGAATAGAATAGAATAGAATAGAATAGAATAGAATAGAATAGAATTAAACAGGTTGGAGAAGACCTTTGAGATCATCAAGTCCAACTTATCACCCAACACTATTGAATCAACTAAACCATGGCACTAAGTGCCCCATCCAGTCTCTTCCTAAACACCTCCAGTGATGGTGACTCCACCACCTCCCTGGGCAGCCCATTCCAATGGCCAATCACTCTTTCTGTGAAGAATTTCTTCCTAACATCCAGCCTAAACCTCCCCTGGTACAGCTTGAGACTGTGTCTTCTTGTTCTGTTGGTGGTTGCCTGGGAGAAAAGACCAACCCCCAGCTGGCTACAACCTCCCTTCAGGTAGTTGTAGACAGGAATAGGGTCTCCTCTGAGCCTCCTCTTCTGCAGGCTAAGCATAGCAGATGTCTTTGGATACCTCCAAGAACTGTATCAGGGCCTAGTTGAACTCACAGTATAAGATTCTTTCCTAGCATTCAAACAGAATCTCCTGTGTTTCAGTTTGTGCCCCTTGCTTCTGAATATAGATCTGGACATAGTACTACAATTTTAGCCTCACTGGTACTGAGTGGAGAGGGTTGCCCCTCTTAACTGACTGACAATAATCTGTCTCATGCAGCCCAGAATCCTCTTAGTCTTCTTTGCAGCACAGGCACAGTACTGGCTCCTACTCTGCCAAGCTGCTTTCCAACTATGTGGTCCCCAGCTTATATTGGTACATGAATATATACACACATGCATATATAGTTTTATTTCATTACTTTATAGTAGTCTGTTTGTGTGAACCTTTTAGTTAGAGGTGAAAAATCTATGGTTATGGAAAGATAACCCATTAAGATGTGGTGAGAATAGTTAAAGGTGTCCTTACCTAATTCCCTGATGACTGTCTCAACCCATCAACTAATGATTACCTTCACCATGACGCATGGCATAGTGATTAACTTCTCCACAGATCAGGGAACAAAATAGTCTGTCTGAGTCCTCGCTAATTCCATATAGGCAAAAGTCTAACCTCATCTGCAGCTGAAGGTATAATGTTAAATTCTGTCATTGAAGGCAAAAAATAGAAAATCACTGATTTCTCCTTTCTCAAAACAAAATGATTTCTTCTATGCTTGTGTTTCCTAATCCTATTAAAGGGCTGGACTAGATGACCTTTAAAGCTTGCTTCAAACCCAAACCATTTGATGATTCCCTGATTCAAGTTCTACCTGGAAACATTCAATGCAACTCAATATGTTTGGGCTTCTGCCTAGCCCTATTTTGTTTACAAGTGATGTAATTGCTTTTAATATGATGAAAAGCTTGGTTTTGCAAATTGTCTGTACACAGTGTAATTTATCTTTTAAAGCTGAGGCTACAGCATAAGCCAAGAATGTATGCAGAGTCCGTTGGACCAAACATTACTTTTATGGTGTTTTTCACAAGTGTAAGAAGTTGTTAATGACAGTTAGGCAGCTGATAGAATTTGCAAGCAAGACTTAGGAGCTAAGACATGATACTGAGTGCCTTGACTAGCATGAATAGTAAAGAATGAGGATGTTGTGTTCTAATGTTTCTCAACAAACATGCATAATAAAAAGTACAAAAATACATACTTGCAAAACTGTCAATTTCAAGAAAGCTTGTACTCCACCAGTGTGCTGTGTTTATAATGGACATTTTTTGCAATGGCTTGGTTATCTATTTGCAATGGCTTGGTTAACTATTGTAACCTAGAAGATGGCATAGTATAAAGTATAAATGTTATTGCCTTCTTCTCTGCAACTCTTTTAATCATATCACTTTCAGAGGCTTGTAAAACATGTCAGTAGAATAATGCATAGTCTTTGAATACTGAACACAGTGTGGCTCAGATCCAGTGAAACTAATAGAGGCATCTAAATTAGGTTTCTTGCCCAGGGGCAGAAACAAGCCGGTCCTTAAAAAGTGAAGTACTTAAGTACCCTCTAAGTCACTGGAGAGAAAGCGAACTGATCCGCATGAGTTCTGTTCTTATTGACACTAAGATGTTGCAGGGAACCTGTAGGAAATTCTAAGCCTCTAAATCCCCTCAGAATGCACACGTTACATCTGGCTGTACATGATTTTAAAAGTGTGTATTAATTTGCATATAATAATTGAGTAGAAACTCTAGCTTGGATAATTGACATTGTGAGGCAAACTTGTAAATTCCTTCCACAGCTCAGCTGGCATTTAGTAAAGAGGTATTTCTCTGTACTTCTAAAAAAGCCAATTAACTAGGCAGTCACGAGATTGAGGTTCATTGAGTTCTGACCTTTTCAATATACACTGGGCTCATTGAAACAATTGAAGGATCCTTTACTTAGCAAAAATTGAGAGTATCATTCTGTCTCAGTCTCTAACTTTCTCCTTTAGAGCAGTGATTGATAATATAAAGGGATAAAACTTTTTGAGTTCTCTAGCATTGCTAAAAAAGTGTGCCTGATGTGCATTCATACCTGATTAGAGTTCTAGGGTTTCTAGCGTGGTTCTTACCTACTGGTCTGGGTTAAATGCCAAGTAGTGTGTGTATTCAGTCATCCTCTACAACAGTTTGTGAATACTTTCAATAATTTCTAAATTAATTGGATGCCAGGAGATTATAACCTATATCTGAAAGGACTGAAGGTAGGATTCAGTTTCTTATTCAGTTATGTGCTTATAGGCCTCTTTGCATCAGCTAGATTCCCAGCCTCCCACTGTAGGCAACAAAGATCTAGGGAAGGTCCCAGCATGCAGGAACAAACCTGTATGCTGATTTGAGAGGTTCCATGGATTAGTATGCTGCCTGGGTCCCATCAGATTTTCTGGAAGCATTCCCTCATAAATCCAGTGCCATATTTACTGGCCCTATGTGAATTCATAGACACCACATGGCATTTCATGTGGTGTTAAATGCTTGGTTTATGCAAGTGAATTAAGCAGTCACTCCACTTTCATCTGTATCAGAGTAATGTAAATTTGGGAATGTGAGAAAGTTTGACAATATTTTTAATGCAACTCTTGTGCTAACTTTGAGGAAATAAAAACAATTTATTAAGAACTAATAACTCTCAGTTCTTAGGAAGTTTCAGGCAAGCATCTGGGATGACCACCATGTTCCACTGTTAGCTTATCAATGAAGGAGAACTATTAGTGTATAAACATAGGAGAATTTCTGCCTAAAATTGCATTGTTTGTGAAATGGCAGTCACTTTATTATAGTCAGTACAGGATAAACATGCTGTCATTTTTGTACCTTTCTTCTATAGGTCATGAAGTAAAGCTAACATTTTCCTTTATTCATTACAACTTCTCTGGCTGTGGAGGTTTCTTGTCAGCTGATATTTTATCTGAAGAAAGATGTGATAGTTCAATTCAGTGTGCAGATACAATTCAAAGGGATTTTTTTTTTTATCTTTTAGCTAATTCTAAAATAGCTCAAGAGTCCTGTCAGTGTGGTGGTGTTTCTTGTGCAGATAAATGTCAATGTGAAAATTATAAAGAGCGAAAAAGATAACCATTTTCACATATAATTTTCTATCAGTGCAGTTTAGTAAATACCAGTAAACATCAGCCAAGTATCAGTAAATGCTGTCTCAAGATGCTTTTGAAATAAAAAGTTGAGGTATTACAATGCTTTAATAGTGTTTTTTTATCCTACAGACAGGCAATTTACCTGACTCTTTATTCAGTGTCTCATTATATACTGAGCATATGTTGGAATAAATTTATTTAGTAGAACAGTGAATCTTCTCAAGGTAAATCAGTTTTACATGCAGTCATAAAACTATTGAGGAATGAATGAATAGAAAATACAAACCTTGTGTCTCTTTTTATTAATTCTGCATTGCTAAAGGTTCAGAACAATGTTTTTCTACAATAGTCTACTTCTGTTGCTCATTCTATGAAGTTCATTCTAGGTGAAACATCCATTCTGTAAAGGTCCCTATATATGGGGGGCATTATATATGTATAGAAAGTGTCCATTTGAAAACAGATATTTATTGATACTTTAGATTATATTTACTACCCAAATCAATTATAAACTCTGGTTATATAAATAAAAGCATATCTTTCCTTGACTTTCAAAACAGCATTATTTTCAGTGCATGCTTAAATGTTTAATAATACAGTGTAATGGTTTAAATCAGAACAAAATGGGTCAAGCCAAACCAGCAGGTTAACCTGTCTGTTTTCCCAACAAAGAAATGAGGGAAAAGTAACACACATAAACTCGGGATTGAGTGGGTTTTCCATCCCATTTTATCATGTTCTCCCTTGGTCATGCAAGTAAAACCACAGGGTAGGCTGTGTTGTGTGCCTCTCGTATTCTGGCCTTTGCTCATACAAGAATTTGCTCATACATTCCCATATACCCTGCCACTCATCATTATTCAGCATTGGGTCAGATCTTGAGAAAGTCCTGTATTGTTCCAAGACCTGTATTGGCCTACTGGTATCCAACACAGGAGCATCAGAACTGGAAACCATTCCACTGAGAAAAGGTTTGTCATCAGAAGGAATATATATAAAATGTCAACACACAGGAGCCAGCTGCCAGCAGAAAGCAAATACCCCAACACAGCACAGTGAACACAGCACAGGAAAAAAAAAATGTACAAAACTCTCTTAACAAGCTATAAGCCTTAATTGAATCTTCTTGTTACCTCCCTTTTTGTTATCCCAATCCCTTTGCCTCTTGCCAAAAATCTGACTGTCTTAATTAAGACATCAGGTTTCATTGCCCCATATTGGATGCCAGAAGTGGTTCAAATCAGAACAAAACAGGTCAAACCAAAATAGCAGGTTAACCTGTCTATTTTCCCAACACAGAAGTGAGGGAAAACTAACTCACAAAAACTTGGGATTGAGACAAAAAAAGTGAGATAAGAATAGAGTTTCCTGAGCAAAATCAGAGAAGCATAGTACAGAATGCATAATTACCTTACACTATTTGCAGAAAAAACATGACACAAATCAGCAGCAAGCAGAAGCAAGTGAGCCAAAAACCCAAGCCAGAAAACTACTCCCTCATCTCTCCTTGTTCCACCGCCATTCCAGCAGAAAAGACCAACACCCAAGAACTTGGAACCCAGAAGCAGCAACCAGAACAGGAAACCTCCCATGTTACAATCTGAACTTCAAACCCCATAACAGTTTGCTCCAGCCAGTACCTTCACTTTTGAAGCTGGCATGACTGCAGCATGGTATGAATGACAGCAGCAGACTCAGCTCAACCCATGACATACAGTTTTGCAGGAAAATATGCCTTTAGATTTGAGTTATTTTGTATTCTTAAATATATATACAGTCATATTATTTGTAATCATTATTTGGCATTCCATATTTTTCTCTCACCAACTGTCAGATTGTAGATTACATCAAATTGCAGAGCTTGCTTAATTCATTCAACAAAATTTATCTGATTAGGATACCAGGGTGTTATAAATCACACCTGAAAATCCTGTGTGTTTAAGGACTATTGAAAGTAAAATATTAAAAGTAAACGCAGTTGGGGTGCATCAACAACAGTAGTGTACCTCATGTCATTTTCCATTTCAAACTCTGGCTTACAGTCATTTTTTGATTACACCAATAAACTGCATCATAATCACATACATGGATCTCAGCAATGAAAATTAACATAGCTTTCTGCAAAGCTCCACTTCCATTTAGGCATCAATGGGATATGCTGAGACTTGCCATTCATAGCAATTTTAATGAAAATGGATAGGTGTTAAGCAGTTCTAAAAGACTAGCTTATGATGCTAAACAGAGTCTCACATTGCTGTCCACTTTTAGAAATCTTGTTTTGAATATTTTTTCAAATACCTCTTTCCCCTAGACCTGTCCTGGCTGTGTTTTCATCTACAAGCATACAAAATAAGGATTACCATTAGATTCAAACTGCACTGCATAGAATGAACAGTGTTGCTTCACTGTGCAGTAATATATTTTGCTTGTGAGTGCTGCTGGATTTTTAAATGATTTTGTGGAGTTGTTTATGTGCTAGTGACCTCTGTGGTAATTAACAAGGGCAGAAAGATGTATCTAGTGGATAGAGAAGCTTTATCATAGGAGAAAAACAAGCCTGCTTCAGACTTCACATTTTTGTTAGGATCTATACAAGGTGGCAAGACTTTCCATTGTGGGCTACAAATACCCCAAAACCAGTAATACATTCAAAGCTGTCACTGGAGTATATTAATCCTATCTTTTCAGGAGCTATGTGGAACAACCCGGAGAACAGTATGTATGGTGCCTGGAAGGCACAGCTTAAATTGCACACTCAATTATCTTGAAACCTTTACTACTTGAGTCTGATCCAGATGTCTGAGTTTACCTTGTTAGAATGTATGACGCTTCCATACCTATGTAATGCAAGCTCTGTCTATTTTCTACTTACAATCACAGAATCACAGAATGGTTGAAGTAGTAGTGGACCATTGCAGGTCGTCTGGTCCAAACTCTGTGCTTAAATAGAGCACAGAGCCAGTTTCCCAGGACCATGTCCAGATGTCTTTTGAATATCTCCAAGGACAGAGACAACATCCCTACACAACCCGTGTTCAGTGACCCTTACAGTAACAAAGTGTTTCTTCATGTTTAGATGGAACCTCCTTGTTTCATTTTGTGCCCGTTGCTTCTGGTCCTGTTGCTGGTCACTACTGAGAAGAGCTGGATTTATAACATCCCTTGTCTTCTCTTCGATGGACTGTCACAGCTATCTCAGCCTTTTCTCATAGCAGTGAGATGGTCCAATCCCTTAGCCATCTATGCAGTCCTTCTCTGAACTTTCTAGTCTCACATTTCATTTATCTCTGTTTCACTGGGGAGCTCAGAATTGGAACAAAGCAATCCAAGTGTAGCCCCTGAGTAGAAGGGAAGGTTTACTTCCCTCAATCTGCTGGCAATACGTTACCCCAGGACACTGTTAACCTTCCATGTGGCAAGGGTACACTCCTTTTCAACTTAGTGTCCACCAGGACCCCAAGTCCTTTTCTCCAGAGCTGCTTTCCATCTGGGTAGCCTCCAGTATATACTTCTGTTTGAGGTTGTTCCTCCCTATGTGCAGGACTTTGCACTTGTCCTTCTTGAACTTCATGGGGTTCCTATTACTCCCTTTCTCCAGCCTCTTGAGGTGCCTCTCCACAACACTTCTAGTCACCATGAGCCACTCTTCCCAGTTTGGTCTCGTTGGTGAACTTTCTGAGGGTACACTCTGCTTCCATCATCCAGATCAGTAATGATTTCCAGAGTTTAGTGTAGAGACAGCTAAGCTAGTTTCAGAGTGACTAGTTTGTCAGGATATCAACAGAATGAGTTGATCCTAGAAAATATTAAACTATCCTTTTACATGGCAAATTTTGCTGCTAATTGTTGGTATTCCCTAGATCATGACTCTGGAAGTCATACAAGCATAGTGAACGCAAAGATCAGTCACTACTCTCAGCAACTGTTAATGTGTAGTTTTAAAAGCAGAAACCTTTTTTACTCTTGAAATAACTTGAAGTATGTCACTTTCAACTAAAGATGGAAGAAAAGAGGGATTGCAGATGCTTGAAATGGTACAGTGGATTATCTTGAATGGGTTTCCTGGAAAAAGGGTAGTGAAAGCTAGGAGTTGGACCTCCGTTCCCTAATGTTAAGTCCTTATTGTTGCAGTGCAGTGCTGTTTCCTGCATCCTTTTTTTTCTCCCTTAAATTAATTGTGCACAATAAAAAAATACATAATTAGAAAAAAATTCTCTAATTATAGTTGAGCCATCAAAATTTCTAAGATTATGCATATGCTAGAAGAAGAATTCATACTAGACATTTGTGGTATTAATTCTGGAAATAAACTTTCTATGTGAGGTTTTCTTATTCATCCTTTTTGCCTATTTCTGTGGCCTGAAGATTGTATTTGTGTCAGGAGAATGTTACTTAGGGACAAGAGCCTTATTCATTTGTCAGTACTTATTCTCTTAGAGGAGCTTTATAAAAATTGCATCAATTTTAGTAGGCTACAGTTAGCTGGAATTAGAAATAAAAAATCCAGTAATCTTCAAATGTAATCTGTCAGCTGTTTTTGACTGAATAACATTGGTGTTCCATTTGTCGTTGTGTGTCATGCTTTTACCTAGTCTTCTATTGGATTTATTGTGTTCAGAAGGAAAAACCTAATCTGACTCAGAGGGCTTCAAATGGAAACATCTGCCTTCTAACCAAAAGAGACTAGAAAATAAGAATGTTTTGTCACAGCTCAACCTTTTTGTGCTGGCATATTGGTTTTATTTTCTTCCTTTTTTTTTTTTAATGTGATGTTTTTGTTTGTCTTCCTTATGAAATCAATTTTACTGCTAAAACTTTTCCTATTTTTGTCCTAGTTTTGGCTTGGACAGAGTTAATTTTCTTCCTAGTGCAGCACTGGTTTTTGATTTAGTGTGAGAATACACACTGTTGCTTTAGTTGCTAAGTAACGCTTATCCTAAATTAATGATTTTCCAGTTCCTATGCTCTGCCAGTAAGGAGGTGTACAAGAAGGAGGGAGTATGGCCAGGACAGCTGATACAAACTAGCCAAAGGAGCATTCCATACCACAGAATGTCGTGTGCATCATATACAATGGGGGGAGTTGGCTGCAGGAGGGAAGCAATCACTGCTTGGGGACTGGCTGGTCATCAATCAGTGAGTGATGAGCAATTGCATTGTATATCACTTGTTGGGCAACTTGGGGACTCTCCTCTGTATCCAGATGTGGCAATGGGGGAGGAGTGAGCAAACAGCTACATGGTGCTTAATAGTCAGCCGGAGTTAAACCTACAATTTCATAAAATCGTAGAATCATTCAGGTTGGAAAAGACCATTGGACCACCTCCCTGGGCAACCTATTCCAATGTCTGACTCCTCTTTCTATGAAAAATGTTTTCCTGATGTCCAAAATGAACCTACCCTGTTGCAGTCTGAGGCCATTCTCTTTTACTATTATTAATTACCTGTGATAAGAATCCAGCACCAGCATCTCCCCAACATACTTGCAGGTAGTTGTAGAGAGCAATGAGGTCTCCCCTCAGCCTTCTCTTTTCCAAACTAAACAGCCCCAACTTCTTCAGTCGCTCTTCATAAGATTCATTCTCCAGGGCCTTCACCAGCTTTGTTGTCCTCCTCTGCACATGCTCCAGCACCTCCACATCTCTCTTGTATTGAGGTGCCCAAAACTGGACACAGTACTTGAGGTGTGGCCTCACCAGAGATGACTACAAGGGGGCAATCACCTCCCTACTCCTTCTGGGCACAGCATCTCTAATCCAATCCAGTATGCCATTGGCTTTCTTGGCCACCTGGGCACACTGCTTGCTCATATTCAGTTGCATGTTGATTAGAAACCCCAGGTCCCTTTCTGCCATCCAGCCCCAGAGACTTGTGTGCATGTCAGTGGCATAGTAGATCACTGACCACTTCCTCATTTATTGTGATGACCTCATTCTGCCTTCCCTCCTTGCCTACTAACTCATAAAGCTGCTTTTTTTCTTCAAGGATTAAAAAATAAATATAAAGTACTCTGAAGACTTCCTAACTTTAGATATCTAGAAAGGAAGTATCTAACATATGAGATAGATATTTACTTTAAGGGATTTATCATGAAATAAACTTTTTTTCTTCATTTGCAGGAGAGAGAACCTAGCAGGATGAGGTTAGATATAGATCCTTGCATCAAATATAATTCTGTGTAGAGACTTTACATCTTACATTTTTCACTCCTTGTTTTGGCCTGTATGTAAAATATGTGGATTGATACATGAAAACGCATTGCTATAAGTAGAAGCTGGGGGAACAGGGGAGCAAAAAAACTCCTAAAACTTCCTAAACTGAAGAACATTTCAATCAGTTACATTTTGAGGTTATAAGGAAAACAGAGTAGTTTCATAGACCCTTTAATTCTAGTAGTACCATAAAAGTCAGTGTGTGCATTCAAAAAGTGTGGGCATATTTATTAAATCAGTTAAAATTAAAGTTTACAGTGTGCTAATAGATAACAGGGGACCACTTATAGAAAATGATATTGAAGATTTTAATAAATGTAGTCATTAGATCATAAGCTTTGGAAGCATGCTTCTGTTACAAAAGTTACAACACCACAGTCTAAATACTTACCACAGATGCTACCAATGAGTATTCCAATCCCATAACTTAGTTTACTTAAGATAGTGGGAGTGAAAAAAGAATTTTCTTCATTTTTATATCAAACATGGAGCCTCAGAGAATGTGTGGATGTGTGAGTGATTATCTAATATATTCATTACAGTAACATAACAACAGGTTAAAGAAAGCAAACTTCAACTATGTTATGTTCTTTTTGAGTTTTGTACCCTGATATGGGGGAGGAATAAGGAGGACTCAGGAAATGTGAAAAGTGATTTAAAAATTTCTGCTGAATACGAAATTTTTGAGGAGTATGTGTAGATAAATTTGCAATTAAACATTATTTGCATACTGAACACATTTCCTCTGCTAGTGACTGTGATTGCCCAAAATAACAATGTAGTAGCTGTCAGAATTTGGTTGCTAGAAAACATAACTACTTCTATCCAATATTATGGTCCAAGGCCATTCACTGTTATTGCTATGCGATTGATCCCTTTGCATCATCACATGCAGGCATACACAGATCACAGACTTACAGACAAAGCAGTGAAAGTCTCTTGTGTCTAAGTAGTAAATCTGAATGTTGATTAATTGTAATAAAAGAAAATGAGCTGTATATTTCAAGAAAGAACTGGTGTAGAGTTTCTTAAAGGTCTTAAATTCTGCTGTATGAGGAGAACATAACAAGAATACAGAAATCAGAGGGATTTAGTGGTCTCTGTGAGTTGGTTGATCGGCTGACTTCACTAACTCATACATTACAAATCATTTAGTCCACGAGCAACATAAATATTGAATTTCATCTACCACATATTTGTGTTACTACCAAAAATACTTTGAAATAATCTCTGAGCTAAAACCGGTTTACTGAAATTACTAATAAAACATGAGTATGAAAGAATTCCAAACAGAATGTTTGGTGAGCTGAAAGGAAATAGAAAACAAAGCAACGTAAGACATGCTAAATAAGAAAAAATATTAATTGCAAATATATTTCATCATTTTATTTCTAAGACATTATGTTGCAGTGGCTGTTTCAAAACAAATTAAGAACCCAAAAAGGTAAATAAGATATATCTAAGCTTTTTTTTTTAAAAATAATCAATATAATGCCCCTAATTACAAAACAGTCAAGTGAGTAAAGCAGATTATTATGTTGGATTCAGCTCATTTCATTCAATTATTAGGAAAACAAAAAAATATTTAAGCAATACTGCTAACGTACAGTTGGATAAAATGGGATTTAGAAATGCAGTTTAAACTTCATCTCCGTACATGATCAGTTTGTGACCTTGTCATCTCTACATTTAGGAGTCAAAAAAAAAAAAAAAAAAGTTAACATTTGTGTTTTTTCAAAAAGCCTTAAAGGAGATAATGTGGAAACATTTAAATATTTTAATCTCTTTTAGTTGAAATTTATTTGCAAGTCAGGATCTGCATAAAGAATGACACTGTTGGTAATACCAGAGCACAACCTCAAAGTGGCAAAATTGGTGGAAAGTAATTTTGTGACTGCAAGAATTTTTTATTTTCCTTTCAACATACAGTAACTTAAAAATAAAAAGTTTGTAAAAAGTGAAAAATACATTTTTAGTAGATTCACATTGATTCCTGAAGTTGTACCTGCAAAATTAACTGAACTGTTTATGTACAAACATGGCTTAGTTTCTGAACTAATATATATATTTTTACATGTTTTGTAAGCACTATTCTAAGTTTAAATATTTTGGGTTTAAGTTGTGGATTTTTACTTTATTATTGTTTTCTGAACATAATTCTTAAATATGGTAATAATGAACGCTTACTCAAGAGCCTAAATCACTTTCAGTTTCTCTTGTAAACAGTGCAGGCATGCTGCTGTCTGTCATTCCTCTTGTCTTAGTATTTTTTCATTAATACTTAATTTGGTATGTGTAAAAAAAAATTAGTTGTGTATTTTTCCTTATCAGAAAATACTGATGATGATTGAAATGCCTTGCTCATTTTACTTGAGAATAGTTAATAACATCATTAGTGGAAACCATTTAAATTTCTAATGCAGGCATTGAAATAAATGTCTTGCACTGTCAAGAAAGCTGTAATTCTGTCCTACTTAAATCTGATATTTTCAAGTATAGAAGTTAAGCAGGAAATTCACTTAATGTTCTGAGAGCAAAAAATTAAATTGAAATTGAAAGAAGCAAGCTATACTTTAATTCCCTAGTACCATTCTGTAATGAATTTCATAATTATCCTTCATTGGGCAAAAGAAGAAAATTATTTTATAACTAACCCACGGTATTGGAAAAGTCTCGATTCAGAGACGCTCCTATCCAGTTTTTCAAGCATGTAAGCACCTTCATAGAAAAACTATGCAGTAAGGATAATTAAGATTGAAAAGGATGGTCAGGAAAAGGGATGTAAATTTTCAGCTGAAGCAGAAGAAGTAAGAAAAATGGATAAATTTTCTGCAGAAAAACAAAACAAACCAAAACAAACAAACCACCATGTTTTGTGTTTTTGTTTGCTTGTTTATTTGTTAATTAATTCTGAATATATCAACCCAAAACTCAAAACCTGTTAATCAGAAAGTTTTGGGTTGTCATGGAAAATGCTTTCTGTCTTGAAGAATGAAAAAAATTCACTGTTAGTTTTCTTTCTTTCTGGTAGCTCCTTTTCAGATTATTATATATGTGTTTTCGGTGTTATGTGGTTTTGTCTATGAGACAGATCTAAAAAAATTGATTTTTTTTTTAATATACAAGGAACACCAGTCAGAATGCTCAATAATTTTTTTATGTTGTGTCTCTTGTTATTGAAAGCCTACTTACATTTTTGAGCCCCACAAAAATTGTTCCCCTGTGCACTTACGTTCTTCAGTATATGCCAGGGAGTCAGATAACTGGATTTTCCAGTAAGGCCAAAAAGACAATTATCATAAATAGAATAGAATAGAATAGAATAAACCAGGTTGGAAGAGTCCTTCAACATCATCGCGTCCAACCCATCAACCAATCCAACACCACCCAAACAACTAACCCACGGCACCAAGCACCCCATCAAGTCTTCTCCTGAAAACCTCCAGTGATGGCGACTCCACCACCTCCCCAGGCAGCCCATTCCAATGGGCAATCACTCTTTCTGTATAGAACTTTTTCCTAATATCTAGCCTGAACCTCCCCTGGTGCAGCCTGAGACTGTGTCCTCTTGTTCTGGTACTGGCCGCCTGGGAGAAGAGACCAACATCCGTCTGTCTACAACCCCCCTTCAGGTAGTTGTAGAGAGTAATAAGGTCACCCCTGAGTCTCCTCTTCTCCAGGCTAAGCAACCCCAGCTCCCTCAGCCTCTCCTCGTAGGGCTTATGTTCCAAACCCCTCACCAACTTTGTTGCTCTTCTCTGGACTCGTTCCAGCAAGTCAACATCCTTCCTAAACTGAGGGGCCCAGAACTGGACACAGGACTCGAGGTGCGGCCTAACCAGTGCAGTGTACAGGGGCAGAATGACCTCCCTGCTCCTGCTGGCCACACTGTTCCTGATGTGAGCATGTTTGGGTTTTTTAACACTAATTGGTGATGGATTAACTCAAAATTACTTGTAAAATCATGCTTCCTAGTAATAAGTGCTAAGCCTGAATTTTATGTCTTCTTATTATTATTTTCAGCATGATTTTCCTACTACATTTTGTGATACTGAGGGGTAAAATGGTTTAAGAAAGAAATATATTGAGATTTGGGAATCATAGATTCATAAAATTATAGAATCGTAGAATTAGGGTTGGAAGGGACCTCAAGGGTGATCTTGTTCCAACACTCCTTCCTTGGGCAGGGACACTTCACACTACATCAGGTTGCCAGAGCTACATCCAGCCTGGCCTTAAAAACCCCCAGGGATGGGGCCTCTACCATCTTCCTGGACAACCTCTTCCAGTGCCTCACCACCCTCATGGTGAAGAACTTCTTCCTAACATCCAATCTGAATCTACCCATTTCTATTTTTTTGTTGCATTCCCCCTACTCCTATCACTACCTGACACCCTAAAAAGTCCCTCCCCAGCTTTCTTGTAGGCCCCCTTAAGATACTGGAAGGCCACAATTAGGTCTTCTCAGAGCCTTCTCTTCTCTAGACTGAACAGCCCCAACTCCCTCAATCTGTGTGCAAAGACAGTCATCTGGAATGTGTTAAACTAGATTAAAAATTAGTACTTGGCATCAAAAAATTGTTCTCATTTGAGCAAAGCCCATCCTACTTTTTAGAACATCTTGATGTTTCATTTGTCAACCTTACTGAAATTTTAGTGAAACAAAACCCAAAAACAAACAAAAAAATCTGTCACTTCTCGAAAAGAATGTTAAAGTTCTTTAATTGCCTAGGCCATGAAAAGTAGCATTTGTTGTTTTCTAAATAATTTAAAACAATATTTATAATAATATAAAATCACAATTTAAATGAAACCTTATCATTCTTGATTTACACCTTCTCAGATCTTGATTGTGTCATTGTAATTGCAAAGAATGCATGGATATATTAATTCAGACAGAATCCTGAATTAATTGATGGATGACCAGACGTATTCATACAGAGGTAGATTCATTTGGTATGCTGTTAATAATATTAGTTCAGTATGCTGTTTTTTTACTAACTAGTTTAAGTGGAAATAAAATTAAGTCTGACATCAAGTTGTCCTCAGAAAAAGAAATAACAAAATTATTAACAATCACTGCGGTTTTCCTGAAAATCATACTGTGCTCATGATCAGTTTGCTGAAAAATAGAAATGACAATTGCTGAACAGTTGTGAGTTGCAGAATCTATATTCAATTCTCTCAAGGAAGTTTGCATAAATTTTCTGAAAAAGAGGAATTGCAGTGACCTCTTAAGATAAAACAAACAAAAAAATAACTAGCTCGTTAAAAGTGATGGAGTGGCTCATTCTGGAGGTCATTTCTAGGCACTTGTTATCAGGAGCCACATTAGGCAACTGAAATACTTCCATTCATGTAACAATACAATGATGTAAAAATGACAACTTTTTCTTCTTTAAAGAAAATTTTGAAACAGTATTTTTATACTTTCTAGGAATCCATACAAACCCTTTATTTGCTTTCCATCTATACAAAGAACAGACATGGCCTTACATTTCAGAAGGCTTTATTTGTTCCAGCTCTGATCATCAACAATAACCATCTGTAACAAATCTGTCAGAAAAGAAGACATGTAAAAAGGACAATGGTGGCTAACCAAATATCTCTCTTGAAAGCACTTCAATATGCAAACTGCAGGTCATTCTTTTTGCAGTATTTTGTTTCATACAGTAATGTGTTTCTCTGACTAAAGATTGTCAAGTAACTTCAGATACATTTTGGATCATGAGAGAAACCCATGGACTTTCTTAAATGAAATGTGGCATGCTATGAAAGTTTTGGTGAGAGTTCTCTGGCTCTTCCATTATCTTGTCTTGAGGCAGCAAAAATACAAATTCTTCCCAGAAAGGAAGGAGGGAGCTATGTGTGACAGCAAGGCAGGAAGCAAAGAGGGTGCAGTCCCTGTCACGGTACCAGCACCAAAATCCCCTTTTTGGGGCCTATTATACTTAGATCCTTTTAGCAATACTTAACTCCAGACCTCAAATTGAGTGAGCTTCACTGAGTTGAAGCATGTCTGCTCTCTGTAGGATCATGTTGAAAGCAATTTAGAACTACAACTGAGAAAGGGGAAAAAAAGAGAAGCAGGGGGGTTGGAACTAGATGATCCTTGAGGTCCCTTCCAACCCTAATAATTCTATGATTCTATGATAACACAAATAGTTGCTAGTCTGAAAAGTTCTAGCAATGCTAGAAGTAACTGCTGAAGGAACACTGATACAGAACTTTGAGATGCAGCAATACTAAGTTTCCACTTGCTACAAACCCTAGAAATCTTAAACTGATGTTAGATACAATTGTTTCTTAATGAAGTATGTCATAGCCAGGGATGATCTAGCTGAATATAATATGGTTTCCAAGGAAACGGCCGTATTAACCGAATTTCCTGATCAGTTGTATCCTGATTGAATAACAAATAGGTATTTATTTCCTTATTTTGATGTAATAAGGAAGGATAACTATGGAGAAAGGGAAAAATGAAGCAGATAATTGAAATTTAAACAATATATACAGGTTTTTATTTCTAAACAGCACCTTTAATTTCAGCTTTCCCCCAATCCTGCATCACTCACAGGGTTTGGGACATCCAGAAATACAGTGCTTAATAAAAGTCAGCTCATGTGCTAAAAAGTAGGTAGAAAGAAGGAATTAATATCTTTCCCAGAGTTACTTTTGCCCATATCTTTACAGATGGGAAAAGGTCTTGGAATAGTATGTTTTACCCTGTAAGATTTTAATTATTTTTTTTTTTGCACTGCTGCTTTTTTAGTTATCT
Source organism: Dryobates pubescens (assembly GCF_014839835.1). Taxonomy (NCBI): domain Eukaryota; kingdom Metazoa; phylum Chordata; class Aves; order Piciformes; family Picidae; genus Dryobates; species Dryobates pubescens. Next base: position 30,084,076 of record NC_071618.1, read on the forward strand.
AATTGGGGGAGTTGTGAAATATATATTTCTGATTTATTTCTATTTTTTAGGGAAACAAAGACAGGTTTCTATATAATTTAAAAGTTTTATTTATAAATATGATATTTTTTTCTAGAATGAATTTCCAAATGTAAAGGAAAAGAGATTCAGCCTTTATTTGTAGTTGGTGCATGAAATCTCACAATTTTGGGACAGGAGAGAATTCATGGATTATTATTTATTTGAAACACCTGCTAACTCAGTTGGAAGGTCTTGTAGAGATAAATATTTGCTTTAAGATCCTAGTCACAGACTGGAACATCAGAATAAAGAAGTATCTGATAGGAAGTCACAAAACACCATTGTTGGCCTTTGATCCTTACTGATACAATAAACTTGCTATAAAAAACCTTGTCATCAATTCCATTAATTCCATTAAGTATTAAAAAGTATATATAATGTAATATATTGTCTCAAATTTGTTCAGAGGAAGCTGATAATCTGATTTCTCAGCTTTCTTATGCCTGCATTCTTTTCAATTAGTTGTTGGCAGAGTTCTGTTTGATTCAGAAGTACTAAATCATATGTTAAATTATTCTGCAGAAGACATCATCCTGCCTAAACATTTAACATTATTTGTCTTCAGATCTTTTATTTTATTCTACTAAGTAGTGTGCTGAGCACTTTAAAGGGCAACAAAATCATTAAAAGGATATATTAAAAACATTGATAGTATGAAATATGAACCTTATGTTATTAAATATACTTAATACCACTGTTTAATAGCACACTTTATCATTCTTATTTAAGTAATAAAAAAAACCTTTAATTTCTTCAGCTACAATATGTGGAATTTCTGTTGTGCTAGAACAGAAAAAAATGAAGCACCTATTCTGCTGCAATGCATAGTCTCCTAAACTTAGAAAGTGTGCTCTGCAATTTAATAATAAAATCAAACTTTCCACATACAAGTTTTACCTAGTTGCCCATGCATTTACAAGTACAAAAGTTACAGGCTGATGACAAATGAAGTCCTCTTTCACTCTGAACAGTTCATGATTGTTAGTAGCACAAATCTCTCTACTCTGATATGAATCTTTCTGCATTGCCACATAGCCACTGTGTGTACACTAGGGTAGGTGAATCTCTCTATTCACTTCTTTTAATAAGCAGACTCTCAGGCCATGAGTCATATTAAATAGGAGTTCTGGGTCACCATTTGAGATAACTGCAATACGCTGTGCCTTTCTTTGCACTCAAATGTATTAATTCTGTGAGTGACAAACAGGAGTCTACTGTCTACATGTACTAGCTATTAATATTTTAGATGTCACAGAACACATACGGTATACACAAAGTTACAGAATCACAGAATGAAGGGGTTGGAAGTGTTAAATGAGGTTCACCTAGAGCAGATTACACAGAATCACACCCAGGTGGGGTTTGGGTATCTCTGGAGAAGGAGACTCCATAACCACTCTGGGCAACCTCAAAGTTTTTCTTTGTGTTCCGGGGGTAAAGAAGGACTGACAGACTGACAAAGGACATTCATGCATTCTTCAGCAGCCACTGAAGTCCAGATGTTAAGAATCTAGCTATGTATATTTAGGCAACTGCAAAGCATATATGTGACTGCAAAGGAGGTAACTCCTTATAGAATCTGGGAATTAAATTCTCCTTTCTGGCCTTCAGCTGCCTCTCTGAACATGATTTGGTCTCGCAGATGTTCGATCGGATTTAGAAATCGGACTCAACAGATGTGCTGCCATATGCAGTAGAAACCTGCTCTAATTTGATAGTCAGAAGAATATAGGGATCAGAATCTAGAGGTACTACTTGATTGCCTAAACACAGACATTGAGACCTTAGGGTATCTGAGATGTCTATACAGGTCTGGCAGACATAGCCCAACCTGTGCAGAAGCATTGTACTCTTCTAGCCTGACATCAGTAAGATCACAGAATCTTTAAGGTAGATCCAACATCCTGCTCAGAGATAGGTCAGCTGTGAGGTTAGACCAGGCTGCTTAGTCCAGTGGGATCTTGAAAACTTACACGGCAATTTACAGCATCTCAAATGCGAATACAGAAAAGTGAATCAAATATTTAACAATCACAAATTGTAGCCTTCTTCCTTGGAAACATAAGCTGTATTCACTAAGTGTCTGTTTTGGCAACTACTGATTATAGTTTTTATGCCAATTACTAAGGTAATGTAACTATCTGGATTAATAGATTCAAAACTTGCACAAGTTTTTTGCTTTGCTTTTTTGTTGTTGTTATTTTATATATTGTTGGGTTTGCTCTGTTGTGGGTTATTTTGGTTTGTTTTGTTTTTTCTTTCTGTTAAGTGTGTATTTATTTTGACTTGGTTTTAGATATGAGATGTTCCTGGAAAGCATTGTATAAAATACTATAGAATGTTGTTGTTATGTGACTGCACATCCCAGATGCTCACAAATTGATACCTTGTGGATCCCGGCAGCGTTGTGCTGGAAATGATTAAAAATGTTAGGCTAGAGCCTACAAGAGAATACTTCATTTTCATCAGTGTCTTCAGTAAGAAAGTAGTAAATTTGTATTCTTAACAGATGGTGAAACAGTGATCTAAAAGTTGCCTTAAGTATTTTAAAAAACAGCTAAACATTTCCTTTCCTGTCCCTCATCTAAGGCAAATAGCCCTGCAAACCCCTCCATTCTACAATGAAGTGATAGGTGTATGACATCTGTTTTCTGATGTTCTCTTATTGAGTGGCATTGTTTTTCTAGGAATTTCTAGTATTTTTGATCCATGCTTGTGTCATTCACAGATATTGGCTGACCTAGAAAACCATGTGCTTTTTAAGGATGACCTGGAATGCCAGAAGCTTATTCTGGAAGCCATGAAATACCATCTTTTACCAGAGAGAAGAACTCTCATGCAAAGTCCAAGAACTAAACCTAGAAAATCTACAGTTGGGACACTTTATGCTGTTGGAGGAATGGATAACAACAAAGGTATTAGAGGATATTTGTTGGTTTATAGCAGCTGTATTTTGCATTTGCTGTATTAGAAAATACTGAAATAACTTTAAATTCCAGGGTCAGGGTGAGGATGTCTAAATCAGTCAAGAAATGCTGTCAAGACTTTTGGTCCAATAAAAGTATAATGCTATGAGAGAAAATAAATTGAATTTTAAGTTTATTCTTTGTTCCAAATTATTACAATTTCTATAAAGTGTTTTAACAAAAAGTGCAGAATGATGATAATTTATTTCTAGCATTCTATAAATTGTTTCATTTGTAAGTCAATGAAAAAATCCTGTTTGATATGCAGTAGATATCCATAAGTTGTTGTCTGAAATACTACAGAGGATTCATAGTCTTCTGATGTAGAAATTTATCAATCATATAGGAAAAAAAAGCCAGGCAATTAGCCTTAAACTAAATTGCTACTTTGTCAACAGCAAAAGGAAGGTGAAATTGTCCCCATCTTACTGTGTTTAAAAAAAATGGGGGGGAAGCAGTAAAAATTTTATTGAAGTATTATGTTGTTATTTGTGAGGAACAAGAATTATAATGATGTGATTTTAGTTCTGGTAAGAAGTCTGATCCACTGATTTCTTGAATGGAATGACATAAAACATTTGAACTAACAAAACTACCTGTGTTATAAGCCTATATAATACTCAGAAAGGCTTTTGCTATTACTTTTTCTTGAAATTCACTAGCAATTCCATGGTACCTTACATTTCCATGTCTGTATTTAGAATGACTTGTGTCTCTTCAGAAACATTAGCTCTAATATAAAATACATGGGACAAATAAAAGTTTAATGTAAATTTGTATCTTCAGTATTTTACAACTATTTCTAGGTGTAGTTATTGCAGTTTGACTGAATAACTGTGGCAATATTGTCTACAAAAAGACATTTCATGTTTTTCCTATAGAGTTATATCAGTGAGAAAGATGTAAGACATCTGTGCTTGTGTGAAATGTTGAGAAAATAGGAAAATACAGAGGAAGGAGCCACTATGTCTTCCTATTTAGCTGTAGATTATTTTTGTCCTTCTAGCATTTGTAAATGTTTATGTAGCTAAATGTCAAGAAGAGATTTGAACAAAACTTTGCCTCGGATCATAAAGTGATACATGAGAAATGATGGCAAACTTTAAGTATTCAAGTAGTGGAAATTACTGTAACACCAATTAAGGTGCAGCTGTATTTGTTTTAGCTCCCTATAAATATCTGTTAGCATTTAGTATAACAAACCAAAATACAGAAATATGTAGGAAGACTGCACAAACAACTGCAGCATCAGCATGCAGCCTATTTTGCAGATTCAGGTCAGGCTGAAGCAGTTTATTCCTGCAGGAACAGGAGAGGATGCATTGTAACAGCAATTCAGCCCACTGTGGATGGAAAGCTGACTGAAAGCATAAGTACCAGGTCTTGTGTACATTTGCAGCAGATGAAACTTTTTTGAGAGGGGGCCTGGTATGGTAAAGCACCATCTGTGTAGTAGGAGCCTTTGTTACAGCCAGTGTAAACTGTTTTCCTGATAGCTTGGGATCTCCATCCATACAACTTCAACTCATCCCACTTGTGGTGCTCCTGGATTGTTGACTGGTGAGTCTTACTTCCATATGTCAGTTAAGAAGACCTGAATGCTGGTTGCACACTTCAAAGAGTCTCTGTGTTCATAAAGCACACCTCAATATTTGGACTGTGATGTGATGCTGGTACTGTATTATCTCTATGCAATAGTTAACTCCCCCCCCAGCTTTCTAAACTGAAATTCTGACATGGATGATTGTGATTCACAATGATGTTTTTGTCATGCCTCCAGGTGTTTGCTACCAGTAATGAAACAGTTACATATAAGAACTAGATGAGCTAAGCAAATTAGTGATTTATTAACTAGCATATAAAACAGTGGGTAAGTGCTAGTATGGAAGTATTTGAAGGTTATGTGGCTCATCACATAAAAGGTAGCCTAGTATGCTGAATCTATCTTTTTTTTTTCTTTCATCTGTTCTATAGTTACCTTCCTTTCCATAAAAAAGGAGATAATAATTAAACTCTAGCAGCCACTGATTGGAATTGTGAAAAGTTAATGTAGCATAGCACTAACTAGATAGTATTGAAAGGAACTAGGCTGTAGGGAATGGAGACACACACAGCAGCAAAGACACAAGGATTAGTAACCACAGGAACAACAGAGAACTGGTACGTAGGAATTAGAACTTCTCCCTGCAAAAAGGTGGCAGGACCATTAGATCAGTTGAAGGAAATTAATGCACACAGCATGGGAAACAAACAGGAAGAGCTGGAGGCCATTGTGCATCAGGCAAACTATGATAAAATGAACATCACTGAAATGTGATGGGAGTTCTCACACAATTGAAATGCTACAATCAGTGGCTATGGAGAAATGGTGGGGTGGCTGTGTATGTCAGGCAGTGTTTTGCGTTGTCTTTAGGTTAATGATGGCAATGATAGTGTTGTCTGTTTACTCCTCTTAGCTCCAGAATAGCCCTTCTGCCCTCCTCACTCACATTGATTCCCCACAGCAAACTGTTTTGTGGGACACAGCCCCTGGTTGGCACCTCAGACTAGGGACTTCCATAGATCCAATCTGATTCCAGGAGCAGCCCCTGTGAAGCAGGAATAAAAAGATGCTGTTATTATTCATGAAAGAAGCAGATATTCATGACAGATAAACTGAGAAGTAACAAATGGACTGTTTCTTTTCCAACCCTACTCTTTTTGTTGTCATGTATCTGTCCTCATCAGTCATCTGTATGAGTTTCTTCTGCCTTTAGTGCTAGTTTATTTTCACCTGTATGTTTTCTGTGAGGGCATTTGTTGTGTTAAATTAAACAATCATGTAGTCACAGTGTTAAAATACCTCAGGAGGATAATAAACCAAAGTAAATTGCGCATTGGATGTTCTACAAAGCTGTCTACCTACCTACCACTTTTATTCAGAAATCTGCAGCAATCCTCTGAAATCTTGCCTGCTCTATTTAAGTAACATTTGTGTCTCAGACACAAAATTCCAGTCTTTTCCAGTAGCATAAGTGAGTGATTTTACTGAGACGGATGTTTGTAATGTGATGTTTACTCAGTTCCATGTAATATATATTAGTATTCTTTCTTATACTATCTGGAGTCCATTTTTCCCCAAAAAAATAACACATTTAGAAGTGTTGTTTTTTTTTTTAACATAAAAATATTCATTTATAATCTAGTGTTTTTTTCAGTCATTCTCTAGCCAGAAATGGCAAAGAATTATACCATAATTTGTGTTAATTGTTAAATGCACTAATAAACAAGTAATATTCCATTAGCTGTAGGTCAACACTGTGTAACAATGACCACATTTGTTTCCTTTGTTGGTTTTTTTTTTCCCCACCCTTTTTGTAAAAATCACCAGGAAAAGAATAATTGAATGCATAAACAGGAACAAAACCAACAAAAAGTATCTGTCATTAAAGTCATCATCCTGGCATACTAATGAGCTTGTCATCATGGTGGGTTTTCTTTAGAAAATTAGAATACCAAAGTAAGAGGCATGCAGGCTATGCAGATGAATAATTGAATTTCTCACTGTCTATATTGCTGTTGTGGTTTTGACTTAGCCAGCAGCTGAGTTCCAACAGCTGCTCCCAGAAGGCTCCCACAACTTCCTTCCTCCCCCCAGGTGGGAGGGAGCAAAAGAATAACAGAAAGTCCCATGAGTTAAGGAGAGTTGAATGGAATAACACAAAAAATACCTGTTGTTTTTTTTTAGCAAGAGTGGGGACAAACCAAGCCAGCAAGCAGAAAAAGGAAACACCAAAGCCCATAAGTGGAAGAAGATGCAGCAAAAGCACAGAAACAGGAAGAGTCACAGATCACAGTCTGAATTCCAAGTCCTGTGATCCGTTTCCCCCACACAGCCCTTTCCTTATACAGCAGGCATAATGTCAGCATGGTATCAAGACCCATTCGCTGGTTCTGCTGGCTGTTATCTCCCAGCTGGACAACTGCAAATGTGCATCAAAATTTACATTTAATTTTAGATTGCTCAAAGGGAACAGACAAATGTTAATTGTCAACAAACAAAAACAACAACCCCCCCACACCTTTTTTAAACAGGAATCTGAACAAGTGATTTTAGGTGCCCTCTTTTATTGATTGCAAAAATTAATGTTTTCAATCATTTTAATGTATTCCAAAAGTTCCTCATTAGGTGTATGTTTGATAAACTGCAATGAAAGTATGATTTTCAGTTTGATTCACACAGTGAATAAACTGAAAAGAAAGGAACCATTTCAGCTCCTAAGAAATATCTATCTGTCTATCTGTGTTACATTTATCTGACAACACAACATTCAGGAAAGAACCTTACAAAGCTCAACATGAGGAGTTGCAAGGTATGCACCTGGAGAGGAACGACCCCAGGCATGAGTATGTGCTAGGGCCATCTATCTGGAAAGAAGCTCGGCAGAAAAGGAGCAGCTAGGGTCTGTGGTTTAGTCTGGCTGGGGAGAAGGTTTGAGGGGATTTTCATGTATCCTGTGTATGTATTAGGTGTCAAGGATTCATGTATTCTGTATTTTGTTGTATATTTTTAAATACAATTTCTGTATTTCTCTCCAATTTAATGAGAGCATCTTTATTTTACCTCCTTTGAGAGTAAAATCATTTCTGTCTGCTCTTTAAAGAGAGAAATGCATAACAATTGTTCAGATATTAGGAAATGACAGAGTTTAACAGGTCGATGTGATCCCAGATGTCAAGCTGCGGGAGCAGAGAAAGCCATGCAGAACATCCACCTTCTCCATCCCACTGTCTGCTATATGGTAGACTCTGGTAGTGTGACCTGTCACATAGACTTAACCTGGTGAATTTTAAAGCATCTGTTGCCTTTATAGAGGGACATGTTAGGGGATTATTTTCCTCATTTCATTTGATTTTGGTGTCTTGAAGGCACTGAGAAAGATTTGACTTGATAACATAGATGTGATCCCAGCAGATTTCCCCCTGGTGTGTGATAGCATGTCAGGTGACTTTACATACCTCACCTGTAAGCCTTATTAGCACAATGCTGTGCTCCTTTCTGGTGGCTAGGGATAAATCAAGAAAAAGGAAATAATCTTTTCCTGTGTAGTTACTGGAAAAAATGGTAGGCAAAGTTTCCTTATTTGCAGAGGCACTGGGTGATGCTTGGTCTGTTCCCATGTGTGTGAGTTATAGAAGAGATACATTCACACGTTTTGGTAATTACTGACTTAAATCCTGCTGTAAGAATTCTGTTTTGAACAGAACAGGCCCCATAGTTTGTGGACATTAGAGATGCAAGATCGCAGCATGTTCTCTGTGCAGGGCTCTTAAAATCCCCTTTTTATCCACTTTTCTTCGAGGTTGAAATATTCCTTCAATCCCTTCTCTTTTCAGTCATCAAAAAGCTTCCATCTTCCCTGGTCTGGTTAGGTCTCACTGGAAATACTTGCTAATACTCTAACAGATCTGACTTAATTTCAAATCTCTAATCGACTCCCCCAAAATAGTAGTTGGGGACAAAATAGTCATTCTATTATGGAGAGGTTTGCAAGATTCTTTAGGCAACTTTAGGATGACCGTCAGTAGTGATTCAGGCATGTGTTTCTTGTGAGATATTTAGAGATATTTAATTACATCTTTGGAGAAGTGTTCACCAATTCCAGCCAACTTTCTTGCTCCTCTGAGCTGTGTCTTGTGCCAAAACTGCAAGCCATGCAGCTTCTCAGATAGCTCAGGTGACTTGAAACTACAAAGGTAATTTAGCCTCTGGAAATGGAAGAATGATCCTGGTATCCTGAATACTGGTATATTAAGTGCACAGGTTTGAGCTCTGAAAAATAGGTGACTCTGCTTAAGCAGAGAGATTGGACAAGAGGCCCTTACCAACCTCCACTGTTCTGTGATTTTTGTGGGTCGTGGTGGACAGCAAATTGAGCAGGATCCAGCAGTATGGCCTTGTCACAAAGAAGGCAAATGGTATCCTGAGCTGCATTATGCAGAGTATTGCAAGTAGGTTGAGGGAGGAGGTAATTCTCTTGCTGTGCTCAGAACTTGAGAGACCATACCTGGAGTGCTGTATGCAGATCTGTGCTGCCCAATATAAGAGAGAGAAGGAACTGCTAGACTCTCCAGTCAAGGGCCACAAAGATGATGACTGGAACATCCCTACTATGAGGAAAGGCTGAGAGAGCTGGAACTGTTTATCCCAGAGAAGACTCAATGTATATATACCTGAAGACAGTGTGTATAAACTTGAAATGAGGGTGTATTTGGAACAGAAACAGGTTCTTCTCAGTGGTGCCCAGTGACAGGACCAGAGGCAGTGGGCATAAATTGAAAGACAAGGGTTTCCCTCTGAACTTCTGAAAACCTCTTTTCACTGTGAAGGTGATTGAGCTTGTGACCCTGCCCAGGGACATTGTGGATTCTCTGTCACTGGAGAGATTAAAACATTTTCAAGACAAGACCCAGGGCAACTGACAACATGGCCCTGTTTGAGCAGGGGAGTTGGACCTGGATGACCTTCGGAGGTACTTACAACCTCAAAAGCAGCTGAATATGACCCAGGAGTTTGCCCAGGTGGCCAAGAAAGCCAGTGGCATTCTGGCTTGTATTAGAAACGCTGTGTCAAGCATGAGTAGGAAGGTGATTGTCCCCTTGTACTCATCTCTGGTGAGGCCACACCTTGATTATTGTGTTCAGTTTTGTGCACCTCTATACAGGAGAGATGTGGAGGTGCTGGAGCAATTGCAGAGGAGGACAATGAAGCTGGTGAAGGGCCTAGAAAAGCAACTGAAGGAGCTGGGGCTGTTTAATTTGAAGAAGAGGAGGCTGAGGGGAGACCTCATTGTTGTCTACAACTACCTGAAAGGGCGTTGTACAGAGGTTACTGCTGGTCTTTTCTCACAAGTAATTAGTGATAGAACAAGAGGGAATGGCCTCAAGCTGTGACTGGATAGGTTTAGACTGGACATTAGGGAAAAAAATTCACAGAAAGAGTGGTCAGGCATTGGAATGTGCTGCCCGGGGAAGTGGTTGAGTCACCAACCATGGATGTGGTGCTTGGGGATGTGAACTTTGTAGAACAGAGTTATCAGGTGGACTTGGTGATCCTGAGGGTCTTTTCCAACCTGAATGTTTTTTGATTCTGTGAAATATTCTGTGATTCTATAACATGATAAAGTAATTGTAAAGGTGGAGCTTGGTTAAATTATTCACCAGGAGAATATGAAATACACTAATGACTAGTAAGATGACTAAATGTATAAATCACACTAAAATCATTCTCTTTTAACATTATTATTTTCTTCTTTTCACTCCTGTGAATCTCAATATGTTGCAGAACATTCTGCCTTTTGGGCCAATCTGCAGGAGTAGTACTTTGATTTGCCTGTGCATTTCTGAATAGGAAAATACCCAGATTGTGACACCATCTGGTAGTTTTCCAGTACTTCTTTTATATAAGTTACTTTCTGGCAGGTTTTTTCAGTGTAGTTAACTTCTGGAATTGCTGATTTGCTTACAGTTTGAAATAAAGAGAAGAACCTGAAATTATGTATTCTGAAGACTGTATGGCTTCAAATATAAGGGAAGAGACAAATGTATCACAGAAGATAAATGTAATCATCCCACAAACTCCCCACCTTGCCAATCTGTTGCTCTAGTATTCACACTTATTGGTAGAACCTATGCAGTCAAATAGCTGTGCCAACAGGCTGCTGCCATCATAAGAATGTGTGAGGGGTTATTCTCCTAAGAACACCCCTGTATCCCTGCTTATTACTTCCCTGATGTGTACTCTGTTCTCTGATAGTGGAAGTATTTTATCACAGGGGAAAAAAGTATAAACCTTACATATCACAGGATCACAGAATGTTAGGGGTTGGAAGGGAACTCTGGAGATCACAGAATTACAGAATTAACCAGGTTGGAAAAAACCTTCAAAATCATCCAGTCCAACCTGTCACCCAATACCATCTAATCAGCTAAACCATGGCACCAAGTGCCTCATCTAGTCTCCTCTTAAACACCTCCAGTGATGGTGACTCCACCACCTCCCTGGGCAGCCCATTCCAATGGCCAATCACTCTTTCTGTGAAGAATTTCTTCTTAACATTCAGCCTAAACTGCAAAATTGTTTTAGAATCATAGAATTGTTGGAGTTGGAAGGGACCTCAAGGATCATCCAGTTCCAACCCCCCTACCATGGGCAGGGACACCTCACACTAGACCAGGCTGCCTAAAGCCACATCCAGCCTGGCCTTAAAAACTTCCAGGTGGCTTCTACCACCTCCCTGGGCAACCTGTTCTAGTGTCTCACCACCCTCATGGGGAAGAATCTCTTCATAACATCCAATCTGAGTCTACCCATTTCTAGGTTTTTTTTCCATTGCCCCTAGTCCTGTCATTACCTGACACCTTGAAAGACCCTCACCTGGCCCATTTTCCCCCTTTTTCCCCTCAAATCCCAGAGCACCTGAGCTCTGTTGAAGTCTCCTCCCATCCCAGGTGTGGCCACTTGGCCCTCCCCACCCACTCCCCTATTTAATCCCCACCAGGAAAGGCAGAAGCCCCAAGCTGAGCCCATCTGGGCTGGAGGATCCTCCTCTCATCACTGGTGAGTGCCCATGGTGCACACTGGGTGCTGGTGGTGGTGACAACAAAGGCCGGGGGGCCTGGTGGCCCCCCGGCTGTTAGGAACAGGATTGATTGCTACTCCAATATCATCCATGGGTGCTGGCTGGGCCTCCTCACTGGGGCTGAGCTACTCTTTGTGGTCTCTTGGCTGGTGAGGGTCTTGGCCCCTGGCTCTGGGATGGGTTGAAAAATGGTGGTGGTGGAGCAGGAGCTGTTTAGCCACATGATATTATGCTAATTACACAATTTTTACCTGGAGGCCCCTTAAGTCTGCTCTCATCATTCAATAAATGTCTGCTTTTGTGCCTCATTGACAGATCATTTCTTCCCCCTCACTGCTTCCTTTCAGAAATAAGGAAGGAAAGGAGGGGAAAAAAGTAGTACATCATATCTGGAGAATGCATTCACTTATCAGTCAACTCTGAACATGAAGCCTTCAGGAAGAGGGGCAGGTTGGAAAGTGAGAATCGCTTCTTATGAGTTACAAGACAAATTTCATATAGAACAGACAGGAAAAGACTGCATCTTCTCCATTGTGGTTATGTTTCATGGTAGTAAATGCAGAGGGGGGGAAAAAAAAACCAAACCCATCAATAATACATAAATACATCAAATAAATTCATAAGTACATGTTATGGTCTAACTCAAGTTCTGTGCTTCAAGGTGAAGTTATTACCTACCCTGATTTAGACACTTAAGTCTCTTTAGCTAATACTCAAAGTGTCAAGTATTACAGGGTTTGTCCAGATATTTATTCAATCTTTTGCATTTTGACCAGACTTCAGAATATCTCTTGTGGAAGTTCATCTGAAAGTGCTCTATTATTAAAAGATATTATTTTTAATTATTTCCTCATTATATTTCTGCTTTTTTTATTCTATAGTAATAGAATACCAGGTTGAAAGGGATCTCAAGGATCATCTGGTCCAGACATCCTCAGCAATATCATGGCTCAGCACCTTGTCCACAGGGAAATTCCAATTATCCTTAGCTACAAATCCAAAGACCCAATAAACTCTTTCTCAACTGATTCTGAAAGAAACCTTAAACAGAGCCTTTGAATTAAACAAGGACCATTGCTTATATCTTGTTCTCCATGGTCCATCAGCCACTCTGAACGGGATTCCTTGTCAAACCTTTATCTCCCTAGATTCCTTTAGCTATCATTCCTTCCTATTTTTATGTCTGCTTTTGTTCTTTCATCCTATTTAACTACTCTTCTTTGAAAACAAACCTAAAGACAATAGAGAGACCTGTGAGAGCATTTCTGGTCAAACTAAAATCTTGACCTACACCTCCTCAAAACCACACATTGAGTCCAACCCCCCTGTCAGAGCAGGATCATAGAATCTAGCATGGGTCACACAGAAATGCATGCAGATGGATCCTGAAAGTGTGCAGAGAAGGAAACTCCAGAACTTCTCTGAGCAGCCTGTTTCAGTGCACTGTGAACCTCACAGTGAAGAATTTCTTCCTCATGTTGAGGTGGAACCCTCTGTGCTGTAGTTTATATCCATTACCCCTTGTCCTATCACAGGGTGCAATGGAGAAGAGTCTGTCCCTTCCCTCTTGACACCTAGCCCTAATATATTTATAAACATTTCTTAAATCCCATCTCAGTCTTCTCTTCTCTAGAATAAAAAACCCCAGGTCTCTCAGCTTCTCCTCATGGGGCCCATGCTCCAGTCCCTTAATCATCCTCATAGCCTTCCATTGGACTCTCAATTAGATCCCTGTCCCTCCTGAATTGGGGAGCCCAAAACTGGATGCAATATTCCAGGTGAGATCTCACCAGGGCAGAGTAGAGGGAGAGGACAACCTCCATTGATCTTCTGGACACAATCTTCTTAATGCACCCCAGCATACTATTGGCCCTCTTGGCCACGAGGGCACATTGCTGTCACATGGATAACTTGTTATCCACCAGAACTCCCAGGTCCTTCTCTGCAGGGCTGCTCTCTAGCAGATTGTCTCCTGACCTGTACTGAAGCAATTTATTATTCCTTCCCAGATGCAGGACTCTGCATTTATCCTTGAACCTCGTTAGGTTCCTCTTTGCCCAGCTCTCCAGTGTGTCCAAGTCTCACCGACTGGCTTGGTATCATCAGCAAGCTTGCTGAGCACACACTCTGTCCCCTCATCAATGTCATTGATAAAGGTGTTCTAGAGAAGATACATGCATCACAGCTGGACAGTTTAGAGAATGCCTATTCTGTTAGAAACATTAGCTTTTTCCATACACTAACTAATTTGTGTTCTCTGATTACTCAAGTTTCCTTAAAGGTTGTTATTACTGGAATTTGCTTTGAAATAAGGCAAATAGTTTCTTCCAGCACAGCTTTTGTCTTATTTTTAACAATTTAAACTGGAAAACTCAATAATATAATGCATTTATCTCTTTGGACTACAGAAGGCCCAATGGATATTGTGTATTAGCTGGCTCCTATCCATGCATATTAAGCATATCATCCTTTACAATAGGTTTACCTTAGAGAGGTAATTGCAGCAAAACAGAATCACCCAGGAACAGAGCCAGCAGCTCAGAAGTATGAATGAACATCTGTACAGTTATAATGATAAATTATAAAAGGCCAAGGGTAATGGGAAATTGGTGCTGTCACAGTGCCAAACTTCTCAGTTTGCATCTTGTAAACTAAATCATGATCAAAGGAGCTTATTGACATAGTTGTGATACATAATTAACTGACAATCAGAGGAACTGTGTGTTTTGGATCGGTATCAGTCATGCAAATGATGAACTGCAGTTTGAGACACAAAATATGAAATAACTTCTTCCAATTTCTGAACACCTTTGTTGAGCAAATCCCTCCAGTGTCTAGTTGCAAGCACAGGTGTACATACACAATCACAGGTACCCTCCATCTTACAGTTTGGGAAGGTCACCATCACCTCTTCCCCAGTAGTGGGAGCTCCACTGGATGCACACTCCTCCTGCAGGAGATGCAGCTGCCCCAGCATTTGCTGCTGTCACATAGAGAACTTATATTTTTGATGTTAACACCTTATTTGCATAAATTCCAGTGGGAACAGAACAGCTTTTAAATGAGGCATGTGTTTTGTTGATAAGCAAAGGTGTACTGCATAATATAAATCAGTAATGAAACTGCTTCAGTAATTTTAAAACAAGATAAAAACCAAATAATACAGGATCACACAGGAGCACAGCATGTTAGGGGTTGGAAGGGACCTCTGAAGATCGAGTCCAACTCCCCTGCCAGAGCAGGACCGTAGAATCAAGCACAGGTCACACAGGAACACATTGAGATGGATCTTGAAAGTCTCCAGAGACAGAGACTCAACAACCTCTCTGGGGAGCCTGTTCCAGTGCTCTGTGACCCTAACAGAAAACTTTTACCTCTCTACTTCCAGACCAACTCCAAATTATTTATTGGTGGGTTTTTCCCCTTTTCCCCTTTTCCCCGTTTTTTCTCTCTATTGGGAAAGAGGAGGGGGGAATAGGGCAGGGATTCTCAGTCTTGCCCCCAGCTGAGCTTTTAAATCCCAGTTAAGGCTCAAACCACCACACATGTTGAGGTGGAACCTCCTGTGTTGTAGTTTATATTCATTAATATGTTATAAAACATAAGTCTTATGTTATAAAACAAGGTACCCAAAGCTTAAGGCATTACCTAAAATTGCTGTCAAAAAGCTGTTATTTCTGATGCTTTTAAAATATAACCATTAGTGGGGAAGAAAAATCATAATATTTTTGGGAATTCTGATCATACTGATTCACTGAATATTTCCAAAGGTTTTCCAATATTTACTTATGTTACTTTTTGGAAAGTACTGACAACATTTTGATTAGTTTAGATTTAAAAAAAAAAAAAAGTAATTGTACTAAAAAATGTAATAATTATTGTATACAATAATACACAATGTTATATATCATATACAATATTACATATAATATACAATATTATATACAATAACATACAGTAATTATTGTATACAATAATTATTGCATCATCTCAGTTATGTATTACATCATCACAATAATTTGTTTGTTACATCATCACAATAATTATTACACCATCTGAATGGTGTTTTTATATATTGTAATATATTTATTGTATACAATAATTATGGTTACAGATTTTTTTAAGTGCTTAGAGGAATTTCCTACAGTATCTAAAGAGAAGATGAGTTAGTTGCTACACTATTTTCTGGATAACCCTAGCAAGAAATTCTTCCTGATATCTGCATCAGCAACCTATTAAAGTAGCATTCATTCCACTTGAGGAACCATCTTTTCAGTTCCAAATGTAATGTTGCAGATGACTAGTTTAAGGCCATAATGTTGCACCTAGTCACAGCAGTATCTTTAACTCTTGAACAAAGTGTTCAGAGTATACATCAACAACAGTAAGAATAGCAAAATTAGCAGAATGTGTTACAGGAAAACAAAATTGTGATGATCAATGTAGAAGTCCCAGCCTTCTTGGTGGCATTACATAATGCATCTTTCTAGCTATGAAAAAAAATTTAAATAATTTATACTGGAAAATTCAACATTGAATACTAAGGTGGGGGCTGGGGCAAAGAGAAGGTGTTTGCATTTGCATCTGCTTCAGAAGCAATTTTCACTTTCTTTATACCAAATTCCTGCATTTATACTTAACTAAAATGGATCATTTGCTATCATATTCTCAGACATCTTTTATGAAATTTGTCTGACTTCCTGTAGTCTGTTGTTTAAAAATACTTAAGAAAATCCTTCAAATACAGGCTCTAGATATTTCTGTATTTGACTTAAAACTTGGTCTTCCAAACGATATTACAATATATTTATTCTTTTTCAAGCAATGACCTGGCTGTATGTTTAGTCTTTTTTTATGCAAAAATAAAGAGAATGATGATCAGCTTTATACAAAATGGAAGATGCATATATGTGGTGCTGAGGCATGTGATTTAGCCTCAGACTTCATAGAGGTAATGTTTGTACTCAATGATCTTAAAGGTTTTTTCCAAGTGAAATGATTCTGTGATACTGTGATTCTATAAAATTCTTGATTTACAAATCATTAGCAAGGAAGTGTATCATGCTTAACTTTAGAAAAACAGTGTAGTAGACAACTAAAACAATTTCACAAGCTTGCAAATGATAACTAAAACAACAACAAAAGAGGACATCTGTGTTGTGCAAGGGTGAACTGATTTGTGGTTGAAGGCGAAATTGTGAGATCTAGTACTTTATTGTTCCATCATAATCATTTGATGGAAGAATCGGATATACCCCTGCTGTGTACACGGAGGAGTTGTCAGCAGCAATTGGATCTTCATCCAAAAGTTCCCTGATTATCTACAGTAATTTAATTTCTAAAATTTTCTTTCTCTGTAGATCTCTCATTACTTCATAAACCTTGATTAATCAGGGCTTTTAATGCCCATGAAAACATGAATAATACACAGAGCTAATCTCGTCCAATACCCAGCTGGATAACAATGAGAATTTAAGTTTTAAAAAAAAAAAAAAAAAGTTAAAGAATACCCAAACATTAAGAAAAATTCTTAATGTCTTATTAGAAGTCATTTGTGTTCTCAGAGTTATGGTCTAGGATTTACATTTAGCGCACACTGTTGTTAGTCATGCACACAGCTATTTCTTGAATTCTGCTTCATCTCTCAATGTCTTTTTCATATACTCTGACTTCAGTACTACTCACTGAAATAACTCAGACTTTTTTTAGAGATCTGTCCATCAGAAAATAAATAGGAATTTCTGCATGTTTGTGTGTATAAAGGAACTGCCTGAGTGCAGAATATATTTATTGTAAGATTATAAATGTTGTATGCATTTGCTTTTATTTAATCTTTGCAGTTTTGTATCCAATATCTTAAGCTCAGTCTAATACATTGTATTTTCCTTTTTTTACCATTAGGTGACTAGAAAATCACTGGAGTAATACACAAGCTAACCATGTTTTAATTTGAGCCTATGTGTATGTGTTTTACTTATACTGTGCTCTTCCACTGTGCTGTTTTGTTTAATTAGGACATATGTCTGTCTCTGCATAATCAGCACATATGCTGCAGCCAAAAATGAATGATTTTTGCTTTATGTAGTTTATTCATATCATAATGTGTTCCAAACAGTTTCCTTGTATCCTCCTGTTCTTGGGAAAATGTATTTTCTGGTTTTCTGTTACATATAATCAGAATTACTTTGGTTTTTTCATGGGAATTAGAAAAAAAGTAGTTTTCCACAGAGTACTAAAACTGGTAAGACATCCTGTTGCAGCTGGTATGGACTGAGGTAGACATTATTAACCAACATTGTATATTTTTTTTAGTTTTCAGTTAAGAAGTTGTCTCACTTAGGTGTTGGCTCTGCTGACTGCCATCTACTACTAATGTCAGAGAGAAGATTTTCTGATCTCAGCTCGCATGTGATGCTGTCACTTGTGATGCTATCAACTGTTGTCACTGGAACCTGTGTCTAATGGAGTGGCTATTCCTCCACTGTGCCACATCAGCACAGGATGACAGGATGTTAGGGGTTGGAAGGGAGCTCCTGAGATCACAGAGTCCAAACCCCTGCCAGAGCAGGACCACAGAATCTAGCACAGATGGTTTAAAATAAGTTGTTTGACTCTAAATACTGATCTCCTGTTAGAAGTGGTAAAAGTGAATGGGGAAGGAGTTTGTTCCCTCTTTGCCAGATGTGTATGTCCAGGGAATAGTCCCTCCAGATCTGGTGGCAAATTATCCTGCAATCTAATTATTGTTTACATATGCATTTGTTCAGAGGTAATGAAATAATGCGAGGCCAGTATCACAGACAACTAGAATGGTGTTTTTATATCAGGGTTTGGATGGTGAAAATTCTGTAGAAGTGCTTGATCATGGAAAGCCTTAAAATCCTTTTTAAAGTTACTGCATAAGGAAATGAATCAAATATGCTACATTCTCATCCAGTCAGCCAATGAGGAGTGGACTCTGAAGTGAATGTTGCATCCAGACATGTTCCAAAAATTCTTCAGTTTTGTTTTACTGCTCCCACTAGAACCTACTAAGGAACAAATGCATGAAATCTAAGCATTCAGGACCAGGGAGAGAGCTGACATCCATTACATTTGGCGGTATAGACGCATTCTGTTAACTTGGTTACACTTAATTCCTATCTGAAAACTGGCTGGATATAGACACAAGGGCAATGCCGTAGTCTTATCAGCCCAAAGTCCATGACTTTAAGTACAGGCTAAGCACATAACTTTAAACAAGAACATTGCACTGTAACAGGTAATGATACATTGTCTATTACAATGTACCCAAGTTCCTCAGTCTTTTAACATCTCGTCTTTTCGGATATGAAAATATAGTTATCTCTTCCTATTTATGGGAAAGCTCAGGCACATATAGGAGAAGAAAAAGTCCACATACTGGGTGTAAATGCAAAAATATTCAGTGGGAAAATACTCTATCAGTAAGTGGCTACTTCCTGGTTTGACTCCCTATATGAAGGGCCTTGTTTTAATGTACAGGACACAAAGAAAGTAAGCTCAGTGAATATGAACTGTGAACATACATGTATGTATCAAGATGCTCTCTAGAGCTAGTCAAAACAGCAATGCAGAAGTCAGAGTCTTAAGCCATATACACCCTGCAATTTTCAGTCTTTGCTCATGGTTCCTGTCCCTCAGCTTCTTCTAACCAGGACTTGACTGGGAGCTTATACAAACATCTCAAATTTGAGATACCTACATTTTCATATTTGAAACTCTATCCCTCCCCACTCCTCATAGGATGACTTGAATAAATCCTAGTTATCATAACAGACAGGAGATTTAAGAAAGGGAGACACCATGTCTGTTCAGAGAATATGATATCAGTGTAGCTGTAGAGCAGTATCACCACTGTTGTATCTCATCCCTGTATGTCATCATTTCTGCTCTGCAAAAATATTTGTCTGTTTCCACCATCAAGTTATTCACATCATCTCATCTTTATCTTGCCGTCTCCTTTTTTGTTTTCCTTTCACCTTCCCTACCCCCTTTCCACACCCCACCACCCCCCCCCCCCCCAGTTAATTTACCTAGTTAAATCTAGCAAATAAATGTGTGACTGTAGAATGAACCAGTATATGCTGCTATCACATTATTTTTATATGCCTTATTTTATTGCCTGGGTCTTGTTTTCAGTCTATAATATATAAAGCTGATTCTTACTTTTGATTTTTGCAGTGCTTAAGACAGTAAGCCATATTTGTGTGTAGGTCTTTACATACTACCTCAGTTAGCAGGATAAATTATGTATATTTTTCTGGCTCTGAAATCTGCAGCCTGTTTGCATCCTGAATTTCTTTTTATTTACTTAAATCAAAAGTAATAATTTTACAGCTATTCACAATTCTAAATGCAGCACCACATTGTTATTAATGCAAGAAAATCACATCAGTATTATAGTAAATTCAGCAGTAGGCCCTTCATTGATCTTTTGGGCTTCCTCCAGCTTCAACACAGTTTAGGATCTCTCTTATCTGTTTCTCATTCTGTTGAAGTTATTTAGTTCTGTTTCTTCTCAGTTTTGTTTGTTTGTTTTTCCCTATAATTCTGCTAATTTTCTGTGGCACCTGAGAAAGTCATAGCTTCCTGAACTTGTGGAACAGATGCTTAATATAAAACCATGGAGCCCTCAAAGGAGCTAGAACTGTTATGTGTCCTTAAGTTACTTAGATGTACCATGGAAACATTTTTTTGACATTTTATATATATTTGACATTTTATTTATATATATATAGAGAGAGATGTTGGTTACAGAATTATAGGCCCTTTGTGACCTGTAGACCAGTTACACAATTTGTGGTCCCTGTTTCAGTAATGTTTCCAGTTTCCCACTTTCTTTCTGTTAATAAAAGACTTGCATATTTCTTCTTTTTCCAGTCATATAAATATTGTATCATTTTTTAGAGAGCAAGCATGGTAGCTGATGTGCCAAAGAAAATAAAATTATTTCTACTGAAAATGAGGAAAATAAAGCAATTTATTTAATGATGAACACGAGACTAAAATTACATCAACTTTCTACTGACAAGTAGAGAGATGGAATGTCAATAAAAATCTGAAGTACATACAAAGGTCAAGTTTAATGTGACTCATAATTTAGTCCTAATCACTGAATGATGTCTTTCTGTAAAGATAGACATCTATCATAACTACTTTGACCTACATAATCTCATAATACTTATAGTACCACTGACCATCTATAGTCAGCGGATGTCCCTTATTGAGAGTATGCATATGGAAAAATGTCCCTCACAGTAAAATGATGCAATACTTTGCATACTTCATATTGGTCTGAAGTTCTTAGATTGTTTTACTCAGATAAGTACACTTGCAATCTCTGATTACTGCCCCTCTTTTTAGTCAAAAACAAGTCTTTTAGAAACATCCAGTAGTTTATTATTATCCAAAATCTTTTAGGAAAATAGAGTTTCATCTGTGATGACAGGGGCTGTGACTTGGCTTTTTATTACATCTTTCAGGATGTATTTATAACTAGTATGCTTTTCTGGAGCTTTGTGCAAGGAGCTTTTACAATCATAGAATTGTAGAATCATAGAATGGTCTGGATTGGAAGGGACCGTTGAAGGTCATCTAGTCAAATCCCCTCTAAAACACAGACTTAAAGATAGATAAATATTCTGCTTTCCTGGCTCATTTACAGATTAAAACATGGCATGTGTGCTTAAAATTATAAGCACTTATCTCTGTTAAAAAAAAGGTATGCATTATATAGAACACATATATTTATATATACATATATATAATTGTAACTTGAACTCTTGCTGGCATTCAGGTTCAGGCCTTGTCTGCACATGATAAGAAACGTAATGATGCTTTTCAGTGATGGGTTGAAACGGTTCACCTCTGTTTTGGTGTTGCATTTCACCTCATTGTCACTTGTCTAGTGTCCTACTACACTGGAGTGCACACTGCAGTTTGGAAAGCAGCTCTCATTTGTTTGAAATTGTTTACTGACAGTATGCCATGACTGCAGGGGCTTGCAGAATACAAGATGTCTGTCTTTGCAACATCTGGTGTATGCTGTGGCTACAGTCCAGTGGAGGTGGTATTAGAGACTTATCTTGAGAATCTCATGGATTTATTCCAGTCTGTAACCTGGATTTCTTACAAAAGTAGAATTTGTAGAAAAGGTTGCAAATATGGAAGAATCCTGCTAGCTGTCCAAGTAGGGGACTAGACCATCAAGACAGGTGAGAGATATATTAGTATGTATAAGACCAAAGGAAATGCCTCATTCATGAGCATCATGGAGACCTTCAGGTTTATACAGGAAATGAATGCTGCTGTCTGGCAGTTGCTCAATGTTCTCAGAGGCCATCTATTCAGAAAATGAGACGAGAAATAACCCGTTATGAAGATAAATGTGGTTTTATGCAGCAATGAGGCTAAGACCACTCTAAGAGGATTTTCAAGAAGGTCTTTAAGTACAAGCTTCTGGAAAAGCTCCATCACAGTGCACTACAGCAAACTCCATGGCTTTTTTCACCAAATGACTCTAGCACATAACCTACTTGTTAAATTAATCTGGCAGTGACCCTCGAGCCTTTTTGCAACTGAAGGCATCCTCTGCAGCCAAGCATGCATTTGTCAGGAATCAAACTGTGGTGGATAAGTTTCTCTGTATACTTCCAAAAGAGGACAATGATCTCTGCATAAATCTCTAACCATCTTTTCACAAATCATGTCCCTTATATCCCACCCTCCAGGACACCATGTGGTGTCAGGTCCAAACTGCTGAGACTCACATGCAGAAGAAGGTAAAAAATGTAGTTCAGGATCAAAAACTGTCTGAGGGACCTGAGGTTCCTTAGTCTGGAGTTAAGTAGGCTGAAGGGAGACCTTATCACTCTATACAGCTACCTGAGACGAGGTCAGAGTCGGTATCTTTTCCCATGGAACAAATGTCTGACAAGAGGAAATAGCCTTAAGTTGTGCCACGGAAGGTTTAGATTAGATATGAGAAAAAAAATCCGCTGAAAGTCTTTCCAAGCATTGGAACAGGCTGCCTGGGGGAGTGTTTGAGTCACTATCCCTGGATGTATATAAAAGTCATATAGATGTGGCACTTAAGGACAAGGTTTAGTGGTGGACTTGATAATGCTGTGCTAATGGTTGGACTTGATAATCTTTTACAACCTAAATGATTCTATAATTCACTTAGACTCCTGGCAGTAACATGACTGCATAAAGCATCAGTTGCCTAAAAATATGTTAAAACAGAATTACAAATTATTTACCAAAAATTTGATGTTTATGAATTATTTAGCTCAAGTAGCCTTGCCATAAGACAAGTGTTTAAGGTCATTACAGAATCAGCAGAAATATCTGAGAGAAACTGGGAATGACATTGCTGCCTGTTGAAATTACGATACTTAAAAATCAGGACAGGAGACATATTTTCAGAACAATCTTTATGCGGTGACAAGAGAATTAGCTCAAAGGTGGTGTCATCAAAGTGAAGCAATGCCCTTGTTTGTAATGAGATTACCATTGATGATGTGCCCATCAAAAATGATGCAGAAGATGATACAATCAATAGATTTCAGGAAATCTACAGTGAAATAGAGAGTATTTCTAAAGAAAGAGCTATGGCTAACAGAGATGTTTCAAGCATTGTATTGAATCTGTAAATTCTCTTGAAAGAGGCTAGGCCTTATTTATTTCTCTATGTTATCTTCAAATATTTAATATGAATAAAAATAATATAACTACTTTTTATCAGAAAGTCTTTAAAAGTCTTTAGCAAACAAGATCTGTTAAGTTTTTAGAACAGAACTAGAATAGGATAGAGTAGAATAGAATAGAATAGCACAGTACAGCAGTATTTCAGCTGGAAGGGACCTTGCAATGGTCATCCAGTCTAACTGCCTGACCAATTCAGGGCTGACCAAATGCTAAAGTATGTTAAGAAGAACATTTTTAATTGCCTCTTAAATACTGGCAGACTTGGGTCATCAACTACCTTTCTAGGAAGCCTGTTCTAGTGTTTGACCACCTCTTGGTAAAGAAATACTTCCTAATGTCCAGTCTAAACCTCCCCTGGAACAGTTTTGAACTGTTCTCACACATCCCATCACTGTATAGAAGGGAGAAGAGATCAACACCTCCCTTTCAGGAAGTTACAGTTTTGATGGCCCCTTAGCCTCCTATTTTCCAGTCTAGACAAGCCCAAAGTCCTCAGCTGCTTCTTATAAGATAGGCCTTCTAGCACTTTCACCAGCTTTGTTGCCCTGCTCTGGATGCATTCAAGTGCCTTAACATACTCCTTAAACTGTAGAGTCCAGAACTGCACACAGCACTCAAGGTGAGTCCACACCAGTGCTGAGATAAGCAGCTCTTTCATCCAGCTACTTGTACTGTGTTTGATGCATCTCAGGGTACTTTAGAGCTTCTGCTTTTTCTCTTTTTCAGAGCAAGTAAATTAGTGGGTTTTGTGATGTCAACATTTTACAATATAATA
The DNA here is from genome assembly GCF_014839835.1 of Dryobates pubescens. Taxonomy (NCBI): domain Eukaryota; kingdom Metazoa; phylum Chordata; class Aves; order Piciformes; family Picidae; genus Dryobates; species Dryobates pubescens. The sequence goes on from NC_071618.1 coordinate 30,108,228, forward strand.
ATTCTTTTTGAAGTATGTGCAAATCATTAACTGTATGATGGATGAAAAATCAATATTCCAATATGTTATTGATTTTGTGTCCCCAAAGGATCTGAAACTTAAGTAGCTAAACTGATTTGTCTAGTAAAGTCCTGTAATACTTAATCAAAAGTTTGCCTTGTGTTCTCTTGTGCAGAAAATCCTTTTACTTTCAGGATCAAATCAGTTGAAGTAAAGAAAAGAATCTGTTACTTTGTCAGAAATATTCACCCAGTTTTCTTCTATAAAAGGTAGAAGTTTGTTGTGTTGTTTTTTTTCTTTTACTCTAATCTGTCCCAGTAGTTCTCTGTTTGCATAGGAATGAAGGACAGACTAAACATAAAGAATTTCCTTACATTGCAAACAATGTTAGAATCATTTTCATACTTCATCTAGGGTAATTTTAAGGAATCATGGGCTGTAGAGATGCAAAAGAAAACTAGTTCAGTTTAGACCAGAACAGCATTAGCATGAGAGGGTTTTTGTTTCTTTAATTACATTTTTGTTTTATTTTTTTCCATGAGAAGTACCTGATCAGAAACAATGATCCATGTGTCACTGAACCAGATGTAATCTCATGACTTGAACTAGTGATGGCTTAATGCTCATTAAAAAGTGTTTTGTTTGTGTTCTTATAACACATTAAATTTGAGAAAGCACATTCAAAATAGTACTAATGTCTGATGTGTCTGGTAAATTACTCTTTTTTTTATTCAAGTTAAACAGAGGACTTCATATATTTCTGTTGTGAGTGAAAGCTGGTAAGGAATTGTTAAGGAATAGTTAATTGCTCATGACTATGTATATTTTTCATGGATAGTTGTTTATGTAAATAATATAGAAATAACAAATTCAAATAAATACATGATGTAGTGGAAGATGCGGGGGATTGCAGTGGTCTTTTATTCACACAATTAATTTTCACAATCTTAAATAAAACTATCATATACGAGGTTTTCTCTTACTGAAAGTTAATTGTGCCTCGGAATAGAAATTGATGGGCATAATCTCCGTCTGAGATAAGTGAGAGGATAATTCAGGTTGGAAGGAACCTTGGGAGCTCCTACGTCCAAAGCAGAGTCTTCTATGAGATCAGACGGTATCCATTTTGGTCTTGAAAACCTTCAAGGATGAAGACTACCCAGTATCTTTGGTCAAACTATTTGATTTGTTTGAAAACCTTCAAGGATGAAGACTACCCAGTGTCTTTGGACAGTCAAACAAATCAAACAGTTTGTCTTCATGGTGAGGATATAGCACCTTTTTTTTTTTCCCCCAATTGGTTTGTTTGTTTAGTTTACAATATCCAGTCGTATGATAGGACTGCCCCATGACATGTCTGATGTGTTAACAGAATAGGCAGTGGTACATAATTCTGCAGTTGGGGCTATAAGAAGAGGTCACAGCTGCTTCATTATTTACTGCAGTAATAGGCAGAGTAGATGTTTTCTGCATGCTATTTATTGTTCATGATCTGTTGTGTACAGCTCTAGCTAGTGGATTGATTGAAGTGTTATGGCAACTGTTACGCAGTTTACAGCTTGCAGACTGGTCTTTGATACTGAGAGTCACTGAAGTCAAGCAATGAGACTTTTTAACTTGGCTCAATGTTTTTGAGAAAAGTCTAGGGAATGCAAGACTGATATGTTATAGTGCAGCTGACCTGAATGCAGTGATGACATATGCTAAAAAAAAGCCTACTGTGACTCACGATTTCTGTAGGAAGACTGCTATCAAATAGAGATGTTACTTTCACATTCTTTTCCATATGATCTTGGCATCCATGGAGAGTCTGTGGGTATCCCAGTGCTGGGAACTGAGTTCTGTGGGGGGCATGAAATAAAATTTAACCAAAAAAGAATGAAAGTACACTTTTCTGCTCATTGATAACATATCAATAATATTTTATGTGATTCTATCATCTTTTCTTCACCCATAGGATGATTTTATCCATGGACTACGATAGTTTAAGTATTTTGTCTTTTTCTACATTGCAATATTTTTTGTTGTTCCTGTGGATTATGATGATGGTTATTAATTTTAAAAGCATGTTACTGGATAAACAGAATTCAGACACTCCAGAAACTTCTGGATTAGATGCTCAGTATGTAATTTAGTAAAACATCATGGCAAACTCATCGTTGACCAATATTTGGCTGACCATAATTCATAGAATCATAGAATTAGTCAGTGTTGGAAGGGACCACAAGGATCATCTAGTTCCAACCCCCTCGCCATGGGTAGGGACACCTCACACTAGATCAGGCTGGCCAGAGCCTGTTAGCCATTGTTAGTAAAATTTTCTGAAATCAGAATGATAGTTTTTAAACTATGGTCTTTACCATCAAAGTAGGAAGCATTGTGCTGTCTCAACAGTCTCATATGATACCATTCTAGGTTCTACCATGAACAGTTTCTACGTACAAAAATTTCAAGCATTAAAACATAACTTTATTAATGTGCATGATTATAATACATCCTGCAGCACCACAAATCAACTGTATCCTATTCTGTATTTTGGCTCTTTTGAACATAAAGATTAATCACAGAATTGCAGAAACATTCACGTTGGAAAAGATCTTCATGATCACCAAGTCCAACTGGTAGCCATACTCTACAAAGTTCACCCCTAAACCATGACCCTAAGCACCACATCTAAATGACTTTTAAACACATCCCAGGTTGGTAACTCAACCACCCCCCTGGGCAGCACATTCTAGTGCCTGACCACTCTTTCTGTGAAATTTTTTTTCCTACTGTCATGTCTAAACCTACTCAGTCGTAGCTTAAGGCCATTCCCTCTTGTTCTAGCACTAACTAAATGTGAGAAGAAACCAGCAGCAGCCTCTCTACAACATCCTTTCATCAGTGCATTTACACAGATAGTGAATTTTAAATTAGGGACAAAAAGAATATAAATGTCTCCATCAAATGGAAACATTGTTTCATATATGTTACAGCTTCATAAAACTAGCACAAGATTTAGTATATCGAGTTGAATTGAACATTATTGCTGCTCTGCTGCACTTGGATGCAAATTGAATTTCAATTATATCTTTTTTATTTCAATTAACAAAAATATTGTTTTCATGATGTTTATTTCCACTTGGTTCATTGCTCTTCCTAAAAGAATTGTTTCCCCTGGAATTCTAACCTTTCATTATTAGCCAAATATTCAGCTGGTGAAGCTTAATAATTCTTTCTGTAGGGATTTTAAACTTTGGAAATAAAGCATGCAAAATAAAACTGGTTATATATCAGATGAATTATCAAGTCTCTCTCTTAAGGATTAATTTAAACTCATCTGTCACATTAAAAAAAAAAAAGAAGAAAGTGCTTTTGTTATAAATAACTTTTCCTAGACTCATATTATGATTAATGCATTACTTATTGAATTTTCTGGAATCTACTTAAGATAATTATACTTCCTTTATCCATCTGTTTTTGTTAATAAACTCTTAATTTCTTGTCTTTGTATATTACACGCAAGGTACTTTTAACAACAGAGGTTTCTTAATGACTTTTCCATGATTAACTGTCAAATTATATGTAATAGTCTTTATAGCTTTTGAGTTCATCTGTATAAGTAATTAAAATGAAAGAAGAAATTAAAGTTTCACAAGAAAATGGTTTTGACTGTATATGGCAACATTCTTTACATATTTTACTTGAGACTATAAGTAAAACATTCTGTACTTCCATCAGAAACATGCTTAAAAAAAACCTACACAAGTACCTAAAATAAGAAACATAAAATGAACCCACATTAAAATACAGGTTCTAAACTTTGCTAAAGATACAATGTAATTTTACAGACTTCTTTTATGCTATATGGAATATTGGAATAAAATGTAATGACTTTATCTTAGATCATTGAACTGTAACAAAAAAAACCCCAACAACATAAAATTAGAGCATACTGTTAGTCAGACTTGACAATGCTTTGTTCTATAAGGACCATTTAAGTTTTTCTTTCAATCTTTGGAGCAGGAAAAAAGTTATACAGACACACATATATATAAAATACACACATATATATTACAGAATTAACCAGGTTGAAAAAGACTTTCGAGATTATCAAGTCCAACCTATCACCCAACAATATCTAATCAACTAAACCATGGCACTAAGTGCCTTGTTCAGTCTTATTTTAAACACTTCCAGTGATGGTGACTCTACCACCTCCCTGGGCAGCCCATTCCAATGGCAAATCACTCTTTCTGTGAAGAATTTCTTCCTAATCTCCAGCCTAAACCTCCCCTGGCGCAGCTTGAGACTGTGTCTTCTTGTTCTGTCACATATATACACACACACATATATATATATACACACACATATACATATATATGTTTCTATTTCAGGGGCTACTTTATCTAAAGAAGCAAAATATTTGCCAAGATGTTTGAAGTAATCAGAAAACAATGTTGAAGTTTTTATATATTTTGGTATACATTATTCTATTATTATATCTCATCAGGTGCTACAACTATTGAAAAGTATGATCTCAGAACAAATATATGGATTCAGGCTGGAGTGATGAATGGCAGGAGGCTTCAGTTTGGTGTTGCTGTGATCGATGACAAGCTGTTTGTCATTGGAGGCCGGGATGGCTTAAAGACATTAAACACTGTTGAATGTTACAATCCAAAGACCAAGGCCTGGACTGTGTTACCACCAATGTCGACACATAGACATGGCTTAGGTAAGGAAAACCATGTTTTTAAAAGATTTTTCTGATAGTTTTTTAGATACATAATTTCTAGTGGAAAAGTGAGTGTTTGTGAGCTGTTGTAGCAAGGTGAACAGTAGCAATAACTGATTCCAACTGTTTCCATTGTTTTTGTTAGATCACTAAAAGTATACAGAAAATTAAAGGGGGTTTATGTTGGTTTTTTTTTTCCTTCTTTGTTTGTTTGGGTTTTATTCTTTACCAAAATAATACTGGGGAAAAGGAACAAAAAACCCCCAAACAATAACCAAAATGAAAAACAAAGGAACAGGGAAAGAAATTCTGAAACTTACACAAGTAAGTGACAAAATGCACTGCTTTTGAAAAGAACAACTTTATTTATCAAACAGTCAGGGTATTACTTATTTTTTAATCAAAACATTATGTGTTTTCAATTTATCCAGTATAGCACAAAAGAAAGGCTATCAACTGTGTCAGTGATGGACATATACACTTTACAAAGTATTTGCAGCAATATTTTCATCATGACTGAGAGCATTTTTTCCCACAGCCTGTTTCCAGTTAAGTTGGGTTCTGTTTTCATTTGATTTTTTTTAAGTCTATTGTCCATAACAGTGTCAGCATTAAGCAAGCACATTTTATGTCTCTTCTCTACGCGAGGAAATATATATTTGGTGTGGAGGAGATATTATTAAATCAAACAAAAGACAGTTATATTGTTTGCTTGAAAAAAAAATAGTCAATTATGTATTTCGTATACATACTGTAGGGAAAAAGCTCAGGTTTATTCATTTACATAAATAATTTTATGATGTTTCAAGAACAATATATTTTTTTTTTAATCTTAACTGTAGAATGATGAGATTTTTTTTTTTTTTTGCTTAAAGGAGTTTAGAATCTGTAGGACATACTTACTACAATTTAACTTTCATAAGGCATAAGAAACAGAACTGCTCATCAGTCTGCTAAAATCAGTTGATGTGATATTACAACATCATGAAAAACAAACAGAAAGATACACTAGGTTATGTCCATTTTCCTGGTTTCCAATCAGCAGCAAGTCTTAAAGTGTACTCCTGTGTCAGTATCTCACAAAATGAAAGGTATTTTTGCCTCCCCCCCTTGTCACCTTTTGACACTTAGGACATACATTTCTACAGTGGCTGGCATAATGTGTTTTTTTTTTCTGTTAAACATGTCTTAAAACAAGAAATATTGATGAGAATCTATATCAAATGATATTGTGACATTAAATAGCTCTGTGATCTAAAATGGTTTAATTATACTGCTCCAGAAATATATACAAAGTCTTTTTAAACAATGTTCCAGAATTTTAGAGAAGCTGTTATTAGTTTCAGTGCTGTTCCCAAGGGTGTAAAAATACAACAAATTCAGCTGTAACAGAGGAAATTATTAATAAAACATTAGGGGATACCTGGTAGAGAAAAAAACTTTTCCTGGTGACACGAGAGATGGAGTCGTGACTGAAAACCCTTTGCAATCAGTCAAAAAAATGCATGTTCAGAAATGTTGAGGTTATGACTGGAGAGAAACTGGTATGATTTCTGCAGGAGAAAAAAATGCAGCACACGTAGCATTTGACCACTTGTGAGTTTTTTGGGGTTGTGAGGAATTACTTCTGAATTTTTATGCTGCAGAATTTTCATCTGAATATTTTTTTCCCCAGAAATGCCTACTATAAGGTTATTCTTTTAGTAAATTCCCTTTGTAATAAGAAAGTAATTTGCAATAAGAAATATTTTTACTTTGCCTTTAGACTTTTTTTTGCTTTATCTAAAAATTTCAGATGTAACTGAAGTCACAAGCAGGCAATATAATTCAATTTATTCTGTCTTCATATTATCAGTAGAACATATGGGTGGAAGTTGATATATGTAGAAATGAGAAAAATGAAAATGGACAGATCTTGTAGTGAAAGTACATACTCTAGGAATCACAGAACCACAGAATGACAGAACACTAGGGGCTGGAAGGGACCTCGAAAGATCATCTAATCCAAACCGTCTGCCAGTGCAGGATTACCTAGAGAGAGAAGGTTACAAAGGAATGCACCCAGACAGGTTTTGAATGTCTCCGGAGGAGACTTCACAACCTCTCTGGGAAGCTGTTCCAGTGTTTTGTCTTCCTCACAGTGAAGAAGTTTTTCTTTATATTCATATGGAACCTTCTATGCTCCAGCTTGCATCCATTGCCCCTTGTCCTATCATTGGACATCTCTGAGAAGAGCCATGGTTAATTCTCATAACTCTCACCCTTCACATATTTATAATCATTAATGAGGTTACCTCTCAGTCTTCTCCTTCCAAGCTAGAGAGACTCGGTTCCCTCAGCATTTCCTCATAAGGGAGCTCTTCCACTCCCTTAGTCATCTCTGTGGCTCTGTGCTGGAGTGCTAGGCAGTTTCAGTACTGCCAATAGAAGAGGAAGGAAAGCTATGGTAGTGGGAGTGATTGTAATAACTAGTACACAAAAAAAAGAAAGGGTAGAATGTGGGATTGAAAACTATTATTTCAACAAAAAATGATTCTAATATGCCTGTCAAGAAGGCCATAAAACAGTATGTATTATGAAAGAATAATAAGAAGGTAGAAAAGCAATGAAAAGAACAAACAAAATTACGATGAAGGTAAAACATATGAAACAGAAAGACCTCATCAAAACCCATATAGGCAAGGCAGAAAGACACTGAAAGAACAAAGAGGGGAAAAAATATAAAATAGTTTTTAGATTATAAATTCAGCAAAGAAATAGGAAATGTGGGTGCAGAATTGCTTCATAAAAAGACTTCATGTGCTGCATAGAGGGGAATGAGAGAGAGAGAAGAGATAGGGAATCAATTGTAAACTAGTTTAAACTTTGGAATTTTGCCAGTTGGAATTGTCTGAATGAAAATGCTATAAATGCTGTAAATATATCCATTGCTGATGGAAGACCCTTAGATTTAGCATATAGGCCTGGGGTAAATAGAATTCATGAATCATGCTAGATGATTTTACTCATTTTTTCACTAAGGCAATGTTTATATATATATGTTTAATTCCTTGTTAACTGTTAAGAATATGCCTACTTGTTCAATCTTGGTTTTTAGCACTATCAAGCACTGTCTGAAAGTATATTAAATCAACATGTCATGGGACCATATTATAATATATTTATTTATCAGAAATTGCCTAGAGAGTTCATTCATGAGGAGTCATGATTCCTTCTGACGCATCAACAGAAGATTCTAGATATTAATAAAGAAAATAAAGAATGAAATGTGAATTAATTTAACTTCATGTTTGCATGCATACAGAATGTCACAAAAATTTATGTTCTGCATACTGGTTAGGCCACACCTTGAGTACTGTGTCCAGTTCTGGGCCCCTCAGTTTAGGAAAGATGTTGACTTGCTGGAGCATGTCCAGAGAAGGGCAACAAAGTTCGTGAGGGATTTGGAACACAAGCCCTATGAGGAGAGACTGAGGGAACTGGGGTTGCTTAGCCTGGAGAAGAAGAGGCTCAGGGCAGACCTTATTGCTCTCTACAACTACCTGAAGAGGGATTGTAGTGAGGCAGAGGTTAGTCTCTTCTCCCAGGCAACCAGTACCAGAACAAGAGGACACAGTCTCAGGCTGTACCAGGGGAGGTTTAGGCTGGATGTTAGGAAGAAGTTCTTCATAGAGAGTGATTGCCCATTGGAATAGGCTGCCCGGAGGAGGTGGTGGAGTTGCCATCACTGGAAGTGTTTAGGAGGAGACTTGATGGGGTGCTTGGTGCCATGGTTTAGTTGATTAGATGGTGTTGGATGATGGGTTGGACACGATGATATTGAAGGTCTCTTCCAGCTCTATTCTATTCTAAATAATTTATCTTGCCTTTGATTTTATTCTTACTACATGGTAAACCTCAGAAGGAAAATACATGTGAAGACATTAATTAGTCTAAGCCTATATGGCTTGTAAGTCATTAAATTATAATCATAAAGTATTTTAACTAGTTTTAAAAGTACATCATTGTCTGTGTCAATGATTTAAAATTAATGAGGTGCTTTCCAAAGAATTTTTAAATTTCAAAAATATATTATTATTTATTAAATATTTTTAATGTGTGTGATAGCTTACATCATAGAATAGAATAGAATAGAATAAACCAGGTTGGAAGAGACCTTCAAGATCAGTGTCCAACCTATCATCCAACACCACCCAATCAACTAAACCATGCAACCAAGCATCCTGTCAAGCCTCGTCCTGAACACCCCCAGCGACGGCGACTCTGCAGTTCTAGGCAGCTAAGAATTTAGGATAGGATTCATGCCCCTAAGTAGGAATATATACAGTAGAACATAACAAATAAGGTGACATATTCCTATATCCTCCTGCAGTAAGGATTTGGACACTGCATAACTTTTATCTTTTATATATCAACATACTAAAATTCAGGTTCAGCTAGATTTGAGAATTTTCTACCAAATATTACTACAATAAAAGCTCCAGTCTTGGCCTATGGAAAAAGTAAAAAAAAAAAAAAAAATTATTTTCTTTTTGGTTTGTGGGGTTTTGTTGTTTTTTGTTTGCTTCTTTTTAAAGTCCAGGTTGCTTCTTTCCAGGAACAGTTTTAATGTTGTTTTCCATGCTACCCAAGTACAAGAAAAAAATGAAAGAGTTAATTAAATATTAATAAAATTATTTTGTAGTGTAGGTATATTAGGTAAATATATCTTGGACTTGTTAGCTTCAGAAGTGTATTAACCTAGAATTATTCATGGAAAACAATAATAATAAAAAGTATTGTGTAACTCTAGTAAAGCAAAGATAACTTGGGATTCCAATAATGAGTTGCACTAGAACTTTTAGAAAGAAATACAAGGGTGTGGTACTGGGCATTTCTTCATATGTGTACATAGATTTTGAGAAATGCCAAAAATGTGTGTTCTTAACAAACTGTTTAAGATACAAAACTAAAACAAAGGGCATAATAAAACTGTAGAAAAACTTCTATTTAAATACAATTAAAAATGTGCAGCTAATTACATGAGGTACATAAAATCTTAAATCTAGAGGTAACATAGTAGGAAGCATGCACTGAGCTATTTAACACTGGTAGAATTATTCCTTTTTTAAAGTGGGTAAAAATCAATTATTAAAATCAATTTATTCTAGATAATAAAAATTCTGCAAATGAATTGTCATGAATAAAATATTTTTATTCCTTTGCTTTCACTTGATGAAATAAAGAAAAAAGTCATTTTTTAACAATAGATTTCTAGCATTTTGTCAGATTTTTAAAATATGCCTTCAGTGGGAATACTAGAGACCTTGATAGGTCCATAATAGCATAACAATGCTTGATCACATTGCAACAGGGGAAGGGAAAACCAAAAGTAACACATGGGTTGAGGTTGCCCCCTCCCTGCCCAGCTAGGGTATAAAAGAGGACACTGCAACCCACTGCCAGCTTGAACCCATGATCTCAACATTCAGAGTCTCATGCTCTGCTGGGCAGGGAGGGGGCAGTGGAACAGACTCAGTTTCCCAGGGGGAAAATGCCCTGCAGGGAGCACAAAGCACTCACAAGCCCTCCACCCTGTTTTCAGGATGGGCGTTAACCCACAAGGGACAACACAGTTAGGTACCAGCAAGCAGAATGTTCCTGGAATGCACAGATGACAACTTCCTCCTCCAAATGTTAGAGGAACCAACAAGAAAAGGTGCTGTGCTGGACCTTGTTCTCATCAATAGGGAAGGGCTGGTGACCAGTGTGAGGCTTAGGGATAACCTTGGATTCAGTGACCATGAAGCAATAGAATTTAAGATACTCAGGACAACCAGGAGGACATATCCCAACCTTACAACCCTGGAATTTAGGCATGCAGACTTTGATCACTTCAGGGATCTGCTGGCCAAAGTATCATGGCACAAAGCCCAGGACAGCTGGTCAGTGTTCAAGGATCACCTTCGATATGCCAAGGAGAAAAGTATACCCACAAAGAAGAAAGAAGACCTGCCTGGATGAGCAAGGAGCTTCTGGACACGCTAGCACACAAAAAGAAACTCTACAAGGAAAGGAAGAAAGGACAGCTGGAATGGGGGGTGGGGGAGGCTGGGTTGTGGGGGGGAAGAAAGAGCCCTGGGGAGGCATTTGGGTGTACCCCCAGGTGGGGATGGGACGTTCTTGGGTATGTTCTGGGATCTCTCTCTCTTTGTCACAGTGCTTGTGGTTTTCTGTAAAACTTCTCATTCTTTCCACCATTTTTCTGCAATCCATTTTGTCTAAGTCTTTCGCCTGTGGTAGGAGAATTGGTCTCCCAAACCACTACATCTCAATAAAAACCACTGCCTCTGCAGGTCTGGGATAGAATAGAATAGAATAGAATAGACCAGACCAAGTTGGAAGAGACCTTCAAGATCATCGCATCCAACCCATCTAATCAACTAAACCATGGCACCAAGCACCCCATCAAGTCTCCTCCTAAACACTCCCAGTGATGGACACCCCACCACCTCCCCAGGCAGCCCATTCCAATGGGCAATCACTCTCTCTATGTAGAATTTCTTCCTAACATCCAGTCTAATCCTCCCCTGGCACAGCTTGAGACTGTGTCCCCTTCTTCTGCTGTTTTGCCCACCCCATGGCAGTGGTCACCTTCTTGCAACTATTCTGTCACTGGTATTTATGTTCTCTGTGTTGAGATTGGCAGGTCCGGGTTCAACATATTGCTTGATTCTCCCCCTCTACTCTGCTCTGGTGAGACCCCAACTGGAGTACTGCATCCAGTTCTGGAGCCCCTGTTACAGGAAGGGTCTGGATGTGCTGGAATGTGTCCGGAGAAGGGCCACAAGGATGATCAGAGTGATGGAGCACCTCTCCTATGAGGACAGACTGAGGGAGTTGGGGCTGTTCAGTCTGGCGGAGAGAAGGCTTCCTGTATCTGAAGGGGGCCTACAAGAAAGCTTGGGAGGCACTTTTTAGGGTGTGAGGTAGTGATAGGACTAGGATTGGATGTTAGGAAGAAGTTCTTTACCATGAGGGTGGTGAGATACTGGAACAGGTTGCTCAGGGAGGTGGTAGAAGCCTCATCCCTGGAGGTTTTCAAGGCCAGGCTGGATGTGGCTCTGAGCATCCTGATCTAGGTGTGAGGTGTCCGTGCCTGTGGCAGGGGGGTTGGAACTAGATGATCCTTGGGGTCCCTTCCAACCCTAACAATTCTTTGATTCTATGATTCTAATATGGAGAGTTGTCACCTTAATTTTAGTTTAAATAACTTTCTTTAGAAATGGAGACTTTAAAGAATTGGTTTTATGAACATTTTTTTAAAACAGTTTCACCATGAAAACACAGGCTAGAAGACTAGAGAAGTTGTGAGCAGAACATATCAGATGCACAGCATTGTAGCAAAACCAATTAAGTATAAAGTCAGAGTTCTACCTTTTTTCATAGAACCTTATGAGACATAGAATATCGCTTGGTCAGCACTGAAAACCTGATGATATCTTTAAATGTAGACTAAAGGATAATTTTAAAATCAGTAAGAGTTTGGCTTTCTTTTCTTTTTAAAGCTTTTGCCAAGGTAGATAAGTGATGATGCTATTTTAGATAGCGCTGAAGCCCCAGTAAATACATGTTTGTCTATGGAGTTACAATCAATCAAAAAAAAGCATTCAAGACATAGTAGAAACCACTAAAGTAGTCTCCAAATATAAATTAAAGTTTAACAGTTACATCCATGGTTGCTGTAAGCTAAACTATAAAAATACAGAGAGTAAATGGGATCCTTTTCATTCTTTCTCCATTAGCTTGCAAGATAGCATCTTTTTGTATGTATCACAATTGCTGGGCTACACAGTAGGCAAAAATGACAAATTCACCTCTTCCAAACCAAATAAAACTAAGGAGGGGTTGCTTTGGTTTGTGTATGCTTGTTTGTTGTTTGGTTGGGTTTTGGTGGTGTGTTATTTTTGTTGGGTTTGGGCTTGTTTTGGTTGGGTTTTTTTTTGGTTGGGTGGGTTTGTTTTGTTTTGTTTAAATACTGTTGAGGTGAAATTACTTACTTACAACAGACTAATTCCAAAAGTTATTGGAAAAGTTAATGAGTCTCCTTCCTTCAATATATATAGGAAGATAATTCCAATTGTTATATATGTTGAGTGTATGTGGAAAAAAATGCTATGGGGAAAGAAAATTGTACAGATATAAACAAACAGATGCATGAGTGTCTGGGATTCCATTTTGAACAACAGGGGAGATTCAAAACTGCAGTGTTCTTCTGAATGGGAGGAGAGATTAAAGGCAGGTGGAATGAAATATCAGTAGAATGAGGAGACTAGAATTAGCTTTGAAACCAACAGGCTGATCTTAAAGTGAATCATACTCAACTGGTATGATGAAACTGTATTTATGATTAATGTGTTTTCCCAAAAGTGCTGTAAATTATTTTGCACCAACAACCAGAGTTCTAGAAAGATGTGTTTTGTAGAGTATTTGCTACAGTGCCAAAAGCTAGAATATTGGATATAGGACTCTTTTAAAGGTACTACTTTATTATATCATACTGACAACTGAGAATAGTACAGTCATGAATACTACCATGCTCATATAATACTAACCAAATTCTATTGCAATGGGCAAAGTCATTCCACATCTCTAGATATAAATAACTTAATTGTTGGATAATTAGATACATGACATCTGTTTCAATCAGTCTTAAATCAACAGAGCTCTTGTGCCACAAAGGTTCTTTTAGTCAAGATCTAGCTGGAAATGTCTGTCTTTTCTGCAATGGTAAATCTTTCTAGGCAGATCATCATCTCACAAGGCCATGCTGTGCTGGAGATGTGTTCCCGCTATGTGGTGATTTCTCTGTGCAGAAAAAGAGCAAACGAACTCTGGCATAGCTGTGCTGTTTACCCTTTCTTTTATGGACTATTGACTAGTACAATGTACCTATATGTAGTTAAATTATTGTTATTTTATAATAACAATATCCCTGAAACTCCATTATAGCTAGCTTTCACCGTCAGCAGAGGATCTGAACCCTTTAAAGTATTTTCTCCACAATATTGATTTGCATGTATATTAGATTTTTGCTTTGAATTTTTCTCCTAATTGTCAGGAACATTACAGGGATTTTTTTTTTCTGAATTATTAAGTACCTTGTCATTGTACATTGCACCCTTACTAAGCAGTAGATCATGACCCAATTCACTAAAGAGTTACAGATCATAACTGCAACACTTAAGATAATTTCTGAGTCATGTTCTCCGGATAATAGTGTGGCTGAGATGAGAATCTGGTGTCTCATCTGCAAAACTGAATGTAAATAAAGAGGTGGCAGGCAGATCGTCTATAAATTTGCATTATATTAACGTGTCAATATATCTTCTGTCCCAAGAGGGCAGCAATATTTTTATAATTCTTTTAATCCACATTGATACCTGCCTCTGAATAAACATAGGAAGAGGTATTTTCAACAATGTGTCACTGAATATTCACTAAGGAAGGTAGGTCAGGTCTAAATCTCCAATTTATCACATGCTAACTGCCACCTTAATCTATAGAAGTCCTATATGTAGCATCCAAAGAATAATACTTGCATTTCACACCCATTTAACGTTGTGGTTCTCAAAATTAAATAGTAGGTTTAATTAAGTGATGCATAATTTAAAATAATTTGGACTGTACCATCATTACTTTTTAATGTTGACACCAGTAATATGGAATAGAAGTGGTTTAAGACTTAGAAGGCATGAACAGAGTAAGGAAAAGCAGCAGTGTTAGTTGGAAGCAATACAGAATTGTATTAAGTATGCTTCCATGGAAGTGAGTGAGAAAGGAAATAGAAATTTACATCTACTGGGAAACTAAATAAATGCAGAGTTTAAAATAAGGAAGTCTGGGTGTTTAATACTCGGTTAACAAGTCACTGATTTGATTGTCTCCTCACCTTCAGTGTCATGACACAGCATATGTCTGCTGTCTGCTGTCTTCATAAAAGATAATTTTCATATTAAAAAAAAAATAATTGTTGGATACAGGTTTATCCTTTCCAGTTAAAAGTCTGCCTCTAGAAATACCGAAAAGCAGAGGCTACAGTAAATTCAACAGCATAGATAATTTGTTTCATTGCCATTTTGCGTCCACAAGTGCCAGTGTGGAATTTTATTTCTGTTATTTTATAAAAACTGATACTTTAAAAAAATCCCCTTTGTAAAATTAGGTCTGTCTTGCACATAAGGAAAAGCAGAGTTAGAAATGGGATAACCAATGTTCCATTATTTTGTAGCATCACAGAAAAGCAATTTAAAAATCTCATTCCAATCTCCAAGTATAAATAATTGAAACAGATCTCAGCGACTAATTAGACATAATAGGATTTTTGCTACACAGCTTTGTGAAGACATTCAAAAGGAAAATTCCTGCTATTGCACACTAGACAATATTCCTTTTTAGATCTCACTGAGGTAAAAAAATAACAGTTTTCTTTTATAATCTCTAAGTCTAAATGCTTAGGTGAATGATTTTGCAGGTAGGAAAAAAAGTGTTATTCTTGGTGCTGCAACATATCCCTCTTTCTTGTACTTTTTCTTTTTTTCTGTACAACTTGACTTCAGAGTTTATTTTAGTGTTTTCAATAATGTTTGCAGAATCTGCTAATTTCAGATTGTACTGATGAACAGCAATATGTTGAAATACAATTTCAGTAAGACACTTTTTAACCAAGACTATACATATTCCCAAAATCCCCATCTTTTTTACAGGACATGAAGTTTAATAGGTACTGACTTCTGAATGACTGAATAAATAACAAACATTGAGTTATTAAGCTTGTAATCATTTTCTTCCTAAAAGAAAACCTCATAGTTGAGTTACTAGCCTCAGTTTTCCAGGAACTGTATGAGAACCTGCAAAGCCAAAAGTACTTTACAGGTATTTTGCAGGAATGTCATGAAACTTGGAAGTCAATTCAGTTAAAAGATGGATAAGATAAATTAGACCCTCAATGTCAGAATTATTATTTTCTCCAAATAAAATAAAAAAATAAATTATCCCATTCCATCAATTTCCAGTTTCTGTATTCAGATCGATAATAATCTTGATTATCTATAATTTAATTCTGTTACAATACAAGCCTCCCTTTGTACTGTGTCCAGTTCTGGGCCCCTCAGTTTAGGAAGGATGTTGACTTGCTGGAGTGTGTCCAGAGAAGGGCGACAAGGTTGGTGAGGGGCTTGGAGAACAAGTCCTATGAGGAGAGACTGAGGGAGCTGGGGTTGCTTAGCCTGGAGAGGAGGAGACTCAGGGGTGACCTTATTGCTCTCTACAACTACCTGAAGAGGGGTTGCAGTGAGGCAGAGGTTGGTCTCTTCTCCCAGGCAACCAGTACCAGAACTAGAGGACACAGTCTCAGGCTGCACCAGGGGAGGTTTAGGCTGGAGGTTAGGAGAAAGTTTTACACAGAGAGTGACTGCCCATTGGAATGGGCTGCCCAAGGAGGTGGTGAGGTCACTGTTGCTGGGGGTGTTCAGGGCGAGGCTTGACAGGATGCTTGGTTCCATGGTTTAGTTGATTAGGTGGTGTTGGATGATAGATTGGACACGATGATCTTGAAGGTCTCCTCCAACCTGGTTTACTCTATTGTATTCTATTCTATTCTAAATGCATTTACGTCATGCAGAACATTAAGCCCTTTCTCACCCATTCATGTAAGTTCACAACACTACAGCAAGGGATAAATGCTAGTGTTGAATGATAGGTTGGGCTCAATTATCTCAAAGGTCTTTTCCAACCTGTTCTGTTCTATTTTATTCTATGCTATGTAAATACCATTGGGGAAAAGTCTGAAGGAATTATGCATCTCACAGAGTTCTACCCGTGTTTTATAAACTCAGTGAATGCTGGTTTTGGTATAAAGCCCAGTTAAACAGTATGGCAGGAAATGCAAAGAGAAAATGTGTTACATTAATGCAATGGCATTATTGGGGGAGGTTTCATTAAAAAAAAAAATAAAAAATCTTCAACTACAAATCCATTAAAATTAAGGAAGAACAGTATTTTTAATAAGTGGAAAGCAATTTTTCTACCAAAACTGAATGAAATAATTGGGAAGACAATATACAGCGGGAAAAAAAAGTGAGACTAAACCTCAAATATGAAAGGACATGTCAAAAATTATGAAATTATGAGTAACATAAAAAGTGTAAATCGATGGTGTCATCTTTATATTGTACTGAAAGCAGAAACAAGCTAGCTGAGGAAGTAAAAGGTGGACGTTTCAAAACTGATGAGATGTGTTTTGACATGCATCATAGTTTTGCTGTAAAATTCATTGCATGATAATAATACAACTCTGCTTATATGAGAAGGTTAGAATTTGTGTGTTACCTACACACCAATTATATGTCCATGCATTTGTACAGAAGCGTTCACATACCTTAGCTTTCTTTGAATATGATTATAATTTTAATCCAAACAATTTTATTTTCTATTTAACTTTAAATTAAGTGAAATGTATACAAATGAAAAGCTAAAGAGTACAGTGCTATAATAAATTACTGCAAATATCTTTGTTCAGGGTTTAAGAATATATGTAACTCTAGATACGAGGGTAACAAAAGAGCAACAAACACACACAACTGCAGCATATTATCTCCTGATTTTCTGTGCTGACACTGGCACATCTTCCCACAAGTTTGCTACTGGTTGCATTCTGAAAAATGGACATTGACTTATATATAGATCATGAATTCAATGTAATATCCACTTCAATAGTGTGGAAAAAAAATAGCTGAATCTTATGATTGATTAAAAGCATTTAGAAGGAAGACTCTTCATACAACAAGAAACTGGAAAATGAGTTCACAGAAAGTTCTACAGCAAAAAATGAGGCTCAGACTTTATAAGAATGAAAAATTCATAGTATCATAGAATCAATTAAGGTTGGAAAGGACCTCAAAGATCCAACCTGTCACCCAAGACCTCATGGCTACTAAACCATGGCACCAAGTGCTACATCCAATCCCCACTTGAGCACCTCCAGGGGCCGTGACTCTACCACCTCCCTGGGCAGCCCATACCAGTGGCGAATGACTCTCTCAGTGAAGAACTTTCTCCTCACCTCGAGCCTAAACTTCCCCTTGTGCAGCTTGAGACTGTGTCCTCTCGTTTTAATGCTGATTGCCTAAGAGAAGACACCAACTCCAGTGCAGAGAGCAGTGGCACAATGACTTCCCTGCTCCTGCTGGCCACACTATTCTTGATGCAGGCCAGGATGCCATTAGCCTTCTTGGCCACCTGGGCACACTGCTGGCTCATGTTCAGCCAGCTGTCAATCAGCACCCCCAGGTCCCTTTCTGTTTGGCAGCTCTCCATCCACTCTGACCCCAGCCTGTAGCTCTGCATGGGATTGTTGTGACCAAAGTGCAGCACCTAGCACTTGAACTTGTTGAATGTCATCATGTTGGACTCTGCCCACCTGTCCAGCCTGTCAAGGTCCCTCTGGAGAGCCCTTCCACCCTCTAACCAACCAACATCTGCCCCCAACTTGGTATCATCTGCAAATGTACTGATGATGGACTCAATCCCCTCATCCAGATCATCAGTAAAGATATTGAACAGGATGGGGCCCAGCACTGATCCCTGGGGGACACCACTAGTGACTGGCTGCCAGCTGGATGTGGCACCATTCACCACCACTCTCTGGGCTTGGCCCTCCAGCCAGTTCCTAACCCAGCACAGAGTGTACTTGTCCAAGCCACGGGCTGACAGCTTGACCAGGAGTTTGCTGTAGGGGATGGTGTCAAAGGCCTTGCTGAAGTCCAGGTAGACTACATCCACAGCCTTCCCCACATCCACCAGGCGTTCACCTGATCATAGAAGGAGATCAGCTTGGTGAGGCAGGATCTGCCCTTCCTAAATCCATGCTGGTTGGGCCTGATCCCTTGGCCATTCTTCAGGTGCGCAGTGATTGCCCCAAGATGACCTGTTCCATAATTTTTCCTGGCACTGAGGTCAGGCTGACAGGCCTATAGTTTGCAGGTTCCTCCATCCAGCCCTTCTTGTGGATGGGCAGTAAGGGTTAGTAGGATTTTTTTAATTATTTTCTAAAGTAAAAACAAACAAACAAAAAAAACCAAACCACCACACAAACAACAAAACCCACCAAACAAAAAGGAAACCCCATATCAGTATTCAAAGTGTAGGAATATTTCTGTGACCACTTAACGTGAGACTTATTCAAAGTCATTCATAAATACTGTTTTCAAGTCAAATTAAGCTTTGAATTAATGACTTATCTGAAACAGAACAAAACAGAGAAAATGGAAACATTACCTTGTTGTAAATGAAAGAGAGACTTTTCTGTAAGAAAAAGGAATCAAACAAACACCTTTCTTTGAAACTTTTAGCAAGTTACTCTTTTCTGGCTTTGTGATGAGTTCAGGTCCTGTGAAATGGAGTGGAAGAAAAGCACACTGATTTAGGTATAGGATTGAGTTTAGACTGAGATTTTTCAGAATAATGCTCATAGATTCATAAAATGAAATTACTGAACTCACTGTATTGGAACAAAAGTTGCTTAGCATTATCTTGTCTTCTGGAGCCTTCTATCCTAACAGAACATCCTGTGAGATAGAGAATTTGTCAGTACCTTTAAATGGGTAATTAAAAATTTGATTCTTATTTAATTTTCTCCTACTACAACTTCCATGAATTTTGTGTTACTTTTCTGCACTACATAAAAGAATCTTCATATTCCAACATTGTTCTCCTATGAAAGTACCCATTCTCTTGCAATTTTTTTCTCTTTTGTTCTTTTGATATTTGATGAAGCAGCCGTAAGCTAGTTGCTTCAGCCTTCAAAAATATTTTTTGATTCTGTACCAGACCACCAAGCTTCCCATGAGTGAAAATTCTTATATTTTATTCCACCTAACTGACAAAAATGCTGAAAACTTCAAAATTCTTTCCCTTCCCCATGGAACCCTGGTAGAAGTAATTCCTTTCAGTAAAATCCCACTCAGGTTGCTTTCAGTGAAATTCCCCTTAGGTTGACAATAACTTGAAATCTATCAGGTATTCCATCCATAATTTATTTATTATGTGATTTGCTGATAACCTGAAGAGCAAATTAATGAGCAGAATGTTATGAGACACTAAGTTAAATAATATACAGAAATCATTGACAGGTTATCAGGTTTGTTTGACAAGACCAGTTTTTCAGAAAGCCATGGGGAGTGTCATTAATTTTATTGCTATTTTTAGTCCTTAATTAATTAGATTTCAAATTGGTGTTCCCATTTTCACTTTGGATATGCAAGTTCATTTGTGGGGCTACGTTTTGGATATTATTTTTTTTACCATTGATAAAGTACACTTTTATCTTCTCACTCTCTCTCCTCCATTTTAGGAGTTACAGTGCTTGAAGGGCCTATTTATGCAGTGGGTGGACATGATGGTTGGAGTTACTTGAATACAGTTGAGAGATGGGACCCTCAAAGTCAGCAGTGGACATTTGTGGCAAGTATGTCAATTGCCAGAAGCACTGTTGGAGTAGCAGCATTAAATGGCAAGTGAGTAGGGTATTCTTACATGGTTGAAACACGTTTCCTGGAGGGATGAATAACTGTGGCACACAGCAGTAAATAACTTTCACCATACTGAAATAGAGGGTGTCTTTCAAAAAAAATGTAGATGCAGTTGTGCACACCCTCCTGTATCTCCTGGCTTTTATATTTATATTTTTATAATATATAATTATTATATATAATATATAATATATAATATATATTATATATATAATATATAATATATATAATTATTATATATAATATATATAATTTATATATTTTTTCCATATTATTTTTGTTTATTATTAATATCAAGTGCTTGAGAATATAGACCTGAGATTTTGGTATGTATGGTATAAACCACGTCAGGACAAATTGTCAGTTGACTTATCTACCTTTTATATATTCCAGTTAACCAACTGAGTTTATGACTCTCATATAGCGACATACCCAGGGATAAGATTTGTTGTACACGCATTTTGTACCTTGCTTCAGCCACTGACCCATGAAACCTTTTTCTGATGGTAACTACATTCACACAGCAAGCAAGCAGAAATGTGATTCTTGACAAAACAATCTGGCTACATTAGCCTTTTAATTCTAACTGTATTCAAATCTTATGTTTCTCTTTTATAACTTTCACTTTTTAAAATTTAAATGTGACACATTAAACCTCATTTTATAGCAATGTGGAATTTATTGCTTTTTGCTTAGCACTTTTAAAATACTTTTATCTATGTGGCTAAAAAGAATATGGTGTGAACTGTAATAATTTACAGGTGGGGGTGGAATTCACGTATAACTTCAGTTATTTTTGTACAAAAATCTACAAATAACTCAGTCACCTTAAGGTCACCCTATGAAAATGGCAGGAATATGTATGTTCAAGATATAATTTGTCTTACTTATTTTAGACATTTATGTCAGGACAGCATGAATTCTCCTATTAGGCACTCATTTTTCTCTTGAGGATTATTTTATATTCTGACTTAGATGGTTTTGATATTTAAGCAGGGAAGATGAATCCCACTGTTGACAACAGAATGTAAGCAAAGAGCAGGCAGTAAATAATCTCTTGGGATCAGTGGGCACAATAGAGGAGGGAGAACTTCTGGAATGATAGTTTTCTCACACATTATTGCTACTGGAAAATAAAGGATTATAGAATCATAGAATTGTTAGGGTTGGAAGGGACACCAAGTATCATCTAGTTCTAACCCCCTGCCATGGGCAGGGACACCTCACACTAGATCAGGATGCTCAGAGCCACATCCTGCCTGGCCTTGAAAACCTCCAGGGATGAGGCTTCTACCACCTCCCTGGGCAACCTGTTCCAGTGTCTCACCATCCTCATGATGAAGAACTTCCTAATGTCCAATCTGAATCTACCATTTCTAGTTTTGTTCCATTCCCACTAGTCCTATCACTACCTGACACCCTAAAAAGTCCCTCACCAGCTTTCTTGTAGGCCCCCTTCAAATACTGGTTGCCTGGAGAAGATGAGGCTCAGGGGTGACCTCATTGCTCTCTACAACTACCTGAAAGGTGGTTGTGGCCAGGAAGGGGTTGGTCTCTTCTCCCAGGCAACCAGCACCAGAACAAGAGGATGCAGTCTCAAGCTGCACCAGGGGAAATTTAGACTCGAGGTGAGGAGAAAGTTCTTCCCTGAGAGAGTTGTTCATCATTGGAATGGGCTGCCCAGAGAGGTGGTGGAGTCACCATCCCTGGAGGTGTTCAAGAGGGGATTGGACATGGCACTTGGTGCCATGGTCTAGTCATGAGGTCTGTGGTGACAGGTTGGACTTGATGATCTTTGAGGTCTCTTCCAACCTTAGTGATACTGTGATACTGGAAGTCCACAATAAGGTCACCCTGGATCCTTCTCTTCTCCAGACTGAATAGCCCAAACTCTCTCAGTCTGTCTTCATAGGAGAGGTGCTCCAGCCCTCTGATCATCCTCATGGCCCTTCTTCAGACACGTTCCAATACATCCAGACCCTTCCTGTAATAGAGGCTCTAGAACTGGATGCAGTACTCCAGTTGGGGTCTCACCAGAGCAGAGTAGAGGGGGAGAATCACCTCCCTCGACCTGCTGGCTATGATTCACTTGATGTGCCATGACTTTTGGAATATGATGGAGAGCCATTTAGCAACCTCATCTGCCAGTACCCTCAACACCTGTGGGTGTATCCCATTGGGTCCCATGGACTTGAAACTTTCATGTTCTTCAGATGGTCACAAACCTGATATTCACTCACAGTGGGCAGTTCTTTCTTCCAGTTCCTACCATTATCTTCCATTATTCTGGGAATGTGGCTGGAGCTCCTGCCACTGAAGACTAGGTCTCCTCCATGTCACTTGTCACCAGTTCACCTATTTCCTTTCTGAGGGGGCCCACACCTTTTCTACTCTTCTTTTTACCATTAATATACCTGTAGAAATTTTTACTATTCCCCTTGATCTCCCTGGCTAGATTTAATTCTAACTGAGCTTCAGCTTTTCTAACCAGGCCTCCTGCTGCTCCGGCAGCTTCCTTATATGCTCCCCATTCCAGCTGTCCTTTCTTCCACTCCTTGTACAGTTTTTTGTGTGTGTGTGTGCCAGCATGTCCAGGAGCTCCTTGCTCATCCAGGCAGGTCTCCCAGCATTCTTTCCTCTTTGTGGGTATACTTTGCTCCTGGGTACGGAGAAGGTGATCCTTGAACACTGATCAGCTGTCCTGGGCCCCTCTTCCCTCTAGGGCTTTGTCCCACAATAGTATGGCCAGCAGATCAACCTGGAATAAAGGAGTATAATAGCAGGAGCACACTTTAAATTTTAAGACCATCCAAAGTGACACCAAAGGGAACATTATCATATGCATTTGGAGGACCTCAAGAAACCACACAAATGATATATTTAATAATATATGTGTGAATGAACAAGTCTTGTGTTTGAAGAAAATTTATGGTAGAAAGTGATAGAAGAGGGGGAAAAAGCTATGTAACTTGTTAATACAGAAACAGCAAACGACATCTGTTGAGAAAAGGAAATGCAACTGAAGAATACATAGTTTATTCACTGTAGAAACATGCTCTTTGGAGTTCTCTGATCAATTCTGGTCATGCATATTAAAGAAACTTTAACTGAGAGTGCAAAGTTTAAAACAGTGGTACCATGTCATACCAAAGAAAAGCAACAGAAGTTTTACAGTTGGCAAAGGAACAGATGGACATAAATAGATAACATTCAGATGGGAAAGTCTAGATGGAACAAATATTATAGGGAGACAAAAAAAGTATGTAACACATTTAACAGTTCATAAAAAGGGTAATATTATCTGGTTTATTTGACACCAAAGATTTGAATCAGAAAATTTTCATTTTCTGTAAAATTTTATTTTCCTAGGTCAACAGTTAGCACTGAAGGTGTGTGCTGAGGCTTTGGAGATTCCATCTCCTTTCTTAAACAGTAATGGAAGTGTGGAGAGTGTTAGACTTAATATATATGCAGGCAAATGGGGAGTGCAGCTTGTGGTCATTCTGTAACCGTTCCTATCTGCTGATTCTGCCTCCTCATGCATTTCCCTTGCTCCATTAGTGGTTCTCAATAGGATGCAGTCCAGGAAATACTCTGCTGCTCCAGGCTGCAGTGCAGATACCTGATTTGGTGCTGTGGAGCACCTCCTTCTCCTCCTCCTTCTTTGACTTTGGTGTTCCCTCTGTTGTTTCTCATTTTCTTTCCCCTCCTCACTCTGGCTGTGTGCCATTTTTTGCCTTTTCTGAGAGTTTTTTTCACAGAGGTACTACCACCTTGGATTCTGGGCTCAGCTGTGCCATGTGGTGGGACAGTTGGAGCTGACTGGAAACTGCTATGTCTGGCACAGAGTAGCCCAGACTCTCCTCGCAGATGGCCACCCCTGCATCACCTGAATGCCAGTGCCTTGGCACTTATAAACAACACAATTGCAATACTGATTTTTGCACGTTTAATTGTGAAACATTTGCCACATACTGGGCACTCTAGTATTCAGTTAGGACATCAAGTTTCCTTTCTAATGTTGTCCAAATGGAGTTTGGAAAATAAATAATTATTAGAAATTAGTAATGAAGGCATTTAAATTAGACAAAGCTGAAAGATACAGAGCAGGAATGGACTTCAGATACCAAAGAAGAAAACCTGTCCTGGGACAAATGATCAGCTCTGGTCAAGACTCACTTTTTTTTTCCCCCTTTTATTCATATTAATAGGAGTCTTGAAAAAGCTAAGTTGAGCATTTTTAAAACATTTTTGCTTTCAGAAGGTTAATGACAAAGCTCTGTCTGTGTTTTTAAGTTTGGTACCAAAGAAAGCAAATAAATGCTCAAACGCTCTTGAGGATGAGTCACAATTGATAACCTCAAGAAACATGTTGAAATTATGACTAGAGTTTTGGTTGGTTTTTTGTTGTTGTTGTTGTTTTGGTTGGTTGGGGTTTTTTATAACATGAAAATGCAATACAAATGGTAAGAGCAAGATGCTCCAACTAACCCAAAGATACTTTATAAGAACAGTATAGGAACATACATACTCTTAATCCAAGCCAACATTTTTAAAGCTGGAGTGGTTTGGAAAACCTTATCTTTCTCCATCAATTATGTTACCTTCCTTTTTCCTGTTTATCTTATTGCTATTTGAATGTATTCTGTTTTCACATTTTTATTGAAAGTCAGTAGTTGTGTTCATTATTATGGATTGGTAGTTCAGATTTTGTCTGTTGCTTGACTGTAGCAGATAGAATTTGGGATGGCTTCCACATTCTATTATTTCTACATTCTATTATTTCCACATTCTATTATTTCTACTTAAGCATTAATAGAAATTATGGTTTTTTTTAATAGCATAATAATTGATCCCTTCACACCCATGCAAATTCATTTGTTACATTTTCATTTGTTAGGTGGAGAGGTTTAAGTAGCATTTAGCTTTTTATTGTTAATTTTTTTTGTTTTCATTTAGTTTCATTCATTCAGCTCCACTTTTTTTTGCAGTAGTTGGATTCATACAATAATGGATTTCTGTAAATTGTGTTATTGTCTTAGCAGTAATTTTCCACCCATCCTCTTTTTCATTTTGATTGGGAAACACAGAGAACTGGCCACTACAGATGCTGGCATATGTGCAGAGGAGTATTTTGGTTTCTGGTTATTTAATAAAACAAAGATGGAATGAAACTCCTGTTATTTAAATAAGTATTATGCCTGTGGTAAATGGCATTTGCTTTAGTTTAATATGTCCCTTATGAGTATTGTGCAACATTACAAAGCAAATATCAGAAATATAGCTTGCTGAACCTTCATTTTCAAGAAAATAGTAAAGTTCAAACCAAATTAGTGTGCTCACAAGAAAAGTTATCAAAACTGTACTGTAGTTACTCAACCACAGGAATATATTTTCTGTGTACTGACCCCAGAAAGGCATAGGTTAATAATTCCACAAAGCCCTTAATAGCACTTCAGTGTTTGGCACAAGAGAATTATCAGTGTATTACGTTCACATAACCACCTACAAAACCTGATTGCATGACTGATTACAACCTCCTCCAGGAGTTCTGCTTCTTTGCTTTTCATTCATCATATAATAAACTATGCATGGCATTTTCTCTTAGCAAAATCATTAAAGCTTATTATTAATTCAATGCCCTGGTCTGATCTTCTGTACCTTTGCACACAAATTCGTATTTCCTTCGTGGGGGTCCCATGCAGCTCAATGATGTGCAATTTGATTCAATATGCATCATAATTGCTCTCTGACAAGCAAAAGTTTTTTACAAGTCTGTAAAGTACAAGTGTCTGCACAAGTTTCTTTTTATGTGGCTAGGCTAGAGTTAAAAATTACTAGAATAGGTTCAAGTTAGGAAAATATATATATTACTCTTGGAAAAGCACAATGAACCATCATGAAACTTTACAGTAAATCCAGTATTGGTAAGAAATATGGCTGATGACATGACATTGCTTCACTTCAGGGTGGGAACTTGATGAGCCTGTTTTCTCTTGATATACTATATTCAGGCTGCCAGATGCTTAGGCCATGTTTCTGTTCTGCATGTTTACTGCACACCCGCATGTTTTAGTGTGTATGCCGGACCATGCATTTCTCTTCATCACTCACACAAGATTTTGGGACTGGCTGACTGTTGACTGGACTACAGGTAGCATGACTGTCATTTGCTGTGAGGTCTACCATTCAGATTTTGGAATAAGAAATATTTTGTCATTACTATATTATTTTTAATAAATATTGTAGTGAACAAATTCTATGTAGATAATGAATGTAAGATAGCATGGTAAGCATTAATTTGGGCATAAAGGTACTTATTCACTAAGTAGACATGGTGAGTTAACTTAGTCCTAATACCTGACAGGAAAGTACAATTGGGTCATTCCATCTAACTTTAACCTTTTAAATATGAAATATTTATGGGAGGCAGTGTGGATAATGCCCAGAAAGATTCACAGTCAGTTTTTTAATTGTGCAGATTGCACAGTTAAGCACAGACTTTTAAAAATCGTTTTGGGGTGCATCAAGAAAAGTGAGTCCAGCAGGTCTAGGGAAGTTTTTTCCCTCTCTACTCTGCCCTGCTGAGACCACACACAGTTTTGGGCTCCCCAGTTCAAGAGAGACAGGGGATCTACTGGAGTGAATCCAGTGAGGATGACTGGGAGACATCTCTCCTGTGAGACAGAGAGACCTGTGGCTGTTTAGTCTTGAGTAGAGAAGACTGAGGGGCGATCTTATTAAAGTCTGTAAATATCTGAAAGGTGGGAATCGGGATGAAGGTGATTGCCTCTTTTCTGTAGTGCCCAGTGATAGGACAAGGAGCAGCTGATACAAGCTGAAACACAGGACATTCCACCCCAGTGTGAAGAGAAACTTTTTATGGTGAGGGTGATGGAGCACTGGAACAGGCTGCCCAGAGAGATTGTGGAGTCTCCTTCTCCAGAGACTTTCAAAACGCACCTAGCTGCATTCCCTTGCAGCCTGCCCTAGTTCATCCTGCTTTGGCAGTGGGGTTGGATTTGATGATCTCTAGAGGTCTGTTCCAACTCCTAAAATTTTGTGATTCTGTGATTCAGCAATCACTCTCTTATCTCTCATGGTCAAAAATCTGGCTTTTAATTATTACCTTTAATGGGAAAGAAAGTATGAGAATCCCAGCCTGTCTCAAAGAGCACTTAGTACTGATATGTTAGGACCTGAAGGAAGCCCTTGTTCAGTACAGTCAAAGTCTTGAGATGTTTCACTGACCAAATGTAGGCATTTACTTGAATGACATACTTTCATGTGTTAACACATAGTTTCTTATTTCTGTATGTGTAAGTCCAGAATGGTATTTGAATATCTAAATCTTACTGAAATTAAAGTAAACTAAATATCTAGTTTGATACTCAAATAAATATCTCTATGGGCTGCTCTTACAAATCTCCAACAAAGTCTGCAAAAGAGAATACCATGCTGTCTCCACTCTTAACTGATATTTCTATTTTTCTAATTTGAAATGTGATTAACTTCCTAATAACTAACATTGGGATAAAATGAAATCTCTTTTTGCTTGGTAACCAGCTTCAGCTGAATCTTTCATTATTGAGGAGAGTTTGTTCATTGAGAAGGTCACAAACTACAGTATGTAAGACTTTTTCAAGTCATCCATATAATTGCAATGCACTGATGATTTTCATACTTAAATAAAAAATAGGGAACTGGCTCAATATTATTAAATAAATGAAGTATTAATATGCTGTAATTGTGATTTTTAAAGCTGAAGTACCACTTCAGAATTTCAAACTAAAAAGAAAATTGTATTTCACAGCAGAGCAGGTTTTTTCTCAGTTTGTTGTTTTTTGGTTTTGTTTTGGCTTGAGGGTTTCTTTGCTTTTGTGCCTTATTGATGATTCAGTTACTGTTTTATTATCCATTTGAAGTAAGAAAAATACTACACTTGGCATACAAAATTACAGTCATTTAAAGGGTGGAAAATATTTCATACCACATACTTTCTGCCCACAGTATCCTCATTGACTGCAAATACCTTAAAATCAACATTTTATGAATGACATGGTTTTTTGACTGATACTGAAATACAGCAGTGCTTTTCCTTGTCAGAAAATCTATGTTTTCACTTGTCTGTCTGCCTATCAGACATTATCTACCTGACTAGAGAGTAAAATGAAATTTGACTTAGGATGCTGTTAATTGCATAGAAGGTATTTTATAAACGTAACTGATTTTATAAAACCCTTTTGCAATGGGAAGAATAATATATTTCAGCAACTGACTGACAAGTTACCAGCCTCATATTTTTGTGTATGTTTTACTCTAACTGTGCTTTTACCTATAAGTTAAAACTATACCTTAATTTAAATCCTGTAGAAGAACCTTTTATGATAGTTTTGACACTTTGGTGGTTTACAAATGTGCTGTTTATTAACTGCTGGGTTTGATCAAACTATTTTCTGAGGCAATTATTCTGCCTTCTGCTATAGGGAGAAAGGGACACATGTTGAAAATATTCTTCCTTAACTGTAGAAACTACAGATAGGTGTAGATATTTTGTAATATTCTAATCAAAATTGTGCAATAAATGGATTCTGAGACAAGATAAAATGGAAGAGTTGTATGGTCTGAAATTGTTAAACTCACAAAGAAGATGGCTATCATAAACACGTTTAGTTCAGGCTAGCACAACTCACAATTCTGTGAATTAAATAACAGGTGGGGTTTTTTTATGACATTCGGTCACTGGTCTTGTATTTTTAACTTATTCTACTGCTGTATCACTGCACCAAATACATGAAATACCTCTCCAAATTTACACAGAGAAATAAGACTTCATTAATGATTTCCATTCAGAAAGTTATGGGTTTTTTCCAACTTTTGCCATGCAAGCCTAAGTTCTTTAGCATAAGGAAGGCAGCATGGATAGATATCTTTCCTCTCCTACAGTCTGATTCCTAGGTCAGATATGGACTGTTTGAACAATACATGAATCCGGCACTGATGAAAATCATTGTCTTCCCCTCAGTTCTACCAGGCAGGTATCCTTTGTGCCAGAATAATTCTCTGTTGCTCTTTCAGGCACACTGAAGGGGCAGAAAAGGGTGTAAAGGGGCCTAAGCAGAATACTGGATATTGTCTTTGATATTCACAGTGAAAAAATTTTGAAAGGCAGAAGCTCGTTAACAAATGCAGCAAAGGCCTGATTCAACTGTTTTCACAAGCTATGCTACCTCACATCAAAGGCAGTCTGATCTTTTGAGGTTGGCTTGTCAAACTGAATTTAAAAATGGCTTTTCTGATTCGTTATCAAAGGTTTGTGATGATAGCACCGTGATAAATGCTTTTGATCCATCCAGTCATGATTTCTCCTAATGTCTCATCCTTTGAAACCTCTGTGCCATTTTCTATCCAGTTTATACGTATATGTATACAAATATTTAGGAATCTCTGTCCATCTTGATACAAAAAGAAATGACCAAACACTGAAAAGATGTCCAGCTCAGAGGAGACTGAATTTGGTCTAAGTTACTATGTAGACACAGTGTCTGAATAAGCTGAAATAGAGACCATTGGGGAACAGAAATCTATAACATCTCTACAGGCAAAACTTTCAGCTATGATCACTAGAGATAAAAGTACTCAGAACTGAATGCTTTCATTTCCTTCGTGATCTTCCTCTCTAAACAGTGATAATTATACTGGAAATCCCAACAGTTTTGATGGGATACACAATGAAGTGCAGTTAACAGAATATTTCCAATTCAGAAATTAATGAAGATATGACTGTTATGCCATTATAATTACTGTTATTTCTCAGGCTTTCTTTTAATCACACTATGTTGAAAATAAAAACTTTACAATATTGTAAGTACTAAAAAGCATTTAAGAGGCATGACATTTAGAAGATGTCAACAGTCACACATAATCTGGGAGAACCGCTGCACTGGTTAGGCCACACCTTGAGTACTGTGTCAAGTTATGGGCCCCTCAGTTTAGGAAAGATGTTGACTTGCTGGAACATGTCCAGAGAAGGGCAACAAAGTTTGTGAGGGATTTGGAACACAAGCCCTATTGAGGAGAGACTGAGGGAGCTATTCTATTCTATTCTATTCTATTCTATTCTATTCTAATTTTAAATGAAAAAAAATAAATTAGATGCAGTAGTACTTTGGGTAAGGTAAAACTGCTAGAATAATACCGTAAATAATGTAAAATTAACAATCAAAGCAAAACTGAGGAATTTGAATTTGCTAAATTCAGACTCGCTGAATTATCTTTCAACTCTGCATTCCATAAGTATTTACACATGAAAATTAAATTCTACTTGCTAGTATTTTCAACAAATCGTTCAGAGCAGAATGTCTTCCTGACACAGCTGGTGAGCAAAGCAACTGGAGAAGGAGCCCTGCTGGACCTGTTGTTTGTGAACAGAGAAGGATTTGTGAGCGATGTAATGATGGGGGGCTATCTTTGCCACAGTGATCACAAAATGATAGATTTCTCAGTTGTTGGAGAAGAGGACGTTCATCAGAATTGCCACTTCCAGAGGGCAGACTTCGGCCTATTTTGGAGAGTGTTTGACAGAGTCCCATGGGACGCAGTCCTGAATTGCCAAGGAGCGCAGGAAGGCTGAATGTTCTTCAAGAAAGAAGTCTTAAAGGCACAGGAATAGCCTGTCCCCATGTGCCAAAAAAGTCATCAGGGAAGGCCAGCCTGGCTGAGTGGAGTCATTTGATTGCAGCTTAGGGAGAAAACAAGAGTTTACGGTGGTTGGAAGAAAGGGCAGGCCACCCAGGAGGTCTAAAGCCTATGAGGATAAAACCCTAATAGAAATTAGTCTGGCTTTGCTGTAAAAGAGAAGAAATACTTCTCTAAATATATTGGCAACAAAAGAGGGATTAAGAAGCATGTATATCCCTTAATATATGTAGGGGCAAACATTGTTCAAGGATAAGAAAAAGACTGAGGTCCTCAATGCCTTCTTTACCTCAGTCTTTAGCAGTAGGACCAGTTGGAGGAGAACCAGGAGATTGTAGTGAGGTGGATTTTGACTTCTTCTTCCTAGTGACAAGTGGTAGGATGAGAGGAAATGGCCTCAGATTACACCAGGGGAGGTGTAGGTTGGCTATTAGAAGAAGCTTCTTCTCTGAAAAGATTATCAAACGCTGGAACAGGCTCCCCAGGGAGTTGGTGGAAGTGCTTGAAGGTACTAAGGGACATACCTTATCCCTAAATTTGGTAGAGTTAGGA
The DNA here is from genome assembly GCF_014839835.1 of Dryobates pubescens. Classification (NCBI taxonomy): domain Eukaryota; kingdom Metazoa; phylum Chordata; class Aves; order Piciformes; family Picidae; genus Dryobates; species Dryobates pubescens. The sequence continues at coordinate 30,139,767 of NC_071618.1, forward strand.
AATGGTAGAGCTTGATGATTTTAAAGGTCTTTTCCAGCCAAAAAGATTCTATGATTCTACGTGTGTTTCTCCTGTGTAGGCTTCATCATATCTGCCAGCCTACAGGGAATGTCACCATACCCCAGATTTCACTTTGTGCAACTGAACCAAGACCCACCTTTTAAAATAATGATAACATCCTGGGAGACACCTACATGTAAATGCTTTTATTAATTATTAATGCAAATGCATTTGGATCACATATGTAAATTCTTTTTAGTACTGTTCTACGGTTCTTCTCTGCTGAAAAAATTGTGGTGGTGGCTGATGTATTAAGTTGCTCTCTAGGCTTGACTTGTTACCCTGGGCACAACAACAATTTGGACACTGCAGAAACCCACAGATTAGCACTTACATGCAGATGTCTTAGTCTCAGATTGGATCCCACTTCTAGATATCTGATAGTCATAGAGAAAGGTAAAGGGCTGGACCAACGGAAATAGTTGTTATAGAAGTGGATTTACATTAACGTCTTTCACAGAGGAGCGCTGGATTAAGTCTAAGTATGTCTGTCAAGCAGTACAAAAATACTCTGTGGCCTCAGTGACTTATTTAGTGGTAGTACATTACTTCCTTATTCATCAGCATCCATGCCACTGAAATGTAATGGTAATGCACATTTAAGTAGCTCTGAATTCATGGAGCGCTTAAGACAGTAAAAGCTTCCAAATGAATAATTGCTTCGCACAGACAGGTTTTGCATCCTAAATTGCTCAGTCGCTGGACTTTACACTAGCCTGTGTTTCTACTAGTTAATCTCCAGGTAGTGTAGAAAAGGCAACAGACTGGAAAATGATTCATGTAAGAAATGGATGCAACATGGTAATAGTAGAAAGAACAATCATTAAGTGTTGGAACTGTTCAAAAGGGAGGAAGGAAACAAGTTTCTTGCCTGCAGATAATTGCAAATACAACATAGTTTTTGTTAAACCGCATTTTTGCTGTTTCAAATCTAAAATACTTCAAGTTTTCCATGATTTCCCTAGAGAAGGCAATCTTCATTATCTATCCTGATGAAGAAAATCAACATGGAGTGCCTGGGAGTATCATTTTGTTACTTGCTGAGTAGGCATGTTAATGTTAGTGTGGGGAAAGACTTTGATGTAACCAAGATCCTTGAAACCCAGGAAGTATTTTTTAAAAATCCATGTATAAAAACAGAATATGATATTCTTTTCTGCAAGGCACTGCATATTTGATCTCAGCTGTAGTGCAAGTGTAAAATTCATTTTGGACGTGAACATCCCATTGATAATTTTGCATATGGATTAGGCTGCATACTGGATCAAAGACTGGTTACAGTTTTCCATATGGGTTGTACTTAGCATACAGAGCTTATGCAGCACATACAGTATATTTTCATTCTTTTTATTTTTTTTCTCAAGAATGGAGAAGCTTGTGAATCTATTCTGTTTTAGAGAATTATACAAGACAGAATGCTAAAATGTAGGGCAGTAGTTGTCAAGGCTAATTCTCACTACTTTAATACATCATAAAAACACATTGAAACTGTTATAAATTGATTGCATATTTCAGGTTTACCTGCATTGCCAATTATAAATTAGAACTTTTACATCCACCACACAGATGATTAGCAGTTAGGCAGTGATACTGCTTATATGCTTTATAATTTTATTTAGACCTATAGAGACAGATCTTCATGCCAATTAGGGCACTCTTGGCAGTATATATTCTCAGTGAAGAATGAAAATATCCATGACCAGAAAGAAAATAGCTTCCTTTCTATTTAGGTGGGCAAAGCACTGAGTAGTATGTGAGTTTGGTAATAATACCTAAAACATCTCATTGCTGACTATATGAAATTCATATGATCTTGAGATGAAAACATAGATGTTCATTGGTCTTTATTTTTACAGTTCTGAGCTCTGGTTTTATTAACATTATTATTTCTGTGGTTATATTTATTTCTTAGGTTATATTCAGTTGGAGGTCGGGATGGAAGTTCTTGTTTGAGTTCAATGGAATATTATGATCCTCACACAAATAAATGGAATATGTGTGCTCCTATGTGTAAGAGAAGAGGAGGTGTAGGAGTGGCTACATGTGATGGCTTTCTTTATGCAGTTGGAGGCCATGATGCTCCTGCTTCTAACCACTGTTCCCGACTGCTGGATTATGTAGAAAGGTATCTAATTACATGTTTAGGGGTTTTTTAATACAAAATAATGGCCAGTTGCATAATTTTCATAGATGAGTGATGGTAAAATTTAACAGATGTTATTACTTCAAGAAGTACCAAATTATTATTTACTTGAAAAAGACAATTTTAGAAGACAATTTCTTTGAAGATTATTTTCCCACTTTTTTTTTTTCTTCACAGTACTATTCCATATTTTCATCTACACAAAGATCACTATTTTCACATCTCATTTAAGAAATTCTGGGGTTTTTTAAAGCATGATATTAAAACACTGGAGTCATAAACTAAAATTTGTGGAGATAAGAATTAGGCTTTGAAATATTCTTATAACCCCAAACTGTTTAGAAGTGTTTTATAACACTAAAAATAAAGCCAAGCAAAGAAGAAATACAGAATTGCTTGCATAATGGATATTTACAGTACATACTTCCTTTAGCAATACTGCCACTTCCTGAGGTGTTGAAATAAAATAGTAATTTTGTTTGTCTGCTTTTCAGAAGATGGGAAAGTACAATGTTGTATTCCTTTTTAAATGTCAAATAACTCTTTCCTTTCTAAGAATTACAAAATTTTGATATATTTTGGCAGATTTTATAAAGTAGCTTGCTTTTCCAAATGTTACTGAAAAGTTGACAGCTATTAAAAACATAAGCCATTGATCTATAGTTTTCCCCCTTCATCTCACCTTGATTTCAAATTGATTTCTTTACACATTCAGGAACTTTTGTCATAACCCTTCTCACCTTAGGGCATACCTAGTTATTATAAAGATTAAATGTACAATGATTTGTAGTAGAGGAAAGGATATAAGAAATCTCAGACATTCTTCTGGCAATTAAAAAAAAAAAGTTCTTGTTCAGTTCTATTTTGTTGACAGAATTGAATTATAAGGATTCTGTTTAACCTTGTATAACTGTTTATATATTTAAAAAAAGGCAAGCCTAAACTTGTCAATTGATGTGGTTTCCCTGCTTTGGCACCTCCTCACCTTGGTCTTTGTAATTCAAGAGTAGTGTATCAAAGTCTCTCTTAAAATGTATTGCCTTTAGGCAAGTGAAGATGTATTGCGTGCTGGTGCATTTCACTGCTTGGGAAACTCAGCTAGAGGCATACAATACTGTTGTTGAAAAATGTCACACAGTCTTTGAAAAAAAACATTCCATTTTTTTTTTACATATGCATCTCCCTTTTACATACTCAAGCATTCTTTTAAAATAATTTCCAGTTTTAAGTGATTTTTCACATGTCTAGATATGTAACTCAAAAATTCTTAAGGAAAGATAGCAAAATGAAAGAATAAGTAAAATGAATACAATCAAAAGAAAGAAAATAAAATTAACATGATGATACAATCAATTGAACAGTGTTTGAGACATTAAAAATTGAACATAAAATGTTAACATCTTATTTTCTGAAGAATTTGCAGGCTGTAGGTAAGATATTTTTGTTTCCTAATTTGTATTTATGTGTGCAGAGCAATTTAATCAAGGTTAAAGGTTGTATTTATGAACCAAAAGGCAGTTAAAGTAAATCAATGTAGCACTGTTGTTGCAATATTTATATTCAAAATATTGAAAATGTTCTGGTGTGCAAATATAATATAAGACTTCAAGAAGAGTTCCTAGTAGTTGCCCATTGAAAATATGAATAACTGAAACAGTTACAGGTACCCTTATACTCAACCTCTCTAGGAAACGTCCAGAATTTTCTTTTTTATAAAACATATGTATATACAATTTACTGCAGGATTAGAAGCTTCTAGTTAATAAAGGCTAAAGTACAAGAAAATATGTTGAAAGAACATGACTCCCCTCCATAAAATGAACTTAGAGCTAATTCTTTCTCTTGAAGTTGTAGGAGAAAGTGGTTTGAGGCCTAATCTTGTAGAACAATATAGTAATTAGAATTCCTGAATAATTCTTCTAGAGCAGTTACCATGTTCGAAGTGTGATCTACCTTATACTTAAGCAAATGATTCAAAGGATTTGTATCCTTTATGTTTGTTTTCTCCACTGATTATTAAGTGGCTCTACTACATAGAGATGTCTAAGGATAGATTAAATTAATTCTATCATATAGTGATTCTGTATTCTATTAGTAATATTAGTCAAAATGAGACATCTAGTTTAATCTAATATGTCCTTAATCAAAGATGTCTAGTAGCAAACTGAGTGGGACTATGAAAAGTTGATTAATTTCTTATTTATGGCTGTCTAAAATGGGTACATTTGATTTCTAACATTAACTAGTTTTTTGTGTTGTTAATGAATATATAAATTAATGGCTTAGGATAAATTTTTAATTTTTAAATAACTATCATTATGCTAAAGGATTTTTTCCCCTCGGTTGTGACAGTTATGTCTTAACTAATCTACATTGAACAGATACCAGGAGAAGAATATAAATCTAATGCAGTTAGGCATATCCCCTGAATTCTTGACAGCTTTTCTGGCTATAAACAATGTATAGTATAATTTTAGAAATAAAAAATGTAGCCTAATATATACAGTTTTAGAAACAATATTTGTTAATATGCTACAAAAATCATCTTTTTAAAAATATATAAATACAAATACATATGCTTAGAGCTATTGCTCTTATATCCTTCTCAAATCTCTTTTTGTGACACCTTATGTGACAAATATTTTAATTCATGCCAAAGGTTAGCTGACCAAAAGCACCTAAGAAGCATTCAGCAATGTGAACTGAAACACAATAAATCAGATTTCTTTTTGCTGTTAGAAAGGACATTTTTGGAAAGGATGCAAAAGGATTTCCTTCCCAAGGAAAAGACTACATTCAAGTGAAGATCAGCATGAATTGACACTTAAATCTTCTACCCTGGGCATTCACTTTCTCTTTACTCAGGTATGATCCAAAAACTGATACATGGACAATGGTGGCTCCACTGAGTATGCCTCGAGATGCTGTTGGTGTCTGTCTCCTTGGTGACAAATTATATGCAGTAGGTGGCTATGATGGTCAAACATACCTGAACACTATGGAAGCATATGATCCTCAAACTAATGAATGGACACAGGTAATCTTAAAGTCTGGTTTTTTTTTTCCATCTGTGACATGTTTTGATAGTTGTACATAAAATCTTTTCTTAAAATACTGTATACTATCTGATGTAGCCATAGGCATAAAAACAGTTTTTCTATTTTACCAGATATGTCAGGAATGCCCTCTGAATACAAGAAAGAGAGAATTAGATTCCAAGACATTGGAAAAGGATAGAATAAGAGGTTATTAGGAATGTTATCATATTCCCTTTGCAGATAAATTTCTCTTCTGATCAATTTTTTTAGCAAATTAATTTTTTTCGTCTTTCTTCACCCAGAAGAAATGTCATAAAGAATATGAAAATCGGTCTGGAATTTTACTTCATAGATAGAATTTCCTGAAGGTCCTTCATATGAAAAATTGTGTATGTTATATAGAGAGCTAAGTTTTCATTTCATTGATCAATTATATTTTCTTCTTTTTGATGGATATTTTGAAATGTTTAATTATATGTACATTCCTAATGTTGAACCATGTAAGAATTAGTATGTATAACAGAAATTGTGGTATAGTGCAAGAAGCTGGCAACTCATGATTTGGTTTTAAAAGGAATGTATTTTATTATATCAGTGTAGTGCTTGGAAAGATTTGGATTCATAGCAAAGACTTAAAAAGAAACAAAGGATTATTTCAACAATTTCTGCTATGAATTCTGTTTTAAAACTTTCTGGGAAAGAAATTTGTTCCACCAGTGTAAATATTTATATCTGAATCAATCGCCCTAAATTCCCTTTAAACTTAGTGAAGAAAAGTACATGCTTTGAAAGCATGACCTTATTCTAAAATAATAATTTAAAATAAGCCAGATGTATTATAATTTTTAAAAAATTCAATTTCTTTTTATGATTATAAAGGTAGACTTCTGGTGTCAAGCTTAAAGATGGACATACATGATGTAAAGTTAATGCAAAACCCCACCTTTTCTTATATACTGTTAATTAAATTACAAGAAAGCATTCTTATGACATTTGGTAAGAAACAAAACATCTATTTAGATAGTCTTTTCCCCAAATCCAACACTCCACATAAAAACCTTATGAATAACAACATTTGGACAGATAGGAAACATGTAACACTTCTGCTTTGATACATACAGTACTATTAATTACAGTGTACTTTCATTACTATCATTTTTGCACATATAAACTTACTCTACTGTGTTAGTTTCAGCAAGATTGTCTCCTAAAGTTATTCATCCTTGTGTTGTCTTGGATAGTGTCTAAAACTGCCAAACTTACTCTAAAGGGTATTTGAACCTGTTCAGGAATGCTGAAACCATGCAAGTTTGGTACTGGTAGTCTTGACCTCAGGGACTAAAATGGAAGGATCAGCTACAATCTACAGATTATAGAAACTCATTGTGTATCAGCAGTTCAAAAAAATTGATGACAGCTTTTGTTTTGTTGTGTTGGTTTTTTTTCTTCTGTTCTCACACTTTCAAGTGTAAGTTGTTAGATGTGACTTTAAAACTACAGTAGTGAGATATTGTGGGGTTTTGGTGGTTTCTTTTTAGAAGTCTATGTTCGTTTTGACCATTTAATTTTGGCCATTTTAGAATAATGTTGACGCAGCACTTCGGAAATCTGCATGGCTTGTTCCTGTTCAGTTAACTTGGTTTTGGTGGTGTTTGTTGTTTGTTGTTTTTTTTCAGATGGCTTCCCTAAATATTGGAAGAGCTGGTGCCTGCGTTGTGGTCATAAAACAACCATGACTTTGCCATCATTGCTTAGGATTTTACTGACTGTGAAATCATTATTTTTCTATCAGACAACGAGAATGATACCTTCATGATTTACACAGTGAATACTCTGTTGATCACAAACTTGAAGAAGTTTGGAAGTGAGAAAGATTGTTTATGCCCTATAAAATCATGAAAACTGTTCACAGTCAGTGAAGAAGGAAAAGAATCAGGCTGCTGCAGGCACAAATATGGGAATGAGGAATATTAAGTTCAGGGGCTGTTTTCAGGAATGTGTCCAGGAGGACTGGGTAATCAAGGGACAGCTCTACAGAAGGAGCAGGAGGGAATACAAGAACAGATTTCATGGCCACAGGAGTTTTGACTGCAGAAGTACATTTGATGTCCTTTAAAGTGTGTATTTCAAAAGGGAAAAATCAATAGTAATATGAATTCTTTCTGTTCAAGTCTTGTTTTCAAATGGATTATTGTCATCATGTTTAAACAGGCAGCTTGGTTTTTACTGAAGGGCAAAGGTAGAAAAGTCTGGATATTTGAGTTTTATTCATAATGACTCAGCCATTGCTCTACAATAGGAAGCAGAACAAACCTAAAAGTAAACCTCAGCTCATGTAAAGCTTGAAAATTGGTACTGTTCCTTCACTACATCATAGAAGAAATGAACCATGACCAAAACAGTTTATAGAGCCTCTTTTAACATTTTAAAAGAGATAAAAACACTGCATTTTATTTATTTCTGTTGTTTGTACATAAACAAATCAGCCTGATTATAGCTGCCAATTTATGACTTTCCACTTATGACTGAGAATAACTGCAAGTGGGGAATTTAGAGTAAATGCAAATGAAATAAGGAAAATTAGACCATTTGATTTAATAAAGTTCATATGGCAAATATACTAGTGTCATCTGTGCTTCTCTTTAGGGTTGATAATTTTTGGCAGTAATGATACTTTGAGCTTTTGCCTTGGCAGGAGATTTGACATTGATGCTTTCTATCTGCTCAGCTGAATCAGCTAGAATCCTAAGGTCACTAATGGAATATGAAATTCTGCTGTTAAGGGAGGCATAGGCTCTAAAAACAGGACTTTACTTTTTCTTTAAAGCCTTGATGATCCTTTAGGAAATATTTTATGGTTCAAAAGTAGAAACCTCACAGTCCTGTGTCACTAGCAATTTTGAGAAGGAATTCTGTCTGTAGTTAGAGGAATTTTCCTAGTGGAAACATTTGAAATCATTTGAGGTGAAAAAATGCATACAGTCTCCTACTTGTGATGTTTCCTTGTGTCTTTCCTTCTAACATCATCAGCACATGTGGAGATCTTTGTTTTCTAACCTCAGTATACAACTTTAAATATTTTAAATGCTTCTCTGTCCTAATTAGAAATCATCTGCAAAATCTTCAGTATTAACTAATATAGTCAGATATATTACTCAACTAGCTTTTGAACTGCAATTAGTTTTCCAGAGACAAGCATCTTCATTTTTCTCTAATGCTAACAACTTGCTGAATAAAAAAATGTTACCTCTCTACAAGTTTTGATTCATATACACATAAGCTTCTGAGACCAAACCAAGAAGTTTCTGGAATTACACCTAAAATCAAATATAGACATTAGCATTCAGTTCTACATCGATACCTAATGAATTTAGAAATTTAATTTTATTCTCAGAACTTCCTTTTGTTTATGTTCATATACAATAGAAATATGATCACTTACATGTTGACCTTAAAAAAAGGATTATTTACATAAAGAGCAATCCATAGCAGATTTTTTTCCTGTGCCTCAGTCATTCATATACACAATTTATCCTGAATTTTATTTTTTTTTTAGTTCTCAATTTCCTTTTCCATTTTCAATTGGCCTTTTATTTCTCAAAAATGAAACATTATTTTCATGTGAAATTTTCCACACTATTTCACCTATTTTACGATGGAAGGATAAAATTATTAATTTGTTTCATTTAAGTTGCATAAAATCTACCCACAATAAAAAAGCCATATTTGGGTTTCCAATTGTTTTTATACACCTGCATCATTGTGTTTTGGAGTTTCTTCTAAAGATAATTTAGTGGTTATTTATTTATTTATTTATAAGGTTTTCTTGCCATTATATTTATTCTTACAAACAAGAATAGTTGATTTCAGGATGGATTCAAATCAAGATGGTTGTGGTTCATTAGGAACCTTTCTTTATCTACGAGAGTTGAAGTTGCTTGTAATAGACTGAGTTGTGCTGAGCACTATTACACATGCAGAGAAGGAGCTGTGTTTTGAAAAGTCAGATTATCGCACCACTGTTAATCTAGCATGGTACCTTATCTCTCACAATGAAATCAGATCTGCAATAGGTATTAATTTAAATTAAGTCAATAACTAAATTCCTCAAAATGCTGCTTGTAAATTTTGTAATTAAATATTCTAAGTCTGTTCTAAAAAAATTGCATTTTCACTGACTTTTATTCACCATAGCATGTCTTTTCATTCACAATCTCAACCAATCTTTATTTTACATTATCTCTATTTATTCATGGATGTTTTATTTATTTTTTCTGGTTTTTTCCCTGTTGTTGCCATTCTTGTATATGAACAGATTTGTATTAATCAAACATAAGTTAAAATAATTAAAATTAAGATCCTCTAGGTTAATTAAAGTTAAGATCCTTGGGGCCTACTGTGAAGCCTTGTATTTCTCTGTTCTTCTGCTATTTCTTGCTGCTGTTGCTTTTGAGATAGGAGGAAAGTCAAGGGCATGAGTGCAAGAAAAGCTATTTTTAAATGGATGACTGTTCAAATTTTATATGAGGACAGAGAAAATAGTACTGACAGTAAGTGGTCATTCTTGTGCCTGAGAATTTATATTGAAAAGATTGATTTAAGGGAAGTATTTTAGTGCAGATGAAGGATTATTTCCTTCAGTATCATTCTCTTCTATAGAAAACAGCAACCATGACCACTGTTTTAAAAATGCTCATATTAAAATGTACCTAGAAGCCTTTATATATTATACAGATTATTTTATATGTTCAGAAGGCCCAAATAAATTACACACACACACACTTTTCAATTACTTAAATAACTCACAAGTGGCTTTGAAGTAATACAGGTTTTAATGGCTCAGATCTCAATGTCCATGAACAACCTGTCCATTGTGATTATGAATGAAATACAGGGTTTCCACAATAGAATTCACACTTCAAAAGTCTTTTCTTATTAATGGGCTCACAGTGGACTAGGCATAACAAAATATATCCTGTTATCTGTGACTATTACATTAGTTATTTCACAAGGAATAAATAGAATATATTTTTTTGCAAAGGCTTAAAAAAAAAAGCTCTTGTATCTTAGGAAATTGCAGTAGTAAATTACATGAGTAAATCTATAATTTCATGGGAAAGTTAGATATTTGACTGAAACTTAGATATTTGACTGAAACTTAGATATTTGACTGGGCACCTGTGTGTAATTAGATGGTACAAAACCATTTACCTAGTTCAAATTTACCTAGCCTGGAACAGAACATGAAGCACTTTTTTTTGCCTTTAGCATTTCCCCCACATAGACCTGTGTTTAGTTTTGTGTGTTTACAATCCAGCTGTACATTTTCTCTTTGTAAAATATTTCTTTCTCGCTTTTCTTCCTGCCTCACTCACAGTTTCTGCTTATATTGAATTTCTACCATGAGTCACATTTTCCCTCAATAATGTTTCTGATGAAAGCAGCAATTCCTTACTATGCTTTCTACAACATGGATGTGCATGACATAAGAAAGAAAGGTTTATATTTGTTTTCCAGAGATAAAGTTCTTTGAAATTCCTTTCTAACAATGTAAACATTCTTAATAGAGATCTTACATTTATTTCAGATTACTCCTACTTAAAAAAAAAAAAGGAAAAAAACAACCAACCAAAAAAAAAAAACCAACCCAAAAACACACCCAACAAAAAACCCCTGTGCATTTAGTCATGCAAAATTTATCATAATCCCAGTACAGGCATCCAGATGTCTATGTGTTCATGTTTGTGAATGTATCTTCATTGTTTCCAGGTTTGTTTTCTAATCCAGAAGAGATTTCCAGTTGAGTGAACAAAAAAACCAAACGCATTACTTACAACTCATATTTGAAGCTTGTGTGTAATACGTACAAACCATAAATCAAGATCCCTCATGGATTGTGGAGCATGTTTTCAACCTTGGTAGATGTTTCATACAAAATTATCTTTCTTACAAATATAGCAGCCCTTGTAATTGAATATGATATTCATTAAAATATTAGAATAGAAAATACTGTGTGAAGGATAAAATAGTAAAAGAACAATAAATATCTCAGAAATCTAAGAAGAATGTTAGGGAAACACATTTTTGTTGCTTGCAAGAAGACATTCCCCAACTGCACCATATTTCATTCCCAACAGAAACAATCTGATTTTAGGGAAATAATTTTGCAACCAGTCTACTGGCTCATAAATTGAAATACCATTTGAAAGCACTAATTTTTTGTGTTATTTCTTGTAAAATAGGGACTTGATTTTGTAGGGTCACTGTAAAAGAATAAAAAATGTTATTTATTCCAATGTAAAAATCTCAGTATAGATAGACAGCATCAGTATAGTCAGTAACTAACTACATACGTTCAAATCTGAGAATGTCAAGTTCTTGGACATTTTTGCATCTCCTGTACCAAGCAGATGCGTATACTTGGTAATACAGACTTGCTGCCAGCTCAGAATTTCAATATGTAAAAGTAACTCCAGAAATATTTCTCTTTAAAAATAGAATATCCATGCAATATGGATCTATTTTAACTTAAATGAGAATGTATAAAATATTCAGCATAATAATTATTCCTCAGCCTTATTCCAAATCCGGTGTAAAGCTGCTCAAATTGGCATAACCTTACATTTCATTGCAAATTCCCTCATTACAGTTCTGCTTCATAGTACATGGGGATTAGGTACACTTAGGGGCAGAAAGATGCTTCAAAATCGTTAAATCAGCAAAACTTTGATTTTCATGTGCAGGACTGCAACTGTTGGAAATTAAACCATGAAGAAAATTGCTAGCAGAGGCAAGAAATGCCATGGCAAGGAAAAAATACACTTTGTGATAACTGCTATCTACAGCTTCCCCTTGGGGATCCATGGATCTGCCAGATCCTAGTATTATAAAATCATAATGCTTCTAGTTAGAAGGGACTTTTAATGGCCATCTAACCTAATCACCTCTGCAGTGAGCAGGAACATCTTTAACTAGATCTGGTTCCCCAGAGCCCTGTCCAACCTGACCATGAATATTTCCAGGGATGGGGCATCTACCACCTCTCTGGACAATCTGGGCTAGTGTTTCACTACCCTCCCTGTAATAAAGAAAATTCTTCCCTATATCTAGTCTAAACTTATCCATTATCCTTTGTCCTGTTGCGACATGTCCTGCTAAAAATATTGTTCCTACCTCTCTTATAGCGCCCCTTTAATTACTGAGCAGACATAATAAGGACTTCATGAGGCCTTCACTTCTACAGACTAAACAATACCAAATCTGTCGCACTCTAAAGGTTTGGAAAACCATCAAACCTGTAGTATAAGCAATTTACTCTTCTGTCAGCCTGGATTTTCCCAGCCTAGATTTAGCATCACCAGATGCTTAAAAAAAATACATTCAAATAAAATTAAAAAATAAAAATAAAAAATCCACTCGTGCAGAAGTCCAGTACTCTTCAGAATTAGATCTGTGAGCCAGGTTCATGTTCAGTCTTCTTCATTTAGATGGCTAGGCTGTTTTAAAGTCCAGTATACTTAGTGCACTATTTGTAATGTAGAGGCTGTTCCCAATAAAGGTTTGCAGGAATAAATATTGTTCCAAAGGCAAAATATTTCAAGTCAGTAGATGAATATTCAGTTTAGTTGGCTCCACATCACTTGAGTTGCATAATTTTCCTGTTTGTTTTGTAAAGGTGCCAATGTGACTAACACAGATCTAATCATCCAAATTAGTAGAAATCCTAACCAAAAAAATCTGCCTGAAATTGCAAATCTATTTGACTTTCTTATAGGTTTATCCATGTTACCATTTACTTTGCACCATACAACAGTTTTTTTACCAACTTGTTTTAATGTAAGATTTTTTTTTGTTGTTATTAAAAGCTACTTTTGAAATGACAGATCCTTTGTTGTAGGTAAGTTACTTTGTTGTTCATATGCGAGTTCAAATTTTTCCTTTGTGAAGTTTTGACCAATGGATTTGTTGTTCCTTTAACTGTAAATTGGGAATGTTTAGGACTCCTTAAAATCATAGATTATTTTATTTGCTCTTTAAAGTCAGATGTTTATTTTTTATTGCTCTAAAAAAGAAAAAGAAAAAAGAAAAAAGACACTTGTCTATATTTTATTAGAGAGGTTTATTTAACATGTCTATGTATGTGGACCACTGCAGAAAAGTACATGGCAGGATTCTGCTGGAATGAGATTGCACAACACATCATCCTTTAAAAACATGTTTTCTGGGGGAGAAAATTAAGATGTCTTTGGTTATGTTTAGCTGACTTGAGGGAACTGATTTAGAGTAATGTGAAAGAAAATGTAAACAAAATTAAACCAAGGTCTTCCATGAACTTTACATGCATGACTGCCATCTTTTCCTTCTTCCCTCCTAAAAAGCAATTGTAAAAACAAAACAACCAACCAAACAATAAACAGACAAGATTTATGTAATTTTTATTTTCAGTGTTTGTTTACAAATTTATGGTCATAAATTTAATAGTAAAATTAGCATTAGTGGAAGAGTTGTAATGAAAATGGCACAGAAGTGACTATTATGCACAGAATGGAGGACCAATTTTTATAGAGTGGTCAAATCATCATATAATGCCAGTGGATTTGTGCTACTGGATGACTTCCTCTTTAACTACAAAATTTCTGCCTTCACCTTGTCTGCCAAAAGAACTTGAGCTCAAATTATGGCTGCCTGCTCTGTGTAAGAGACTGGAAGTCAAGGGCTGAGTCCTTCCTGCAGGTGAAACATAGCTGACGTAGGAATTAGTGTGGTTACCAGTATGTCATAAATATGAACTTTTCAGTGCTGTCATATGAAAGTGCAGCTTATTTGCAGATGTATTATACAACTTTTGCGTCAAACTGGTCCAGTCAGAAGTTTTGAAGTTTTAGTTGAAAATGAAAGTAGTATTCAAGAAGTATGTTGGAATATTGAGGTATGAATGTATGTAGTATGGTAAGGAACTACTAAGTGTACAATAGCTTGGAATAGAAGACAACAAATGCATTATGAAAATGTACAAATATGATTGTAAATGCACTCAATAAAGCTGTCCTAAGACTTGCAATATTTGCAGAGCAGTTTACTGAATGTTATGCTTTCACCATTGTTCCCTTATACCTTGAATATGTATGTACAAAATGCAAGCGAAGACAGAGAACACAATGTTGAACTTGTAACCTGGCTTTGTTTTACAGAACTTGTTTTTAAGGAAATTGAATCCTGAAAATGTCACTGTGCAAAAATAAATATGCCTGTTTTTATGTGTTGCAGAGGTGATTCGTTTAAGTGTTGTGCTAACACAATGAGGGATTGTAGCGTGTGTGGTTTTAACTTGCCCTTGCCCGTTTTCTTATGTGTAAGTTCAAAGGGCTAAAATCTTATCTTTCCCACAAAAAGGAAAAAATACTCTCTATGCAGAGCTACATGGTTCAAGAGATAACTACAACGAGACATATCTGTGAGTCTGCTGTTTAATATGATGATCAATAATAAAATAAATTCTCAGTGGCAAAAAATACACCTGTTCAGCAAAACAGCTGGCTTCAATCACACACAGTTGGAACAGTCTAGCGTCTAAAATGTTAAATTGGATATAAACAAATCTGTTATAGTATCTAGGACTACTTTCTATTTCTTAGGTCCACCTGTACATTCCAGTTTTATTCTGACCTCATCCTACAGTGAGATCCAGTTACACTCTCTGCTGTATGGGTGGACAGTGGACATTTCAGGACTGACCAAGATTCAATCCGCTCATTTCCCCAATTTTCATGTATAATCTGGGAGAACCATGTATTCCATGTTCTTATAAATCACTCTCCCTACCCCATCCACAGATCATCCTATATATTTAAACACATGATTTATGAGAAGATATACTAAGATAAGTTGATGCATATGAGAGGGATGCATGACAGAAAGGTTAAAAGTTCTGCCAAAGTCAAATATGAATAGAGACTCCTGAAGCATAAAGAATGCATATACCAGAGTTTGCATTAAGTGATTTCAAACTCCTTAGGGAGACAAATACTTTAGACATGACTGCATCGATAAGCATGAATTTTGAATAATCGATATCAGACTTTCTAAGGTGGACAGTTTAAATGCATGCATTTTGCTGAGAACATGCTTATTTTTAACATTTATCTTAATTTGTTTTAGATGAGAGCTGAAGTGTCAATTTGTTTTTTTATAAAAGATGTTAGAGAATATTTAAGCAAGAAAGCCTCTTTATGGTCAGCCGAGTTTAACTTTTGTTACAATGAAGCTTTGCCATAGAAATCACTTTTCTTATTGTCCAAATATTTCTCTTGAGTAATACACAGTCAAGAATAGACAATTATTTAGAAAAAATACTAATTAAAAGGAGGATGTCAAAAGTGGCCATAGTCTACATTCTACCTCCTGTTAATTTATGTAATTTTGGATCTTTCAATAAACTACAGGGTCAAAATGTTCTGGCATGCTACCATAACTTCCCAAAAGTAAAGAGATTAATTTTGATCTCTAATCACTAATCATAAGTAGGATAATATACCAAGGGTCGCAGAATCAAAAATCATGCTGTTATAGGAAGAGAGGTTTCATTACTTAAACAGACATATTAAATTATTTAATACTTTGCAGTTTGAGAAAGATGTTGAGTTGCTGGAATGTGTCCAGAGAAGGGCGACAAAGCTAATGAGGGTTTTGGAGCACAAGCCCTATGAGGTGAGGCTGAGGGACCTGGGGTTGGCTAGCCTGGAGACTGGAAGGCTCAGGGGAGACCTTATTGCCATGTATAACTACCTGAAGGGAGGTTGTAGCCAGGTGGGGGCTGGTCTCTTCTCCCAGGCAACCAGCACCAGAACAAGAGGACATAGTCTCAAACTGTGCCAGGGGAGGTTTAGGCTGGATGTTAGGAGGGAATTCTTTACAGAAAGAGTGTTTGCCTGTTGGAATGGGCTGCCCAGGGAGGTTGTGGAGTCACCATCACTGGAAGTGTTTAAAAAGAGAGTAGATGAGGCACTTAGTGCCATGGTTTAGTTGATTAGATGGTGTTGAGTGATAGGTTGGACTCAATGATCGCAGAGGTCTTTTCCAACCTGATTAATTCTGTATTCTGTATTCAAGATACAGTCTTAAATCCTTGCATGGAAATGTAAGAGCTAGAAAGAAACTACATCTATGCCATCTTACTACTTACTCTTTTATGTATCTTTTTCTTCTTTCCTTTATCCATGTTTCATCTGGCTCTCACAGCTTTCATTCCAACTTATATGATCTTTTTCTTTTTTCTAATAAGTTATGCCAGTTTCCATTTCCCCCCTTTTTTCCAGTTTTCTTATTCTTGTTGCATTCTACTTAGCCTCCAGGAAGCTAAATTCTTTTGCTGTTCCTTTCATGGTGAGTTGCAATGCCCCCTTCATGTTGCATTTGGTGGATGTACATAGTTTTCTTCCTCAGCCTCAGTACTTCTTCAACTTCCTTTTGTTTGTGTATCTATGTTTCATAAGAAGTCCTGCTTATGTTGTATAGGAAATGGGCATGTTACAGATATCTATTGTTTAAAAGCCTTTCCATTTGTCCCAGTATAAGCATTGGGATACTATATTTATTTGGATGAAGATGAATTGCTACTAGTCTTGATACCCCAAAAATGAAAATAATCATAGAAACATAGAATCAGTAAGGTTGGAAAAGACCTCAAAGATCATCAAGTCCAACCTGTCACCCAAGACTTCAAGACTGCTAAACCATGGCACCAAGTGCCATGTCAAATCTCCTCTTGAACACCTCCAGGGATGGTGACTCCACCACCTCCCTGGGCAGCCCATTCCAATGGCTAACAAGAAGAGGGCCAATGGCATCCTGGCCTGCATCAAGAACAGTGCAGCCAGCAGGAGCAGGGATGTCATTCTGCGCCTGTACACTGCACTGGTTAGGCTGCACCTCGAGTACTGTGTCCAGTTCTGGGCCCCTCAATTTAGGAAGGATGTTGAGTTGCTTGAATGTGTCCAGAGAAGGGCAACAAAGCTGGTGAGGGGCTTGGAACACAAGCCCTGTGAGGAGAGACTAAGGGAGCTGGGGTTGCTTAGCCTGGAGAAGAGGAGACTCGGGTGACCTTATTGCTCTCTACAACTACCTGAAGGGAGGTTGTAGACAGGCGGATATTGGTCTCTTCTCCCAGGCAGCCAGTACCAGAACAAGAGGACACAGTCTCAGGCTGCGCCAGAGGAGGTTTAGGTTGGATGTTAGGAAGGCGCTCTATAAAAAGTGATTGCCCATTAGAATGGGCTGCCCGAGGAGGTGGTGGAGTCACCATCATTGGAAGTGTTTAGGAGGAGACTTGATGGGGTGCTTGGTGCCATGGTTTAATTGATTAGGTGGGTTGGATTGGTGGATTGGTTGATGGGTTGGACACGATGATCTTGAAGGTCTCTTCCAACCTGGTTTATTCTATTTATTCTATTCTACCTAAGAAGCAGTTTCATAGTATCATAGTATCAGTCAGGGTTGGAAGGGACCACAAGGATCATCTAGTTCCAACCCCCCTGCCATGGCAGGGACACCTCACACTAGATCAGGCTGGCCAGAGCCTCATCAATCCTGGTCTTAAACACTTTCAGGGACGGGGTCTCAACCACCTCCCTGGACAACCCATTCCAGGGCTTCACCACTCTCATGGGGAAGAATTTCCTCCTCACGTCCAGAACTTTCTCCTTACCTCAAGTCTAAACTTCCCCTGGTGCAGCTTGAGACTGTGTCCTCTTGTTTTGGTGCTGATTGCCTGGGAGAACAGACCAACCCCCTCCTGGCTACAACCTCCCTTCAGGTCGCTGTAGAAAGCAGTAAGGTCTCCTTTGAGCCTCATCTTCTCCAGGCTATTCATTAATTATACCATCACAAAGGCTCTTTTTTTTTCTCTCTCTTTTTTTTTTTTTTTAATCTCATGCTGTCCAGAAGTCAAGGACCCATACTGCACAGCACATTACATAATTTCCCTATCAAAAATATTTTATATGTATTATGATTGTAACCATGCCTTTCCCTGTGATTACTCATGTTCAATGAACTATTACTGCATGCTGGATCAGTTGCAAGGGGTGGACAGGAAGATTCAGATTCTGATGTAGAAGGGGTCATTAGTGAGGATAGTGAAACTGAGACAAACTATGACACCTGAGTACAATGTGAAATTAAGAAAAACTGGTAAACAGCAAAGAGAAAATATTTGCAAGGCTTAAGAGTGCTTACGAATGAACTGTAGACAGAAACTTAAATAAGATATTTAAGTAGAAGATTAAAGTAATGGAACTAACTGCTAACAAGAAGGTCTGGAAGCTTGATTCATTAATTCTAAATTATATAAAATTTACATTATACCTGTCTCAGATCTCCTTACTCTTGATGCCACAAAGCTCATTTCTTCCCACATTTTGGCCAGGCTCCCATTTGTCTTGAGAGGACTTATATCACCTTGCAACTTTGAAAAGTAAATGATGAGAAGTACCTAAAGCTGATGTACTCTTTACAAATTGCAAAGTTAAATCAAGATTCTTAAATTAATAATGGTAATTACTTTCCTAGTAATATCCACAAATTTCTCCATTACCCTCTTTTCATAACAACTTATTAATTCTGCTTGATAAAAAAGCAGAAATAAATTACATCGGTATTTTTATATGCAATTTCCTTTGGCCCAAGAACTGAAAAAGAAGTGTTACTTTGAGAATTCATGACATTACACTCTTTCTAGCTGTAATCTGTGTCTGTAATACATTTGCTATACCCATCAACCTTGCAGCTGATGCCCAAACTATGGTTAGGGGATTGCATAGAACAGAATCTTCACATTTGTGCAAATGTGTCATTAGGCAGCAAAGAATGAAAGGTTCATTGGGCCACAGAAAGAGCGCATGAGCACAACTGTGAGAAGGAATATGACTTTCTGATCTATTAACCTGAGCATTCATTATACAAAATTTCTGGGGTTTGGCTCTGCATAAGATATTTCATAGATTACCTTTTGTAGTTTATGACCCTTTAGCACTAAAAAGATATTAGGCTAAATAACCATCAATTAAATTAAGTCCTGGATCTTCCCATGTTCTGCATTTCCTCTCAGCTAATCTAGGTAGTTCTCACTTACATGCTGATTATTTTGTACACTGAATTTGTAGCTTAGATTCATAGCCCTGGACAATTGCAGGTGCATGAGCTTATGCTTAGTTTACACCTGTCTGGACAGAAATGTTCTTGCTCTACCTTCTCTAAAACTTATTTAAAGCAAATTGGCAAACTTAAACCCAAAATATTAACTTCTGAAATTTATTACTAGAAGCTCTAAGGCATTCTACAACAATCCCACAAGCTTGCATTTGATCAGAGGAAATTAATGTATACCCAATAATTATTAAATAAACCTGTTCTTAGCAACCAATATCCAAAAAAGTCCATCTTTCACTGTAGATGTAAAGTTGATGTAATATTAAGTAGCCTGACAATTTAATAAATGGATGAGCACAGGGTTAAAATAGCAGCTAGCAGTCCTCTTAAAAGAAATGTCCAAGAATTTTAAAGGACTAAGAAAAAAAAACAAAGAAATGAAAACAAATGCAAACAAACAAACATAAACAACTGCAACAACAAAAAAATCAACCACACACACACACACACAAAAAATATGGGAATAAATTTCTGAACTTAAAGATGCTGGCTTTGAAATTATGGAAATAAATGTAGTTGATTTGACTGGATGACCTTTAAAGGTGCCTTCCAAGGCGTAACATTGTATGCTATATCTAAAGTTTATTTTAAAACATACACAATTCTTCGGATTCATAGCACTAGAGAACAGAAAATCCATATGGGTTTCTTCTCATTTCTTGGTGCTTTTTTTTTTTTGGTTTGTTTGTTTGATTGGGATCTTTTTGTTACTATATTTTAAGTCAAGGGTTTTCGTCAGACAGGTGTGAGAGAGATGCTGTGGGACCACAGCAGTGCTGCAGAACCTGATAGATGCCTTCATCAGATGTCTGGTACCATTGCACCAAAATATATTTGTAGGATAAGTTGCCAAAGCAGTTAAAGTTCAGACTGCTCCCTGATGTGTCTGAGGAATCTCATGCATAACATAAACACAATAGTGGTTGCTGAAATATATCGGAACTGCTCAGTATGAAGGTAGGAAGGTGTTGAGATCTTTACTAAATAAACAGTCCTATATTGAACAAACTTCTTACAATAAACATCAGAGGGCATCTGCTCATGATACAACAGCTGTATTACTGGTAAAATACAGTAACAATATTTCCTTTACAATGGCTCTGGTGTTTAAGAAAGAGTGAAATGGAGAATGGCTTTGGTGTTTAAGAAAGAGTGAAATGGAGAATATACTGTTGTTTCAGAAAGAAAAAAGGCAGCTGAAGTGATGGAAATTAATTTGAAACACACCATCACAGGCCTTCAGTTATATTGAATGTTTCAAAAGCAGGACAGTAAAAATTGCCTGTAAGAACATAAAAATGACTGTACAAGTTCTGATGGAAGATCCATTGACCCTCAAATTTAATCTTTGACTAGTGACCAGCAGCAGCAGCTTCAGAGAATGAAGTAGTTTATAAGGTTATATTCTCATCTCCTCCTGCCTAACTTCTGCCACTGCTTGGTAACTTCAACAGACAACTCCTTGTATTGTCATGAAGGAAGAATTACTGTGTTGCAAGAATGACTGTTGTTGTCCACTCAATCTCTTTCCATTTTACACCATCTTTCATCCCTGGCATCTTTTTCCTAGCTAAAGGCATATTTTTGTTGTATTGTAGAGTAGCTATTCTTTAACTTCAGTTATTTTGACAGCCTTTTACTACTTTTTTTGAAATATGCTTTACTGTATCATATTAGATATTACAGTTCCTGAACTGTATTCAGTATTCCTGGGAGTTCACAGTGGCATGAAAAGGATGTTTATTTTAATAGCATAAAATACCATATTTAGCATATTTAACTTTTGCATATTTAACATTTCAGCATATTTAACTTTTGCCTCTGGCTGCACATTATGGTGATGCTACTACAGAGTTATACATAAAAAAATACAAGATCTCTTCTCTAGAAATAGCTAATTTGGAAACTTTGTTTATGTGTAACTTAAGACCATTTTCTGAACATGCATTTTACCAATCTTTTCAGATCCCTCATGGTTGGGAAACTGGTTGCACTGTACAAAACAATGTTTCAGCAGTTGGAAATGTCATCATCAATCACTCATTTTCTCTTTAACTCTGTCAGATCTTCATTACGTCCTTTAATAAGTTGTGCAAGATCATCTTACAAGGTTTTGGAAATTAATGAAAAGGTTTTAGAAATTAATTTTTTAAAAATATTTTAAAGACTTTTAATTGGTTTGTCTGCACTTCCTTTAAGTAAAGCTATGTTTATTTTTTCAGCCAATACTTTCTCAAAATTTCTTCTGGCCACTTTCATTAAGGTTTTAGATTTAATTTAGATTTAATCTTCTATTTTCTTTGTTCCATCTTTTACCAGTTGAAGATTAATCTTATGTTACTTCACCAGTTTAGATTTTTTGAGTTGCTTTTGATGAGTGGTCAACATTTCCATTGAAAAGCTAGTTTAGTGTCTATAATAATGTATTGCTTGCCAGTATTTTATCCTTTTGGTTGCTGCATTGCATTTCCTATTATTGAGATTAATTTTTTCATTTATTGTTTTTTTAGCAGAGAGTTTTTCATTTTCCTTCTGAGGGCACTGACTTTGAGTTCAAAGTGGCATGCTTACATAACTGTTTCTCATTAATCACCTGTTATTAGGTCATTGCAATTAAGTTTGTGAAAACATTATTATTCATTATTCTGCCACAAAGGACTGATGAATGCCAAGACTAGTGGATGTTTCTGCATGTGACCTATGAGATACTCTTGAAATGTCAACAGAAATGAGATAAAAAGGTTATTTGTACATTCATTTCCTGAGATTTACTCAGCATGATGTAAATTGTGAAGTCATATAATAAAGTGTTCATGCCTGGATCAGAGCTTTTTCTCTTTGAAATTGTCTGAAATGATCTAGGAGCAATAATACATGGTTTGGTTCAAGTTGGTATGATACACATTTGAAAAACCTTGTAAAGCTTCAATTATATAATCTTTTAATATTTGTGTTTTGCTTTCAAATATTTGGTAAAACGTAAGTACCAATTTAACCTTAACGGTATTAAAGCTAGCAGTTCTGAGCCCCTCAGTTTAAGAAAGACATTGAGACATTTGAACGTGTCCAGAGAAGGGCAATGAGGCTGGGGAGAGGCCTCGAGCACAAGCCCTGTGAGGACAGGCTGAAGGAGCTGGGATTGTTTAGCCTGCTGAAGAGGAGGCTCAGGGGAGACCTTATTGCTGTCTACAACTACCTGAATGGTGGTAATAGCTAGGAGGGGTTAGTCTCTTCTCCCAGGCAACCAGCACCTGAACAAGAGTCCACAGTCTCAAGTTGCTCCAGGGGAAGTTTAGGCTGGAGGTGAGGAGAAAGTTCTTCACAGAGAGAGTTATTTGCCATTGCAATGGTCTGCCCAGGGAGGTGGTGGAGTCACCATCCCTGGAGGTGTTCAAGAGGGGATTGGATGTGGAACTTGGTGCCATGGTTTAGTAGACATGAGGTCTGTGGTGACAGGTTGGACTTGATGATCTTTGAGGTCTCTTCCAACTTTGGTGATTCTGTGATTCTGTTTTCAGTAGCAGCCTAAGCACGTGTTGATTTCAGGTAACATGTTCACAAGAGCTTCATAAACCATTGGATCAAAAAGTAAAAAGTATTGCATTTCATTTAGCAGATACAATTAAAAACATGCCAAGAATGTAAGATAAATGGGTAAAGGCTTTTAAACCCTAATATGAAGCAAAGATTGTGGCATAGTTATGATAGCCTTTGCTATCAAAGTTAATAATGAATGTTGAAAAGGCTTCTCATGCATGAAAAACACAATATACATAATTTTCATCTGATTTCAGTCAACTGACTTGAGCTAACAAAAGAAAAATGTAACTTGAGTATGAGAGGCTCACTAGTTGTCCTGTATGTGAGTATGAGCAGGGTATGATAAGTTTGATTAGAATATTTTCAATAAATATGCTTATGTAAAAACTCACAAGACCCTAAAGAGATGCTTGTATTTTCAGAATTCAAGACTGGTTTCTTAGGATTAACAGCAAGCTATCAGATAAAGGTGTATCTGGAGCTACTACAGTAGGGAAAAAAACCTGATGGTTCATATTTTTGGCCTGAGAGTAAATCTGATGGATCAAACAGAAACCTTAGCATTAGAACAGAAACCTTAGCATTAGAACAGTTAATGGGTACTTTTGTGGAAACCATAGCAGAGAAAGATGAAACTATTTCTGCACAGGTTTGTGGTTTGGTTTTTTTTTTTTTTTTGTTTTTTTTTTTTTTGTTGTTCATTTTGTTTTGTTTTGTTTTTTCTTAAGACTTTCTGAGTATTCCTGGAAGCATCACAAGAATGACAGTGGATGATCAGAAAGTGAGTTTTAGATAGTTGTATGTTTTTGAAACCTATTCTCAGACCTTTTAGACAAGTTTGCCATGTACTACTACTTTGTAGACAAAAAGATATTTAAATAGTATATTATTCTAAAGTGTAAATTTAATGTTTCATTGCTATGTGTAGTTGCCATTTTTAAAGCTCTATGATGAGAGTCCTATTGAATATGAAAAATGAGCATGCATACAAATTAACTTGAATTATTTTAATGACTTTATTTTCACTCTTTACACAACCCTCAGCAGATCGCCTCTTTTGAGTTCTTTTCAGCCTCCTGTTCATTATCTCTGTCTTTCCCTCACTTACATCTTCTTTACTCTATTGCTTCAATCTCCCTTTAGCACTAAGTGTAAGCTTCTTGCATTCAAATTCCTCCTACTTATATTCTCCTCTGACATTCTATACTCCACAATATCTCCTTTTTTTCTTTTTCCTGTTCTTTTCTCTAGTGTTTCACTTTAACTCTTCAGTCATATTGTAGTTGATTAATGTTAAGGCATGAAGGGAAATTATTCTTCAAATCAAACTACTGGTTTTGACTAAAAATGAAGATGGGATCATAATATTTCATTGTATTTATCCATGTCTGCTGGTGTTTTATTGCATTAGGTAAATTAATTCAGATAATTATGGATAGAGGAATAATACTAGGTTTTTTTCTTTTTACTGTTCATAAAGGGAGTCTAATTAAATAACTCAGATACACATAGGTGTACTGTGGAAAAGTAAACTTAAATGAAATTATTTGTACATGAAATGTCAACTTTTATCCTTTTAAAAACAATATAGTGACTATCTTTAATAATTAAATCCATTACATTTAATAGTGAGTCTCTTGACTCAAAACAGCTTCTGATTTCAGAGTCATTTACAGTAATGAAAACTGGCAGTCATAAAATGAGTCTCCAGAAATGTTCATGCAGTAAGATAATGATATCTGAAGATTTCTGTGTGATGATTGGTAAACATAAATTTCTCTGAGTTGTAACCACTAATGTTCTGTCCCTGATGTTAGAGCCTCTTCCAATCAATTATCAGCTCGGCTGCTCCATCTGGAGGGCAAATACGCCTGATGAAAAATTTTGCCTTGGCAAAGAAGTTTATCACATGAAAATAGAGTGCTAAAAAGACAGATATACCTTAAAAATCAAACTAGAAAGCAGTATCATTACATTACCATAACAGGGAACTGTGTTGTATCTTATTCTGAAGGGAAAAGTTCAAAACATACTTTTTTTTTTCTTTTTTCCTCCTGGTTATAAAAGGAGAAGAAATCAGACTCCATTATATAGAGACTCTGCATTCGTAGAGATGGTTCCAATTCCACTGGGATGAAAGAAGAAGGAATTTATGATCAGTAGGACTTGCAAGAGAAAACTTAGAAGATGCAGATGTGTGAGCACCACCCATGTTCTGAATAATCAGGATTTTATTATTTTACTCAAGAAAGAAACACTTATTGCAAACTAGAAGTTTTCCATTTAAAAGTTTTGGCCCTCTTCAGAGTTTCAATTAAGAGTGTAGTTATGGATTAAGTTTTCAATTGGACAATTAAGATAACAACCAACAGAAGAGAATTAAAATCACAGTTACTCATTCAAATCACAGCTATTCATCCATAATAGAAAGATTAGACAGTTGTTACATGAAGCTGTCTGAAAAGTGGACATGTAACTTCTGTGCTGCTCTTGTAATGGTATCACAGGTATTCTCCCCACTGATGTAATGCCAAGGAGCGTGACAAACCCCGAGCCTTGAAGAATGTTTGCAGCATGATCAAGGATCCTCTCCTTTCTGTGCCTTCAAAATGTTTTGAAGTACTGGTCAGATAAAGACTCTCTGAAGAGGCTGAAAGGTCAGAAATGCTGTTAATTCAGACAGTGATTTGGAATTTTATGGGGTTTGCTAGTATCCCTGAAACCCAGTTTAACAGCAAAATGTTCAAGTAAAAATAAGTAAAGAAGTAATTTGCAAAATTAAAATACAGATCATAGAAGCACAGAGCCACAAAAATGATGAAGGGAATGGAACATCTTCCTTACAAGGAGAGACTGAGGGAGCTGGGGCTCTTTAGCTTGGAGGAGACTGAGGGAGTGCCAAGAGAATGGAGTCAGGCTCTTCTGAGTGATGCCCAATGGCAGGACAAGGGGCAATGGGTGGAAGTTGAGGCATAGGAAGTTCCATGTAGACATGAGGAGAAATTTTTTTGCTGTGGGGGTGACAGAGCACTGGAACAGGCTGCCCAGGGGGTTGTGGAGTCCCCCTCTCTAGAGACTTTCAAAACCCACCTGGATGCATCCCTGTGTGATCTGGTATAGGTGATCCTGTTCTGGCAGGGGGGATTGGACTAGATGATCTTTTGAGGTGTCTTCCAACCCCTGAAATTCTGTGATTCTGTGAAGTATTTGTTTCTAAGATGGAGTCAAGGGTACATGAGGTAAAAAACCCCACACTTATATTTCCCTATGCATTATTGGCAAATATTTCAAATTACATGAATTTTTTTTCCTAGTTAAGTTTTGGTGGGATGATTCCCACTTTCATTGTACAGATATTCAAAATAGTATGCCATTTTTATAGATTTATGTTTGGATCGTATACAACTACCCTTTACGCACACCCATAAATAAGAATATGGATGATGCTCACTCCAAGTTGCTGCTGAAAATTGCTGAAACTTCAGATGTAGTTCCAAGGGAGTCTCAAATGACTCTCTGTGCCAGCTTTGAGGGATATCATGCAGTAACACACCACATGATGAGTATGACCACAAAACTGACCGGGTTGCTTTGTTATAACTCCTAATAGGCAAGTCTCTAGTATCTACCACAGAAAAGCTTTAAGTATTTAAAGATGGATGCATTGTGTCTATTTCATACACAAATTTCTTACACAAATTCTGCCACCTTACAGTCAATGTTTGTGCCATAACATTTTTTTAAGGGGATATGACAGTTTTGTTGTCATTATTCCCAGAAACAACTGGACACTGTTCTTTGGAAAACATTCTGAGACTGTCCACAAATGCCAGCTCCTGCTTATCTGAGAAAATAATTTATTTAAATTCTGTGGTAACAGGCTTCCTCCTAAGAAACTTTTTCTTTTTTTTCTTCTTCCTGGCCTTTCGTCTAGTAAGTGAAATGTCAGGCTAACATCTACTATGAAAGACACATATTTAGAATTCTATTTTAATTTGATATCTCTTGGAAACTTATAAATCTAAAATATCTTGTTCAGCAGGTGCTTACAAAGGAGCAGTATTTTTATAATGCCACATTCAATCTTCTGGGCTCACATATACACAACTTACAGTAGTTTGATTAACTTGACAACTGTGCAAATTCCAGAATAATTTGGGGGGGTGGGGTCATTATTGTTGTTTTTCTTCTTTAACTGCCTAAGAGATATTGTATCTGTGTCACATAGTATCTGAAGATAAATACATTCAGGAGTAGCATACAGAAAAAAATGAATAATTTGGCAATGTCAGATAGGAATACTATAACTCTGTGAGACTCAGATACTGAATTAAGAAGGCAACTTCTAGAGTAATATACTTCTCAATGTGAATACTTGATCTTCAGTTATGATGTTCATTTCGTGGATTCTTCTCTCCCTTCTCTATGTATTATGTTTAGCAAGTCTTCAGAAAGAACGGCACTCCATAGAATACTTAAAAAATAGATCATGTTTTCAAAACAAAACCCAGTGAAATCAGTGCAAATGCAGTGGAAGAGTTCCCTGCAGCTCTGTCCTCATCCCCCTTCATTTGCTGCCACATAAATTTTCTTAATTTTACATTTTATTACCTTTGTCCTTCAGACCCTTTATCCCTTTAGAGAAGCACATTCTCCTTTAATAAAGAGTAAAAATTGAATACAGTCCCTCTGAGTTCCTGATCATCCTGGGCATAGTCCTACATATAAATGTGGATTTAATACTGCTGCAGTTCACTGAACATCTGAAAAGAAAAGATAAATGTTCCCTGCATAGACTACTGTGGTGACTTTGACATTGCTGGACATGCATTTCCCCAGTAGTGACATTGACTGAGGAGACAAAAGAAGGATTAAACATTATCATTGTACTTTGACAAGAACCTATGACTTCTGGGATGAATTAATACTCCTGTAGAGGATTTTAGTACTATGTCTGACAATACTTCCTCAAGAATTTTTAATCTGGGTGCCTTTTTTGTCTGGTTGGCTTGGTTTTATTTGTTTGTTTGTTTGCTTGGTTTTGGTTGGTGGATTGTTTGGGCTTTTATTTAGCAGTAAAATGGTACACAGAATGCTCTGTACAAACAAGTATCCATATTCCAAGGAAAATATACTGTAGTATCACAAAATGTAATCCAGACTTTTGTACTGCTCAGCAGAATTTTGTCACTTTGGATGACCATAAATTCCTAATTTTTTACCTTGGGTGACCACTTCTGTCTAGAGTCTTAGATAATTGAAATTTAGGAGTTTTCTTCCTGCTGCATGTCTGAGTTGCAAGAATCCATTACATGGTCCATTTAAATGGTTGACCAATCTACAGGTAAACAAAGTATTTCTGGGCATAATTAGCATCTTCTGAACCTTTCCAGGTGGTCAGATTCATGTCTGCTAGAGCAGCAACACTGCCTTGAGTGACTTCAATTAAACCCTTATTTAGCTGGAGCTTTGACACAGATCAGTCTAAATTTTTCTCTTAGAGATGTGTTCAAAAATCATCATAAAGGCTTTTAAACTAAAAGTGACAAACAAGAACACACAAACAAAAAGACAAACCGAGAGCAGGATTAAAAAAAACAGAGCAGAAAATCTAGAAACTGTTATCTTTTCACTGTTTCATGGAAAGACAGATATCTGTTTCCAGACCAGCTTTGGGATTAGGGTTAGTCTCTCAGTTACTTTCTCAATGGAAACTAACTGCACTGTCCCTCTTGGATTGCTTGAAACTGTCATCTGTTTTTGAGCAATTTTCCAAAGCCCACTTGTCTGTCCTCTTTCTGAGGACAGTGTCTCAGTCTGCATGATGTGCATACTCTCTTCTATGCTCCCCATTTTTTCTTTCATTATCCCAGGAAGCATTTTTGCCCAAAGATGTTAAAATGGCTTCGGAAGCACATCAGGTTCCTTTGAACACCAACTAGGTCTCTCTGACCTTCTCATTCAGTGCTAGTATCTCAAAAAAGGTACATATAGGGGTAGTGCTAAACAACCTGATCAAAACATTTTGAATGTAATGGAAGCCCCTCATAAATATTTCATCTCAATAAAAAAGTATAGTTTGTATATCTTCATATATTGGTACCTACAGGTACCTACAGGCAATATGAATTGGAATCAGAATGTAGATCTTGAAAGATGTATCTCTGTCTGCAACTGACTTCAGTTTGACCTCATCCACTTTGCAGAAAACATTATAAAATGCTGCAGCATTTCATAAACTTTGCTGCAGCTTCAGCAGAATGCTAGGAGGAAAAAAAAAAAAAAAAAAAAGAAAAAAGCAACCAACCAAACACAACCCAAACACCAAAATACCAACAACAACAAAACCCCAACCAAACAAAAAACAAACCCCACCAAAACCCACAACAAAACAACCAACCAAAAAACCCCAACCGAGCAACAATACACTGATAAAATTGCTAGAAATAAACTCTTAAAAATAACAAATTCATCAGCAAAACGTCTTACAGTGTTTGCTGATCAGCTTATTACTTGATTTTTGCCCTCTGCAAACTGTATTTATGCAGCTTTACATTTAAATTGTCACTTCAATTATTTCTGCTTTTAGGAATAGAAGGGTTTCCAAGGGGGGGGCAACCAATTATGTTCGAAGATTTTATTTTTCAGCTCAATCTCTTCCAAGTAACTGCACTTTCTGAGGTTAATGGGATATCTTTGCAGACAGTGTCTGCTTCTAATAGTGGTAATTGATGCTTATAAGTGCTATCAAGAACTGGCATGCAGGAAGGCTCTTGCCTGTGGTTCCTGTGGAGACCAAAGTCTCTGCTAAATCTTGTGTACTACTTTGGGACTGTAGTAAATAAGAGGTCACAGCTGTGAGGAGGAGCAGACAGGACAAGTGACTCTAAACTGACCAGCAAGATACTCTGTATATATCATATTCAGTATAAAGGTGAGGGATCTTGAGGATCAAGCTTGCTTCTTCAGTGGCTGATGTCTGAGGAAGGTTCTGTCCATTCTACCTTTCATCCTGAATCCAGTTCCAAAATCCAGCTCCTGAATCTGGTTCCTGTCTGCCACTGAGTCCAGTCTGGGTCTTCCCTAGTGCACACTCACAGGATCAGTGGTGATGGTGATGTAATTGCCATCAGGGGGATTAGGTTAGATATTGGTTTTTTATATATATAGTTGTATATATTTCATTGTGTTGTTAATATTTTCCTTAAAACTGTTTCAGTTTTCTTTTCCAATCCATCAGTCCCTCTCCCTTGTTCCCTTTCTCTTCCCCTTTGGGAAGGGAGAGGGGTTAATAGAGAGCATCTGTCATTCATGTAGTGGCTAGCCTGACCTTAACCCTTCACAATTTCCTAGTGAAAAGCACTGAGTTCTATCAGCAGTTCTAGGTAATAAATCCTTGGATAAAGCTTATCAGCCATTCTAAAACACCACACAAAGAAATCATTTTACTAAATGATGCACTAAATGGATCCTGTCAGTATCAGAAAACAAGTCTGTGCTCTTGGAAATTTACAAAAATTTGAGTGGGATCAATTACCTAATGTTCAAACTACTCATTTCTATATTTTCTCAGTGCTACCCCTTAACCTTATCTTCTTTTTACAGCATGCAGAAATATGGAGCTAGGATTTTTTTATTTATCATTATCTACTTAATCTTGTTCCTCACCATTTGCAGAGAAAGAGAGTGGAAGCAAACCAGGATACATTATGCACTGGCAACAAGGTCTGCTGAGCCAGGGTATAATAAAGTTAATTTTCTTCTCAGCAGCTTATATGGTGCTGTGTTTTAGCTTTTAGTAGCTTTTGCTGAAGTGCTTGCAGAACACCAAGTCCTGTTTCTCATTCTGTCCCCTCAATGAATAAAATAGGGAAATGAATAGGCTGGCAGGGCAACATCTAAGCAGATACTCCAAACTAACCATACTGTATGATAACATGCTCAGCAATAAAAGTTCAAAGAGGGGATTTTAGGAGGATTAGTTATCTTTACATCCGGAACTGGCTGGGCATCAGCATACTCATGGGAGGTGGTGAATGATAGCTTTTGCATGCTTTTAATTTGTTTTCTTCTCTTATCTTCCACTTATTAATCACATACTTTGTCCCTTAAATTTTATCTGTTTTATTCTTGCTTTCCTCTTCTGCTACCCCATGCAGAGTTAGAGGGGAAGAGAGAAATGTCTGTGTGGTCTCTAGCTGCCTACTGGTGTTAATCAACAACATAAAGCAATAATATGTACTGAGCATTTCAGGTCTAATAAACACGTACACTCTGTGGGCACTTAGAAGTCTGTTAGGACTCTTGTAGGCCTTACACTGATGCCTCAGGTTTGTGTCAGATATGGATTATGATTTATTATTTCCCCTCCCTCTAATATTGAGATCTCACTTAGATTAATAAAGTTGAGATACAAAATCTTAGCTTCCACCAGGGAAAAACACAACTGCAATTAAAGTAGACAATTCTGACCTGTCAGGGGAGATGGACAGTATGATGGACTGTTAATGAAAAGATCTCCACTTTCCTTGATTCATTGGGAGAGTAAAATTGACTAATATGTAATTCATGGTTTAATTTCCACTTCTGGTGTTTGATAACACACACAGTGTCAATACATCTGGTCCTTCCACAGATCTCTTTATTTTTCATCACATTCTGTTGCTGAGGAAACAAATCAGTATCTATTGACAGGTCTCAGTGGTTTTACCACAGTGAATCCATAACAAAGTCATATGGGTCTGATCTTATTTGAGTTTAGTATCAGCCCCTCCACTGACAATGGAATGAGACACATTTCTTTTTGCCTCAACTGTTATGAAAGTTTTCATTCTAATACTGGCATAGTGATTTAGATATATGTTAATCACACAGACTAGTGAATGTAACAGTAAAATATGAGGTTTCAAATTTATTTAAAAGGAAAATTAAAAAAATAAGAAGTTGTAGTCAGAGAATTTTTGATTCATCTTTTTGGACAGTGATCCAGTAAAAACAGCATGGCAAGATGTTGCCACTCAGGTAAGACGTACATTGTGTTTTTGCAAAGTGCCAAGACTCCAGAAGTGACCTATTAGGTTTGCTATGAACTTATTATGAGAACATACTACTGAGACAGAGCTTAAGGTATTTTTTGCTCAGGTATTTTAAACTCAGGTGTTTTTTTACTACAGTATGGAGCTGAATTGTGGGAGGGTAGCTGCATCATTCTCTGAGAGTAGGTATTTCCTTCCTTCGTTGATAAAAAAAGCCTACATAATTAGTTTTGTCTTGATTTATATTTAGATGGCTAAAGTTTAGTTAAAGTCCTACCTATACTGTGCATAGCTTAGAATATTCACTGAGCCACAGAAAATATTTCATCACTTCCCTACTTTTATTTAACATTGTAAGCATGACCTGAGATCTCAGACCACTGAAACTCAAATAAATTTAGACATATTAGTACAGATATTAAGATTTCTGCACACAAGCCTATAAAAATATTGATTTTCTTACATGGATAACAATATTGTATAGAGACAATTTCTGCAATTTACTAAAACATCCCTATGTTTTTCATGTTTTTCACATGATGACACATGAAATATGAACATAGGAGTTTGATGCAGTGTTAGCAAATTGTCTTGGGTTTGTAGTGAGTGAGACAGATGCTCTTCACCCCTTCCCAAAGGAGTAAAGAAAATGCTCCACACAGGATTGAAAGAATTCGAAATTTAAATGGAAGTGCTATTCACAAGTACATATAACAGTAGAAAAACATGCAAAAATACACAGCTCTCCAGTCCGGGCTTCTCAAAAAACCTCACTAGGCCAGGCCTCATATTCCCCCCCAACCCATACCTCCCTATACCTCCCTACCCAGGCCCAAATAACACAGTTAAACATCAGCTTGCCAGCAGCACCAGGACCCATTCACCTGCATCACCAGAGAGCAGTCTGCATCAGGAAGGGAGCAGGGAGAGGAGAACAGAGGGCCAAACAGCTTGTACTGTTCCTTTATAAAGAAGAGATGCAGGCATTCTGAGAATTAAATAACAAAATATTACAATTTCTGGTCCACTCCCACACTCTCTGCTTCTTGGAGGACTTTCAACCACGTGGCTTAAGACATCCCAGTTTCTTAAACTCACAACTCAATTTTGCTGATGTTACCAAACTGAGAATTGCTATTAAATATCTTGAGGGTCAAGAGGCCTTGTAGAGGAACCTAGACAGATTGAAGGATACAGACGTGATTAATAGGATGAAATTTTACAAGTTCAAATGCCAGATCCTGCACTAAGGATGGAACAATGCCAGGCATGAATATAAACGGAGAGCAGCCCTGCAGCCAGCACTGTCCCTTTCTTAAAGGCACAGCCTCAAATGGTCACAAGAGGGGAAGCAGAGAGGAAGGAGCTGATTTCTTTTCCATGGTCTCCAGTGACAGGATGTGTAGGAACAGTTCAAAGCTGTGTCAGAGGATGTTTAGACTGGACATTAGGAAGCATTTCTTTTCCAAGGGTGGTCAAAAAGTGGACCTTTCCTAGCAAGGTGGTTAATGCCCCAAGCATGTGAACATTTAAGAGGCATTTGGACAATGTCCTTAATAACATGGATTTTAATTTGGTCATCCTGGAACTGGTCAGGCAGTTGGACTATATGATCTTTGTAGTCCATCTAGAATGGATTTAGATTGAACATAAGGAAGAAATTCTGTACTATAAGAATGATGAGACATGGGAATGGACTGGCCAGAGAAGTTATGGATGCCCCAGCCCTGAAAGTGTTCAAGAGTAGATTGGATAAGGCTTTGAGGAACCAGATATCGTGGAAGGAGTCCTTGTCCAAGACAGAGGGGATTGAACTAGATATACGTTAAAGGTCCCTTTCAAGACAAACTGTTCTATGATTCCATCATTCTACGATCACTTGTCTCTGAGTCATGATGAAACTGACCCACTGATGCTTATTTAAGATCTGCAGATAAATGTTTGTATACAATTTTCTCATTTTATGTTCCTGTAATTTTTCATCTGGTATTTATTAAGTAAAAGATATTTTGCTGGATTTGTGTATGATTGCTGGTTTTCCTCTTTCTTATAGTATTAAATGCATTACAAAAATCTTTTTAAAGAATCTTTAAAATTTTAACAAGGTTAATGTGGCTACAAAGTTCTTAATTAATTACATTTCTGAAATCATCACTTTTCTGTCATTAGTAAAGTTTTTTTAATCTCCTATTAAACAAACATAAGAAGTCAGCATGCCAGAGTGCAGTTTGATTAGTCTGAGCATTTCCCAATAGATGGTTCATCAAAGCTTTCAAACAGAGCAAATAGAAAAGAAATCTTGGATCACAGAGGAATACACCCACACCCATGCCTCAGGTCTGTTTGAAGAAGATACTTTGAGAGTCATACACTAAAAGAAGAAAAAAAAAATCATTTCAGCTGTATAACTTCAAAGTTTCTGTAATATAAATCAGATCTTCACAAATAATAAAGTCCCCAAAGGCAGGGGAAAAAAAAATTAAAGGGGATCTTTATCTCCACATTGACAAATGCAACAAAAAGTAATGTTCTCCTTATAAAGAAGCAATATTATGGTAGTGCTACCCCCCTCTCCCCCTCCCTTATTTACAGACTGATGCTATAGTAAAAATAAGCAATTTATTTAGAATAAAGCAGTATTCATGCCAATGATTGTTATTGATGGGGTGCTTGGTGCCATGGTTTAGTTGATTAGATAGTATTGAATGATAGGTTGGACTCAATGATGCCAAAGGTCTCTTCCAACCTGGTTAATTCTATTCTATTCTATTTTCTATTCTATTCTATTTTCTATTCTATTCTATTCTATTCATTTGTTTGTGGGTTGGTTTTTTTTGCTTGGTTGGGTGGCATTTTTTCACTTTGTCTTGTTTTGTTTTGTTTTAATTTGAAAATTTGCCTAAATGGTAGATGTAGATATGTCCAGTCACCAGATACCTCCCTCAGGTAGCAATTAGCTCTTAAGAGCTAATTATGCCATTATGTATGTGGACAATACTCACGGTTTTCTAGGAATTCTACAACAAATTATTGTTCTTAAGTATTGTTAAAATTCAAGCCAATTTCTACCATGTTCAAACTTTGCTTGAACACTGAATAATTGCTTCATTGTTCAATATGTTATGGATTATTCATACTAAAACACCTTATTTTTACATCAAGGATGATGGAAT
This sequence comes from Dryobates pubescens, assembly GCF_014839835.1. NCBI lineage: Eukaryota > Metazoa > Chordata > Aves > Piciformes > Picidae > Dryobates > Dryobates pubescens. Next base: position 30,174,961 of record NC_071618.1, read on the forward strand.
GAAAGGAGAAATCAGCAAGGTACTGAACCTTTTTTGAAGCAAAGATAAATGAGTTTGAGGATAGTACGCTCATGTTTTGTGTGTGCTACAAAGGGAGTAACTAAATTGCAAAGAAGTTAGGTATTTTGTGAAGGTGATATAAAGACAAGTCATCAGCAATGCTCCTGCAATGTGCAAGACCAAAAGCTTCCTGGGCTGCATATGGGAAAGCACTACCAGCAGGATGAGAGAGATGATGCTTCTGCCCTTGTGATGCACATCTGGAGTGCTTGGCCCAGGTTGAGGCTCCCTAGTGCAAGGGAAATGAAGGCATATAGGTGCAGATGCAGTGAAGGGACGCTAAAATTGTGAAGAACTGGAACATTTGTCACATGAGAGGCTGAGAGAGTTGAACTGTTTTTCCTGGAGAGGGCTTAGGGCAGTCTTATCAGTGTGTGAATATCTGATGGAGGAGCTAATGAAGAGCCAAGCTGTTCTCAGTGGTGCCCAGCAGCAGGATAAACTACAAGGAGCATTAACTGAAATGTAAGGTATATACATGAAATATAAGGTATATACATGAAATATAAGGTATATACATAAAATATAAGAAATATAAGATTATACATATGCGAGATTTTTATTATTTTTTATTTCCTAACATCCAGTCAGAATCTACCCACATCTATTTTTGTTCCATTCCCCCTAGTCCTATCATTACCTGACACCCTAAAAATTCCCTCACCATATTTCTTTTAGGCCCCCTTCAGATACTGAAGGGCCACAATAAGGTCTCCTCAGAGCCTTCTCTTGTCCGGACCGAATAGCCCCAGCTGTCTCAGTCTGTCCTCATAGGAGAGGTGCTCCAGCCCTCTGATCATCCTTGTGGCCCTTCTCTGGACACGTTCCAGCACCTCCAGATCATTCCTGGAATAGGGGCTCACACAAGACTCCGGGTGGGGATCTCACCAGAGCAGAGTAGATGGGGGAAATTATATCCCTTGACCTGTTGGCTATGCTTCTCTTGATGCAGCTCAGGATGTGATTGGCTTTTTGAGCTGCAAGTGTACACTGGTGGCTCATGTTGAGCTTCTCATCCACCAGCACGCCCAGGTCCTTTTCTTCAGGGCTGCTCTCAAGCCAGTCACTGCCCAGCCTATATCAGGGATTGCCCTGACCCAGACAGCTTGGTGTCGTCAGCAGACTTGCTGAGAGTGCACTCAATGCTGCTGTCCATGTCACCAACAAAGATGTTAAACATGACTGGTCCCAGGACTGATCCTGAGGGACTCCACCTGTCACTGGCCTCCACTTGGACATGGACACATTGACAGCCACTCTTTGGGTACAGCTGTCAAGCCATTTTTTTTTTTTTCTACTGAATGGTTCATCCATCAAATCCATTCTGCACCAGCTTGGAGACCAGGATGTGGTGTGGGACAGGATCGAATGCTTTGCCCAGGTCCAGGTAAATGACGTCAGTTGCTCAGCCTTCATCTGTTAATGTTGTGACCTTGTCATAGAAGGCCACCAGGTTTATCAGGCAGGATTGCCCTTGGTGAAGCTGTGGTAATTGTACTCAGTCACCTCTTTGTTATTCTTCTGCTCCAGCAGTACTTCCAGGAGGATCTGCTCCATGGTCTTACTGGGCACAGAGGTGATACTGACTGGCCTATAGTTCCCTGGGTCATCCTTCTTCCCCTTTTTGAAAATGGGAGTTGTACTTTCCTTTTCCAGTCCATGGGGACTTCTCCAGACTGCCATGGCTTTTGGAATATAATAGGGTGGTTTAGCAACCTCATCTGCCAGTTCCCTCAGCACCTGTGAGTGTATCCCATTGAGTCCCATGGACTTGGGCACTTTCAGGTTCTTCAGATGGTCATCTGATTTTCACTCACAATAGGCAGTTCCTTCTTCCAGTTCTTGCCATTATCTTCCATTATTCTGTGAGTGAGGCTGGAGTCCTTGCCAGTGAAGACTGAGGTAAAGAAGTCATGGTGAACCTCAGCCTTCACCATGTCACTTGGCACCAATTCACCTATTTCCTTTCTGAGGGGGCCCACTCCTTCCCTAGTCTTCTTTTACCATTAATATACCTATAGAAAGTTTTACTGTTCCCCTTGATCTCCCTGAGCTTTAGCTCAGTTAGAACTCATCACACAGTGATGAAGTCCACAGAAAAACTCTGAACAGAATTTGCCATCTAGCTTTTAAGCAATTTCTGTGGGAAACTTTCTATTAAATTATGTCAACTATTAATCAATATGACAAAATAAACAATAAATAGTTATTTTTAAACTCAGTGCAGCCCCTCTCCTCTGAATGTGCAGGAATCTGAAGAAATGCAGTCAATTAAGTAAGCAAAGACTTCATTTTAATGAAAAAACACAAGGATACTAAAAGAGTGAATTAACGTTTCACAGTCTTTCACATTTAACATTAATCTTGGCATTTATTTTCAGTTAAGCACTTGACTAGAAAGTAATTTAATGTGCATTTAATGTGCTTCTAAGACCTTGTATGCAATCTGCAACAAGTTTAATTCCTTATGTTATTTAGTAACCACTTTGAAAATGGAGAGTGTTCTTATTTCATGCTTTAATATTAGCCTTATTTATTTATTTGTTGTTTATTATCTCTTGTGTTATTTATTTTGCTTGGATAGACAATTTCTGTTGCTGCTGTTGTTGTTGTTGTTTGTTTTTCCTCAATTATTTACCATGTGCATATCTCAGAATAGTTCTCATCTTATCTATGCATCTTTATGTGAATCTGCAGTAAACTGGCATAAGGAGGCTGTCACATATAAAAATAAGGTTTTATTTTCTCAGATATTTCAAATTTTATCAATGAACTGGGAAATAATATTTTAATTCATCTAAGAATTTTATTTTACTTTCAGAAATGCTAGCAAGCTTAAAAGCTCCTTCACTGTCTGTGTGCAAATCAACAGTCTTTCAGGGAAAGCCAGTGATTCATGCAGCAAGGAAGGGCCAGGGATAAAAGAGATTTGCTGTACTAGCCCCTATTATTGTGTACTGCAAAAGGATATGTTGTCTTGTTTCATACCTCTGTTCAGTGGCTTACACACTTTGGATTGTGGGCTATCAGAGATTTATCCATAACTGCTAAAGGGCCTGTGAATTTTATTAGGAAAGACAAGTCTACCACAGGCAGGCTTAAATTCTGTAAGGTGTGAATTGCCACTATTTCTGCCCCCCTAGGGATTTGTAAAATAAGGTTATTCAGAAGTGAAGAATTTGGCATAATTTCAGTACATTTGGTCTTTCTGGATTATTTTTTTTCATCTCATTACTCTATATGTATTGATAGAATTCTAAATCAGATAATCATTAAGATAGCGAAGCCCATGAAAGCTCAGTGGGTTTCACTGCCATGGCTACAAGTCTTTTTTCTTCACATCATCAAAATTTATCTGTAAAAGTAGTGGGTGAACAACTTTAACAAGATATATTATGACAGGTACAATCACCCTGACAGAAGTAAAAAAGCCAGGCAGACACTTAACAGAGGGCCAGACCTTGCTGAAGCTGAAAAAGGTATCACACCCATGTTATATCTTTCCACACCCTCAGCTTCATATATATTCATATATACAAATGCTTTTGCTTTTCTGAAAGGAACTTGAATGATGTCAGCTTCACAAGAGTTTCTTTAATCAAAGATAATACTTATATTTTTAAAAGGAAGATAAGAGATAGAGGAAAGATGTCATAGAATCACAAAATCACAGAAGAGTTGAGGTTGGAAGGGACCTCTAGAAGTCCTCTGGTGCAACCTTCTACTCAAGCAGGGCCACCTAGACACAGTTGCCAAGGACCATATTCAGACAGATTTTGAATATTTCCAAGTGATGAGACTCCATAGCATGCCTCAACAACCTGTACAAGGGCTTAGCCACACTCAGAGTAAAAGTGGTGTTTCCTGATGTTCAGATAGTATTGCCGGTGTTTCAGTTTGTGCCCACTGCCATTGGTTCCCTCACTGAAAAAGGCCTGGTTCCCTACTCTTTCCACCCTCCCATCAGGATGTGATTCCTCCTGAGCTCCCTCTTTTCAAGGTCAAACCATTTCAGATCACTTGGTCTTTCTTCACAGGAGACATGCTCCATTCCCTTTATCATCTTCTTCACCTTCAGTCGGGCTTTCTGCAGCATGTCCATTTCTCTCTTGTACTGAGGAGTACAGAACCGTGCACACCATTCCAAGTGTAGCCTTACCAGTGCTGAGTAGAGGAGAAAGATCACCCCTCTTGATGTGCTGGCAGTGGTTTTTCTAATGCCACCCAGAATACTATTAGTTTTCATTGCAGCAAAGGCACATCACTAGCTCGTGTTCAGCTTGCTCATCAGGACTCCCTGAGCTTTTTCTGCTGAGCAACTTTCCATCTGGGTGTCATTCAACATACACTGATGCCAAGGGCTGATCCTCAAGTACATGATTTAGCACTCCTCCTTGCAACACTTGTAAACTGTCATTACTAATTCTCACTATTAATATGTAAACAAGGCCATGCAAATTCAGTGTTAGATGGTATATGATCTGAAAATAGAATTTAATTCACAAAGAAATTAAAACATCGAATGTTTTTTGTCCCAGCATAAAATAATTGCAGTTAAATAACTTTTGAGAAAAAAAAATACAAAATACCAAAGATTTATTTGGGATAAAACACATTTACTTGGTGTAACATTAGTGAACTGTAAACTGCTGAATCCCTACAAATGGATTCATCTTTCTTTTGAGATAGATATGAACTTGACAAAAAACTATCTTCAGTATCTATAATTTATATTATGAATTATGTCATCTAGTATTTTGTTATATAAGAAATTAAATATTTGTATATTGAGCCATAATTCTGTAATGTCAGAGATTACATTTTAAGTACCTGTACTGCTATAGATATGTGTATATATCTATAAAGCAAGTATTTTAATAATGCTAAGGAAAGCCTCACACAGGACATGGCTCCAGAGATTCTTTTTTTTCTTCAAACAATTTTCCCTTTCTTTGTTCTTTTGTAAAACTGAACATCCTTCCATGACTCCTCACCTGGAAAGAAATCCCCCAAAACAAAGCAAAAACCCAAGCTTCTTGTGATCAGTGTTCCAAGTTTTCAGCAGCATCAGTTAATTAAAACCCCACTCCTAGATCAACCTGCATTGGAAATCAAGCTGAATATATAGCCAAGTTAAGCCCTTTAAAAGATACCTTGCGTTCCATACAAAGATGAGGATTTGCTATACATTTAAAATATTTCATGGAAAGTTTCATGAAAAGAAACCTAAGCTCTATACAAACAAAAATAAACTGACAATCTTTTATTCTTTATCAAAGAGAAAAAAATTTAGACTCTACCAGGACATGATAATTAATATGGAAGATTATGATTAAACGGAATTATTAGAGTCTAAGTGTTAAGAATGCAATGCAAATTATTTCTTTGCCTGAACTGTTTGTCTTTGTAGAACACTTTTAGTTTTCCTCCCTACAGCATGCAGTTTTGTGCAATCACACTGTAACATTTTGTTGAAAAGAATCATTTCAGAGGGGATCACTACAGAAGCTGACAGTTACACCAGAAGAAGAGAACCTAGGCTTATCTTGAGGAGTTATCAAATCAGAACAGAAGACAATATAAACTCCAAAAAGATAGGAGCTGTGTTCATAAGCTTGCCTCAGGCAAACCAAATGCTCAGTTCACATTTACTCCTTATTTGCCAGAGAAAGGAACTATAAAAGCAAGAAAAACACCTTTGATCATATTTTACTCCTAAGGGACCTCACAGTATCTAAAGCAATATGATCTACTAATATGATCTCTACTATTTGTGATAGGAAGAGTGATCGCTGGGAAGCATCAAATCCATTCCAACCTCCTGAAGTGAGATTTTGGAATACAGTATTTTGTGATGCAGCTCCACTGAAAATACTAGTCCCCTAAGCTACAGATAAGATTCAGCTGTTGCTTTTCTTAGTATCCTGTTTTAATATACTACAGCTGCTACCAAAATATACTTTTATAAACTGTGTGTCTTCAGAAGTGCTCTCCCTGATTCTTGGGATATGTTACATTGTCTGAAATATAGACCAGGTAGGAAAAAAACCACAAGAGCAAAAAGCTTCCTCTTTTTTTAATAAGCCTTCTCAAAAGCAAGTCACAAAATGCCAGTGTCACGTGATTTGAAATACGCAGTAAGCGGACTTGGATTATTTGTGCAGTCAGCCTTACTACAATTTTTACCTATCATATCTACAGTGCAGGCAGACAGAGGAGTTGAAGTGCACATTCTGCATTTAACCTCTTCTACTACCCATTCTGCCAGTCAGACAACTGAGTGTAACAGGCAGCAAGCGAAATGAAAAAGGAGGAAAAAGGATGTGGCAGGTGAAGATAATATTGTTAGAGGCAGCATGATTGCATAGCTGTTCAGTAAAAACATGCCCTGTAAGTGAGAAAAGATTTTGAAAGAATGAAGTGTGACAAAATTGCTTATTGCCACAGCCAAGGATTCATAGAAGTCCTAGACTTTCCAGTACCCTCCCATGTAAGCAAAGCTGTAGCTGTCTGTTAGAACCCACATGTTGGGTTTGTCTCAAAACAGTGCTACTGAAGGGGGAGTGTGCACATGGCACTGAACTCCTGGGGGTGCTGCCCTGGCTCATGTGGAGCCAGGAGCTGGGGAAAAATGGGAGACTTCTGGGGAAGTAGGAGGAGGGAAGGGGGCCAGAAGAAGCTGCAGTGTCCCCACAGCTCCTCTTGGCCTTGTGCCTTTGCAGGTGGCAGCGGTAAGGGGCGGCAGCCACGTGGCATGGCCCTGCATCCCTGCTGATCCCTCGTCCTGCACTGTTCAGCTTCCCCCCATGCTGCCTGAATCCTGGAGAAAAGCTATGTGGCATGGCCCTGCTCCCCTCTGCCACCATGTAACTTGGAGGTACTGCTGTGACAGTGCCACCATTTTCAAGCCAGGGAAATTGTGATGTCCTTTCTCTTTGATACATATTTTTCCCCATTGCTTTTCCTTCCCATTTTTCCTCTGCTCCAGTTCAATCTAATAAACCCAGTTCATTATCCATTTGGCAGAGTTTCACCTTTGTTTACTTCATTTCAACTTTGTTTGCTTGAACCTTGGCATAGCTACCCCCACCCCATGCTGACCAGGGTTAGTAAGGGGAGGACCAGGTCATGACACTGGCCAGTTGAAAGAATATGCCCAATGTTCATCACCTGGAGCAATGCTGGCAGAAGAATATATAATAACTAAGCCTCAATGGCCAAGCATACTTCCAGTGAAATACTTGTATCTACAGTGAGATGCCTCCAGCACCTGATGAGAATAGCTATATTTATGGTCTGAGATGATTTATATAGCAGAGAATTAGAACTGGGAGCCATCTGATGAACTTTTCTGAGGTCAAATATTTCTTCCTGAACCTGGTCCACCTCTAATGCTGATAAATGAGCAAGGGTCTCCTTGCCTCACCAGCAGTATGATGTTTGCTGTCATGGCTGTACAGAATAGGACTAAATATCCTGAAGCTGATGTGTCTCAGTTGTCAGAGGCCATAATTGCATGGACTAGAGAACAGGCATTTGAGGGATAGGTACTGGATGGACAGAGCAGAGAGTCCCAGAGTGTCCCATCTTGTGAGATGATGAAATCTGCTAGCAGGCTTTGACCTAGAAGCAAGTAAGAGCAGAACCAGACCATTTCTGTTGTTCATATTTGTGTTAGTGGTGCTTTGATATGATGTGCTGTCAGTAAAGGTGCTGCTATCAGCTAATCTCCAGGCAACTGACTGTGTCTATGGAAGGTGTACATGTGTGCATGTATGTATGTAGTAGTGCAACAGGAAAGATAACTCCCTCAGGTCCTGCAGCCCATTAGAGTCAGTCAGACCTTAATGATTTAAAAAAAAAGACTGCTCTTTTCATCTTCATAATCAGGCCAATTAATCAGAAGTGATGACAAGCTAGATAGCAACAGCCACTGCAATCCACAAAGACAAATAGGGCATTTAGATAACATGGCTGTATTTGGAAAGTATTTTAATACAGTAAAAGACCCTTAAACTGAAGATAAAAATGTTTTTTTTTAGTTAGTAATGTATTTCCTGCAAGAGCTACAGACACATATATCCTCAACTGCAGCAGTGTAAATGAGGTATTGTGACAAAATGCTTTTAGTGGATTAATACACAATGCAGCAAATATAATGTTACCACTTCTATTGGGTGCTCATTTTTCATTTACAGTAATCAAATATAGAAGAATAGTATGTAGAAATATAATCTGGAAAAGCAAAATTTTCTGTGAAAACTGTTCAGTTGATACACAGCTTTTTATATTTTCAGTGTTTTAATGGAATCATGTGTCAAGATTTTCTACAATTATCCTTCAAATATAATTATTCTAAAATTATACTTCAGGGTAGAAGTTATTGTAATCTAGGATCACTAGTGATAATCTCAAGGCCAAATAAATATTTTGCTTTGTTACTAGGGAAGGTAATATTAGCCTCATTTACTAGATGGATTTGGAAATTAAATGTATTACTATCAGTTGTTCCTGTCAAGCATGATTAATTCAAACAAATAATTAGTTATTTCAATTTCTGCAGAGATGTCACATGCAGAATGGGCTCAGCTAATTTTAATTCAGTAGTCTCAATATTCCAAGAAGTCTCTCAAATGAAGATAACAGAATATCATAACAGACAAAACCCATCTGTGCTAAAATGTACTTAAGAGTAGAGTATTTTAACATTACACTGTTCCTTCTTCACACCTTGAATACTGTGTCCACTTCTGTGCCCCTCAGTTTAGGAAGGATGTTGACTTGCTGGAATGTGTCCAGAGAAGGGCAGCAAAGTTGGTGAGGGGTATGGAACACAAGCCCTATGACAAGACCTTATTGCTGTCTACAACTACCTGAAGAGTGGCTGTACCCAGGTGATGGTCTCTTCTCCCAGGCAACCTGCAACAGAACAAGAGGACGCAATCTCAAGCTGTGTAGATGGAAGTTTAGGCTTGATCTTAGAAAGAGGTTCTTCACAGAAAGAGAGACTGGCTATTGGAATAGGCTGCCCAGGGAGGTGGTGGGGTTGACATCCCTGGAGGTGTTTAAGAAAAGACTGGATGAGGCACTTAGTGCCATGGTCTAGTTGACTAGTTAGGGGTGGGTGATCAGTTGGACTTGATGATCTTGGCAGGTTCTTACAACCCAGTTGATTCTGTGAGTCTTTTCTGTGATTGGCCATAGGAATGGGCTGCCCAGGGAGGTGGTGGAGTCACTATCACTGGCGGTGTTTAGGAAGAGACTGGATGGGGCGCTTGGTGCCACGGTTTAGTTGATTAGATAGTGTTGGATGATAGGCTGGACTTGATGATCTCAAATGTCTTTTCCAACCTGTTTAATTCTATTCTATTCTATTCTATTCTATTCTATTCTATTCTATTCTATTCTATTCTATTTTGGAGTGACGAGTGTCATTATATCAAGCCTTCTCAGTAAATGAAGAAAAATCTTCCATTTGATGCCATTCAAGTACACTTCCTTTATAGTTTTTGCATCTATTTCACAGCTCGGTTTTTAGTGGCATAAGGTTAGGATTCCAAAGTAATCCAAAGGTAATTATTGGTATTAGTAATGGATCTTGTGGTGGTTTGAAAGGAAAGGCTCTGCTTTCCCTCCCCCACTGAGAAAGAGACCACGGCTAAACCCAGTCGGAGAAATGAGATTATATTTTACAAGGAAACAGATTATATGTAACACAACAAATACAGGGATTTTACAATATATACAGGAATATACAGCAAATGAACTCAACCAGAAACCAGACCCCCCACAGAGGGGGCTTCCCCCTGTGCCCCCTTCACCCCCCTACCTCCCTTCTCCCCCAAAAGAGGTAGAAAAGAGATGTGGACGGTTAACAGGGCAGGAAAGGAAGAAAGGCCTTGCACAGGGAGTTAGTATCTTATCTTAGTTGGCCAGAATCCCAGAAGCAGATCCAGCCGAGAGGGACAGCGAAGGAAGGAAGACTGAGAGAAAGTTCCCAGCTCCCCTGGGTCCAATCTCTCCTCCCACAATTCTACCAATGAAATTCGTTTAGAATATCAAAATATTTTATAAACATTTAGCCAGTGTGCCCCTTTCTTAAAGGCACAGCGTCAAACGGCCACAGTCCACCTCTTCTAAACAATTTCATTGGTCGTTCGCACTGTCCATCCAATCGGAAACGATATTTACAGTTCGTGAGCAAAGTTCATAGTCTGTTCCGGCTATACTCAGATGTAGATGATTCAGAAGTCCAAAAAAGCCAGGAAATAAGAAAATGGAAACCAGCTTGTCTCTCTGCAGACGAAGTGAAGAAAAGGGAAACAGGAACACAGGGACTCTCAGTTCTCTCAGGGCTCTCAGGGTTCGTGCACTGTAGATTCCTCAGGGATTCTTCCTTTGGGCGCGTTGTAGCTGTACGACAGTCTGAAATTAAGCTCTTTCAGCTAAAGTTAAATTTCTTTGTGGAATACACTGAATTTGACCATTCTCCTGCATTACCCAATAAGTGTGACCCGGACCTTCTGCTGAAACCACCCCTCAGACAGGTTTAGCCTCTTCTGAGGGCGAAAATACCCAAACAGTTTTACCTAATAGATTCTGTTATCTCCATTATCCCTCTCCTCCCCAATTTGGATTGGTTTGGAAGTAGAGAAGTAAAAATTTTCTTTAAACAATCGATATAGATATAGATGATATAGATATATATATAACAGGAATGGTTCACAAGGGTAAGGAACAAGGATGGATGGGGAAAATATGTATACAAAACCAGTCCTTTGAAGAGACGTGGATGTAGCAGGGAGGAGGAGGACCAGGCCTGACCACGTGGCAGAGGAGCAGGAAGCCAGCAGCAGTCCTCTCGTCCAGGCAAGGCAGGAGCAGAAGGGCACAAATGGCTGCAGTGTCTTCCCTTTTATAGGCTTGCTGGACAGGGAGGGGAACAACTAACTCAGTTTCCCAGGGGGAAAACCCACTCCAGGGAGGGCAAAGCTGTCACAAGCCTTCCCCCCTCCTGCATTCAGGATGGGTTTAAGCCATCACAAACCTAAAGAGAGGTGAAGTGCTGCCATTTCTTCCCCTGCAATCCTGTTCCAGGAGAGTATAAGCACTGAGAAATCCCCAATATTTCAATACAACAAAATAGTTTATTTATAGTCTAATCATGTATAATTTTTCTTAGACATCATGTTTCTTCCTGATGTAGTTCCTCCCAGTGTCCTCCTTCTCCATCAAAACCAAGGGTAGTAAAGCTGTATGTCTTTGGCCAGCATTACTAAATGAGAAATCACCTGCATTATACTACCTCACATTTATTTTCTGTCTCTCCCTCTCTGGCTCTTTTGCTGGTAGTTCCTTCACTATATTACCTACATAGGAAATTAAAAGCTAATTTCCAAATCTCAATCACATCTCAGTTACATATTAAAAGCAGCACAAAGCAGACAGTGTGTATCACCCCTTCAGTTATCTGTTTCTGCGGCAGCTCAAGATATGAGCTATCAGAGGTTGACATTTGCCACTCTGCATTAAGAACAGCACTGGTGCTCAGAGATGTGTGGGAATCATGAACTTGTTTCAGCTAATGCTTTAAGAACATGACAATATAATACTTCTACTGTGGGGGACAGAATGTAACAAGATAACTAATGGAAAATAGTTATGGATTCTGTTTTTAAAGGACTAATCTCAAACAGATTATAAACCTTTTATTTGACAAAAAGTACCCTTTCTCCTATTTTGCCCTTCATGTTCACACTACTGAACAAGCTTTTATATAGTATTACACATGCCACCCATCCAAGTAACTGGACTCTGCTCATTGGTATCTACCAAACAAGCAAAGACACAATAAAATATAAGCCTCTTTTTTTCAAGTTCAGATCTGCTACATTAGCACACTGGAAGAGCAGGGGAACATTTCTGCAAAATGTAATGCACTCACCTACATTTTGTGCAAAAATGGAACAAGCCCTGGCATGGTTTTAGTCTGGAACAACTAACATTCTCCCTGACAATTCCTGGGAAGAATTGCTGTGGGCCAGGACTATCTTCCATACTCAATTCAATGCTGCCAAACTGTTTCTGAAGTGAAGACAGTTTAATGGTACAGATATGGCCTGTTGGTCTCAGTGTCAGAAAACAGTTCTGGTCATGTTTAACTTGCTGACAGCTGAAGTAGTAATTTAGGTGGATTAAATCACCCTCTAGAGGTCTTCAAAGTTACATCTCTCTCTCATAACCTCACTTACAGATGCATAAAATGAACACAGCTGAAGAATATGATAAAACCAAGTAGGGAGTTGCATAGTAATAAGCAGGCAGAAAAGAGACGGAAGAGTTTGCTGGAAGGTCAAAGACACAGAAGCCAGAAATGGTAGAAAAGTTAGTATAGGTCACCTATAGCTGTGCAATTTAGTTCAGGACTAACCTGTATCTATACAACAAACCTACTCACCAGAAATTGAAAATATAGATATGAGGAAGCAACTGGATGTTGAAGTTTATATTATACTCACACAAAGAGTGGAGAACCATGAGGTAAGTAGTACTCCTGAAACTCTTTATTATCAGTAAAATTAAGGAATATTTATGAAGAACTAGCTTAACAGGAATGCTTAGAAGTAGAGATCTGATTTAATATTTTTTTCTAGTTTTCACAAGATAGTTAAGTGTATAAAGGACCATGTAAAATCCAGACTATGTCACAGCAATCTTATCAGGTACTAATATTCTGTATTCTTCATGCTAGCTGGTGTAGGTTCCATATATAAGTCAAAGAGCAGGAATAAAATAAAATAATACTTTTAAATGAAATAGTATACCTTTTAAACTCATTTTCTTACTGATATCTGCAATATTACAGATAATATGAGGTGGGTGGGTGCTGGGGGTTGGGGATGTGTTGTTTTCTAATGACATGTTGAAATTACTGGAACTTTGTTCATTGATTACAACCAATTTTAGATGAAGTTCCTACTAAAAAGAGCACAGGTTGGAAAAAATTGTTTGTATGTAAGACTATGACGAGGATAGAGTTTACCCAAATATCTTAATACATCATTTCACAAGCAATATGGTTTTAAAAAACCCTGGCATGCAGAATTGATGATCAAATGCAAAATTTGGTTTTGTTTTGTTTTTTTAAGTAAGTAAGAATCCATAAACTCTATTTTAGCTCATTTACTCTTTTCACATACAGGTAAAATAATAATAATAATAATAATAAAAAAATCAAGCTTCTCTGAATGAATATTTGCAAATTCAATGAAAAACAAGAAAAGAGGAAACAACAATTTTCTTTTCCATTGTGTTTCAAAAGGGCACAACTGCAGCTTCTGTCAGGCACCTTTTAAATGGTGTTGGTTCTTTGCTGTAGGATAGTTGATCTCCTTAGTGATGAGAAATATGGAGGTGATTTGGCTCTAAATGTTCACTGAACTGTGGAAAGACTGTGGTAAGTCTATGAAAATCAACAGGTTGTTATATGATAAAAAAGAGTTTACCTGATGGTCTAGTTCAGATTAAAGACTTAGATACTATTCACCTTTCATGTAGATAAACAAATGGATGGGTAAAATAGAAAGGCATCTTACTTGCAGTGAATTTTGTATATAAGCAGAGTTCTAGCATAAATTCTAGGGCATGATTATCCAAGTTATTATGTGATCAGGGAATAATCATGCAAAATACTTAAATATTTGCTTAATTTTCCCTGTGAGAATATTTACTACTCACTGGAAAAAGGAGATACTTTAAATGATGAAAGGATCATAGTACAACAAACCTAACGATTGAATTTTCAAAATTTTTGCTTTCTCCTTCAAACTGAATTGTATTTAGTTATAAAAATGAGACAGTTATGTCACATTGTTGTACTTTCTAGTAGATAAATCCACTAGTGCTTTAGATATTAAAATATCTCACAACTGTTCACCAATTTCTGTCTCATTGAATATCAACTAAAAAAAGGCAGAACTGGATAGAAAGCAGAGATCTCTTTTTCTCAGTTTGTCCCTTGTTTTATTTTATTTAAACGTGACTTATATCATCTCTGATTCCTTCTTACTTCTTGCATATGCCTGTGGACTTTAACCTCAAGTTCTGTTCACATTACACTCTGCACACTTACTATTTTACTTTCTGTTCTTGATGTTTTGTTGGAAGTTTGTACAATTTAATCTTATTTTCCTTTTTTTTTTTCCTGACTGCAAAATCCATGTGCAGATAGAATAATTCCTTACTAGAAGACTTATGATGGGTTGCACCCATCCTGAGAGCAGTGGGGGAGGGCTTGTGAGAGCCTTGCTCTCCCTGGAGGGCATTTTCCCCCTGGGGAACTGAGTTTGTTCCACACCTCCTCCCTGTCCAGCAAGCCTATAAAAAGGAAGACACTGCAGCCATTTGCTCTCTTTGGCTTCTCCTTGCCTGGATGAGAAGACTGCTGCTGGCTTCTTGCTTCTCGGCCACGTGGTCAGACCTGGTCCTCCTCCCTGCTACATCCACACCTCTACAAAGGACTCTAAAGGACTGGGTCTGTATACACGGGCCCCTCAGTTTAGGATAGACATTGACTTGCTGGAATGAGTCCAGAGAAGGGCAACGAAGTTGGTGAGGGGTTTGGAACACAAGCCCTATGAGGAGAGACTGAGGGAGCTGGGGTTGCTTAGCCTGGAGAGGAGGAAACTCAGGGGTGACCTTATTGGTCTCTGAAACTACCTGAAGGGAAGTTGTAGACAGGCGGATGTTGGTCGCTTCTCCCAGGCAGCCAGTACCAGAACAAGAGGACCCAGTCTCAGGCTGCGCCAGGGGAGGTTTAGGCTGGATGTTAGGAAGAAGTTCTGTACAGAGAGAGATTGCCCATTGGAATGGGCTGCCTGGGGAGGTGGTGGAGTCACCATCATTGGAGGTGTTTAGGAGGAGACTTGACAGGGTGCTTGGTGCCATGGCTTAGTTGTTTAGGTGGGTTGGATTGGTTGATGGGTTGGACACGATGATCTTGAAGGTCTCTTCCAACCTGGTTTATTATTATTATTATTACAACATATTTTCCCCACCCATCCTTGTTCCTTACCCTTGTGAACCCTTCCTGTTACTGTTATATATATGTATTTATATTGTTAAAGAACATTTTTACCTCTCCACTTCCAAACAGACTCCAAATTATTCCTTGGAAGATTTGCTCCTTCAATTTCTTTTTTTCCTCTCGATCGGGAAAGAGGAAGGGGGTAGTGAGGGGGGGATTCTCAGCCTTGCCCCCTATCTGAGCTCTTAAATCCCAGTTAAGGCTCAAACCACCACAAGACTTTATTTGTGAAGGTGGATCTTTAACATGCTGAAGGGAGGTTTTCTAGTAATACTGTGATTTCTCATTATGAGGAAGAAAAACAGAAAATTAGTATATTTGCATCTTAATACCATCTTTTTCTTGTTACATTCTCCAAGCCAAATATATTTGACATATATTAGGGTGAACATGGCAAGAGGTTTGTCTTGTATAATTTTAGAGATGTATCTATCCTCACGTTATCCCATTCACTATATCTCCTAGTTCTTCCATAACTTGAAAGTTGTGCTTCTTCATAGCATTTTATTCAAGGCCTTATTGTACCCAAGACACATAAGATTCCATTATTAAAAATGAGCAGTTGAGAGAGGCAGAAAAACAGGTCCTCCCAGTTTTCTAGTATAATAGGAAGGAGTACTGCAATAACTTCAGCACAAACTACTTAACCTATAAGGCTGTGGATGTAGTCTACCTGGACTTCAGCAAGGCCTTTGACACCATCCCCCACAACAAACTCCTGGCCAAGCTGGCAGCCCATGGCTTGAACAGGAGCACTCTGTGCTGGGTTAGGAACTGGCTGGAGGGCTGAGTCCCAGAGAATGGTGGTGAATGGTGCCACATCCAGCTGGCAGCCAATCACTAGTGGTGTCCCCCAGGGATCAGTGCTGAGCCTGATCCTGTTCAATATCTTTATTGATGATCTGGACAAGGGGATGAAGAGCCCAACAGCATGAGATTTAACACATCTTAGTGCCAGATCCTACACATTGGCCACAACAACCCCAGCCAGGCAGAAAGGGACCTTGGGGTACTGGTAGACAGTAGGCTGAACATGAGCCAGCAGTGTGCCCAGGTGGCCAAGAAGGCCAATGGCATCCTGGCCTGTATCAGGAATAGTGTGGCCAGCAGGAGTAGGGAATTCCTCCTGAGCCTGTACTCAGAACTGGTTAGGCCACACCTTGAGTACTGTGTCCAGTTCTCAGCACCACAGTTTAAGAAAGATTTTGAGTTGCTGGAACATGTCCAGAGAAGGGCAACAAAGCTGGTGAGAGGTCTGGAGCACAAGCCCTATGAGGAGTGATTGAGGGAGCTGGGGTTGTTTAACCTGGAGAAGAGGAGACTCAGGGGAGACCTTATTGCTGTCTACAGCTACCTGAAGGGTGGTTGTATCCAGGTGATGGTTGGTCTCTTCTCTCCCCCAGGCAACCTGCAACAGAACAAGAGGACACAGTCCCAAGCTGTGTAGGCAGAAGTTTAGGCTTGATCTGAGAAAGAAGTTCTTCACAGAAAAAGAGATTGGCCATTGGAATAGGCTGCCCAGGGAGGTGGTGGGGTTGACATCCCAGAGGTGTTTAAGAAAAACTGGATGAGGCACTTGATGCCATGGTCTATTTGATTAGTTATGGTTGGGGAATCAGTTGGACCTGATGATCTTGGTGGGTTCTTACAACCTGCTTGATTCTGAGAGTCTCTTCTGTACCCTTTTTGTTTTTTTTTTTCCTATGGAATTTTCTAGTTTCCACTGCATTGCCATGCCCTTTGTAATGCCAAGGTAGAACAGACCTTTTCTCCCAAAGGTAGAGGAAATATTAACCATAAGAGATTCATAGAAAGAGAATATAACATGCAACACACAAATATTAAATTAATGCAAAGTTCTTTTATCTCAGATTTAAGTATAGGTCACATGATCTTGCTCTAGACTGCTCATAGGTCAGGATTCTGTCAAATTTTTTTGGACATACAGATGAGGTTATAGATGAGGATGTTTAATGGAAACCAATTTATACAGGACCATTCCAAGAGAGTGTAAAGCCAGTGCTATGACTATGTTGTCACTGACTCTGAAGAGATATTCTGAAGAAAATAAAATAAAATGGAGAACTTCCTGACTTAAAACTGAATGAAAGTTTAGTTTTGAGCTTTATCCAACAAACATCTTGATGTGAAAGTTCACTTGTGTAGAAATTTATCGAGAGCATGCTATAGCATGAAAGAATATGAGTGACATTATGAAATCTACATAATAACACAATACTTGCAAATAATAACTTTAATTTCTTTTGTAAAGAACATTTTCCCCAGAAAACAGAGAACTACAGCTACTGTGTGCAACAGTCCTATAAAGTCCTGTGTGCATCCAACATGCATTGTAGATTCAATGAGAAAAAGAATTCCTTTCTATATTTTTCATTTTTCTTCTTTCTACTGACACTAAAGAGGAAGAAAGGTAAGTTTTTAAAGAACTATTTTAGAAACCTATTACAAAAAAAGCAAAAATCAATGCTTTCCTCTATAAAAGTCATGCAGGCAAACAGAAAACTAAAATACTTTGTGAGTGACTGTACATCAAATGGCAGAAATCAATAGTTTCCGTAAAGAAGGTATCCTTAGGGATGGAAAGCTTCAAGGTATAAATGGAACAGTAGCTTCAGTGCTTGGCATCTGCAGAACTGATAGTACAGTTTGTAATCCCTGCCCAAGAGTGGGTGAAAAATATACACTGTTTCCCAAGTTTTAATGATCCAGGGTGAATACATTACACTATCTTTCCTGCTTAGCTGCTTGAGCCTTTTTTCACCTGAGGGATATATTAAAAGACCAATGAAATAATTCAGAAACCTGTGTAGCTTAACCAACAATATTGGAGTTATGTTTACCTTTCCTTTTGGGTCCCCTACTAGCTGCTGAAATCTTAAACATTTACTTCACATAGCAGCTTGATTTTTCAGTAGCAAAGATTAATTTGCAGGAAGGAAGGAAAAGATTTGATGTAGTTTTAGTAAATCTGTTTTATGCACTAACCTCACCTGAAAAGTTAAAAACCTAAAACAAACAAACAAACAAACAAAACCCCCTAAAAAACCCCAAACAAACACAACAACCAAAAAACAACAAACCAAACCAAACAAAAAATCCCCACAAACATAGGGTTTCCTAGTGTCTAGGTTTAAGTGTTGTCACTACATGGCAGTGTCTTGACTTGACATCTTAATTATCTATTTATCTTTTCCCATGTTCCCAGTTTCATGTAAAGGAGAACTACATCTGCAGAGTTAGTAGTATGCCCCAGCTGATAACACCATACTATGATGACAGGGAACTAGGGTAGAATAACTTTAGACATATATTCACAATCAAGTTACTTGTTTGTAATTTTCTTTCAGGTCCATATCAGCCCAGTATCTATACTGCATCCATGTTTGCTTCTGGTGTCTCTTCTGTAGTGAACTAAGCACAGACAAAACAAATCCCAAGAACATGATTTGCAAGGCATGTTTCATACCAAAATTATTCTCTAAAATCAGTAAGAAGTTCAACCTGTTGCAGGCTCTTTGCTCTCTACAAGATTACCCACAACTTCTGAGAAATGCATTAAGAGCAGTCATTAAGATACAAATGGAGATGACCTATATGAACCTGCTTTATCAGGGAGGTTGGAGTAGATAATCTTTGGAGGAGCTTTCCAAATCCTAGCATTCTGTGATTCTGTTACTTACATTAAGAAATTGTCACAGTACATTAAAGACATGCTTTACTTCTCAGGTAATAGCACTGTGAAGACGGGAGGGAAGAAAGCAGAAGAAAAGGAAGAAGGAAAGAAAGGAATATGGACATGCAGATGAAGAAAGACAGAAAGACAAGAAAGAAAGATGGAAAGAAAAACAGATGGAAGGAGCAAGAAAGATATAAGGAAAGATGTATGGACAGAAGGACACACAGATGAGCAGACAGAAGCAGGAAAGTAGGAAGGCAGAGAGGGAGGAAATTAGTCTTCTGTCACCAAGTTTTAGAAAGCTGTACTTCAGCCAATTGTGCTAGATATACAGTAGCTGTATTTGTTCAACCTCACTCTTTCATCATGACACACCTCTGAGAGGCTCCTGCTGATGTGAGAATCTCAAGAAGCTGTAGGTGCCAAACAACACTGTTAGGAGCTCCAATGTATATTAAGTTTCCACTCCTTTTTTTCCACCAAGGTGCTGAGGAAAAAACCCAACCACATTCAACACATTGCATGTAAATATATGCTTGAAACGAAAGGCTAACAATATAATATGAAAACCCACAAAGATGTCAGGATTGCACCTTAAAAGTTAAATGAATCAGCTTTGTCATGTATTTGACACTTCCCTTTCTAGTATAGTTTGTATAAACTTAACTACTACAACCTACATTTCATGTGAGTTAGCATACACTATAACTCCCAGTAGTCATCAGTTCTGGTCATGTCAAAAAATGTACACAAAAGACCTAGATAAGCAAATATTGATGCATACCTTCCAATCATTCTGAGGGCTGTACTGGGTGCTTCTTTTATGCTGTGCTACTTCTCTAAAATAGGGAAAAAAAAAAAAAGTCATTATGATTTTCACATTTGTCAGTTTGAGGTATGGTTTTTCATCTGAAGAGAAAAACAAACTACGTTCAAACTATGTTTTCTGCCATGTCTTTCTGAGGTACCTATTTCTCTGTTTTCAAAAAAAACATTTGGTAATGTTGCTAGCACTGCAATTGATTAAGTGACTGTAAGGCATGCTGAATGTTTGTCATATTTTTAGGGGGAGCCTTCAGATATTTTTCTGCTCTACACCTCCTGCTGTGCTGAATAATTTGACTTTGCTAGATGAAGTTGATAACAATGAATCTTGTTTAAATACTTTATGGCTGTTTATTTAAGCAAATGGAAGTGAAAAAAAACCTATTGTTATATAAAATTTTAATATGGTATTGTCAGAAGAAATAGTGACATAATTGAAACAATAGACAATGTGTAACTTGCACTGTAAGAGTTTTTTAAAATTCACATAAAGTGAATTTTTAAAGCTTGTTTAAAACCCAAAATGTATTTTTATAGTGTAATGTAGAAGGTTTTTACTGAGTTTTGCTAGCACAATGCTGAAATTATAATAGCAGTTTTGCTTTCTGTAATACATGTATTAATCTCAAAACATTAAATATTTTAAGATACAAATTATGAAGGCTGCCAATTATTCTGAGGACAATTTGAAACTCACAGACAGGAGGGAAAGTAACATGGAAAAAAATCTGGGTTGAGATAAGGAATTTAATGAGATGATATGATCCACAATTACCTTATCCTATTTGCAGAAAAATGCAGCAAAAGCAGAAGCAACAGCAGAAGTTAGCAATAAAACTTTTAGCCCCAAGCAGCCGACAGCCCAGTGGAAAAGACCAATACCCCAAAACAAGGAACCAGAAGCAGCAACTGGAACAGGAAGCTTCTCATATTACAGTCTGAACTTCAAGCCCCATGACACTTTGCTCCAGCCAGCACTTTCATTGTGAAAACTGGCATGGCATCAGCATGGTACTGAATACACATCAGCAGATTCAATTCAGCCCACAATGGAGGAATACAAAGAATTTTTCCAAGCAGTCAGGAATATGGATAGGAAAGCTAAGGGCCAGATAGAATTAAGGTGCACAAGTGCATGGGTAAGAGAAGACCAGGTCCAGGACCATCTGATGAACCTGAAGGAGTGCAACTCCATGGGGCCTGACAAATTCTATCCATGGGAAATAGCAGATGAAGTTGCAAAGCCATTTCCCATCATATTTGAAGTGTCATGGCAGTCTGGTGAAGTTAACACCAACTGGAAAAGGGGAGCCATAACTTCCATTTTCAAGAAGGTAGATAAGGAAAACCAGGGCAACTACAGGCCAGTCAGTCTTGCCTCAGTGCCTGACAAGATAATGGAGCAGGTCTTCTTGAAGACTCTGCTACGGCACACAGAAACCAATGAGATGATTGGTGACAACCATCCTGCCTGACAAATTTGGTGGCTTTTTATGATGAGATAGCAGCATTGGTGGATAAGGGAAGAGCAACTGACATCATCTTCCTGGACTCATGAAAATCATTTGACACTGTCTTGCACAGCATCCTGGTCTCTAAATTGAAGGGACATGGATTTGATGGTTGTACCACTTGGTGGATAAGGAATTGGCTAGATGGCCACTCTCAAAGAGTTGTGATAAATGCCTGTCTCAGTGTCCAAACGGAGACCTGTGACAACTGGAGTCCCTCAGAGGTTGTACCAGTGCTGTTTAACATCTTCGGCAATGACACGGACAGTGGGATCGAGTGCACCCTCAGCAAGTTTGCCAATGGCACCAAGCTGTGTGGTGCAGTCAAGACATTGGAGGGAAGGGATGCCATCCAATTAAACCTTGACAAGATGGAGCGGTGGGCCCATGCCAACTTCATGAAGTTCAACAAGGCCAACTGCAAGGTCCTGCACCTGGGTTGGGGCAATACGAAGCATAAATACAGTTTGGGTGGTAAGTAGGTTGAAAGCAGCCCTGAAGAAAAGGACTTGAAGGTGCTGGCTGATGAGGCACTTGATATGAGTTTTCAATATGCGCTCCAGTCCCAAAAGCCAATGACATTCTGGGCTGCATTAAAAGGTGTGTGGCCAGCAGGTAAAGGGAGGTGATTCTGCCCCTCTACTCTGCCCTTGTGAGATCCCACAGAAGTACTTCTCCTGGAGTACTGCATCCACTTCTGAAGCCCCCAATACAAGGACATGGATCTTGTGGAGAGGGTCCAAAGGAGGACCAAAGATGATTAGAGGATAGAATTAGATTGAACATTAAGAAGTTCTTCACTGCGTGGGTGATGGAACACTGTAATGGGTTACCCAGAGAAGTCTTTAAAACCAGGCTGAATGACATTTTGAACAACATGGTCTAGTGGAAAGGATTCTTGTCCATGGCAGGGGGGTGGAACTAGGTGATCTTTAAGGTCCCTTCCAACTGAAGCCATTCTATGATTCTATGACTTTTGGAAGGGCTTGGAAGGAACCTTTAAAGGTCATCTAGTCCAACTCTTGAAATATGAAGGAAAATCTTCAGTGAGACTATTATCCTAGTCAACTGTGAAATAATTCCCATATTTCTTCAGGTACTTATAGCTGAAAAATTACTGAGGAAATAAGGATTGTTGCTGAGGGTGCAGAAAATCTCTGGAAAGGTTCTTTGTAGTTAAACGTGGCCAGCCCACTCTGATGAACCTTAACTGATGAATATAGACACATGAAATTCTACATTATTTGTCTGGAGGACCGGGGATTTATCTACCGTGCCTTTAGTTATGAAGACATGGACTGTCCTCTGAACTGTTCTGCTTTACTTGAGCAATTCATGCATTTCTTATAAATTATTCAACATGCTACTGAATAGCAGCTCTTTGTGAATGATGAATTTAGACACAACTTTATTTTACAGATACTGTTGAACAATCTGTAAAGCCATCAGAATTTGAAGTTGTGTGAAGAATAGACTAATTGTAAAGAATGGTAAAACAGTGCATCAAGTCTTACTGTTAAACAATTCGATTGGCTTCACAGCCCTTTCTTGGGTTTCTTAGCAGTACATCAGTGCTAGATTATATTAGTCTTTCTTTTTGTCTGTAATTACTTGAACAATTTCTGTTATTTTTGAGAAAGCATAAGTCTTGTTACACTTTACATTTTTACTTCCAGACAGCTATAGTTATGAAGAAGTAGGAAGTGAAAGTGAAAAAAAAAATACAGTAGAAAGAAATATGGATGACGTAAATGAAGGGATTATGTAGGCAAATTTAATTCATCATCTCACAGTATGATATTTTTATTTTTTTTTGTAGGTTGAAAGAATGTTAATTGCATCCTCAAATCAGAACTTGGAAACAAAAACAAATGGAAACAAAAATCAAATAGAATTACAACACAATATGCAGGTATGGTTTTGTTGCTGTTACTTGTAGTTTTTTAAATAGAGCAATCCACAAATTGCAAGCTATAGGCATTTTTGGTTTGCTTTTCAGTGTATAGCCAATCATCAGAGTAACATTTCTTCTTCTGATACCAAGGCCTAGGAGAGCTCCTTACTTCAGTGAGATGTTTAAGACTGTAGTCTCAAAAGGAAGAGAAAAAATATTAAGTTGTCAAAAATAATTGTAACAATAACAGACCTATCATAAATGAGCAGCACATTTTAAAATCCGTTTCCATGTATGGTTTCTTAGTTGACCAAGTCAACTATTAAAAAGAATCAATTCTGTCAGATATTTTTTAAATGTTGTTATTATTTAGATAGTCCTGAGGTCTGCTTTTTACTACTTTTTACATTTTACTCCTTTTTACATTTTTCTTAATGTTGTTTTAAAGGAATGAAAAGCAAAATGTTCCAAGTAAATTAGTTATCAATGTGGAAAAAAAAAAGTCCTTTTTTTTTTTTATTCAAGTCTTACTCCCTCTTCCAATTGACAAGATATTTCAAAGAGAATTTTTTTTCTACCTTTTCCTGTATTTTTTTTTTTTTTTTATAATGAGCACTGTTTAAAAGGCATAAGAGAAAAGTTTTGTGAACTCAAGCCAAGCTTTTTGGCAAGTGTAGGATAATGACTCAACCTCAAAATGCATTTTCAGCAGCAAAAAAATACTGAAGGCTTCTTTTTATGTTTTCAGCATGAGGACAAGTTTGGAGGGACATTTTAATGGCAGAAGCTTAAGCTCTTTATAATGTGAGATCAGAAAACAACTCTCTTGTGCCCCTTATAAATCTTATGTGTACGCACTAAAATACCTCTGTCAGTGGTGCATTCCACAAAATTCTAGAATGTTTTTGGTTGGAAATGAGCTTTAAAGGTCTTCTACTCCACCCACCCCTGCAACAAGCAGGGACATTTTCAAATAGACCGGGTTGCTTAGAGCCCCATCCAACCTGCTTTGAATGGTTAGAGAGACAGGGCACCTACACCTGTCCCAGTGTTTCACCACCCTCATTGTAAAAACTTTCTTCCTTATATCTATCCTAAATCTACATTCTTTTAGCTTAAAATCATTACCCCTTATCCAGATGCAATGAGCCCTGATGAAAAGAAAGTCCTGATTTTTCTTGTAGGCCTCCTTTAAGGTCTGAAAGGCCACGGTAAGAGCCTTCTCTTTTCCAGGCTGAACAACATCAACTCTCTCAGCCTTTCTTCACAGAAGAGATGTTCCAGCCCTCTGTTAATTTTTGTGGACCTCCTCTGGACTTGCTTCAACACATTTGTGTTCTTCTTGTGCTGAGGACTCCAGAGCTAGACACAGTATTCCAGGTGGAGTCTTGGTTAAATTTTCTGTCTCAGCTGATATTTCTATCTCACTTGATTGCAATATGAATTGAAGTGCGTGTGAGATAAAACATACTTGAATTTGCATGGAAGAAATGTTTTTATACTCCATAATTAATTTAGTCATTCTGTGTTGCTTGATTTTCTTAGCTGTGCAGCTGAGCTAGCTACAGCAAGACTGCTGACACAAAGCTAGTTCAAAGTGTTCACACAAGGTAATTCTTCAGCAAAACAAAATCCCTAAGCAGTAAAATTATCTTCAAAAGAACAGTCCAAGTGGTTATAAAGTAAACAATGAGAAAAAATATATTTAAATATCCACTTTCCTATAGAAAATTTTGGTTTTCAAAGAGGCTTGAGAATAGATGTATTTCATAAACTACTTAGAGGTGGCAATATTTCAGTTGTCCAGATAAAGGATTTGACTTTAGTAATGAATTAATAAATGTTCCTCTTTCCAGACTTCACTTTTGGTCTTTTCCCCCATACAAATTCTGTTGTGCATAAGGAGGTAGTTCTTAAGTCTCAACCTGCAATAATATTAAGATGCAGCTCTTACAAGCATGGAAACTCAGATATGCACACAAATTCACCAGATTAGAGTATACCTCAAGACAAAAGTCTTTGTAGAAACATAGAATCATTTAGGTTGGAAAAGACTTTTAAGATCATAAAGTCCAACCGAATTTAGCACTGCCAAGACCACCATTAAACCATATATCTAAGCACCATGTCTGCATGTCTTTTAAATACCTCCAGGCATCGTGACTCAACCAATTTCCTGGGCAGTCTGTTCCAATGTTTGACAACCCTTATGGATTTCCCCCCCCTCCCCCCTCAAATCCAGTTTACACCTCCCCTGGGCCATTTCCTTTTTACTTCAACTTTAAAATGTCATATGAAATATGTATTTATAGAACTTTTGGTTCTGTTTGAAGTGAGTCAGAGTTTTGGGTACAGTCTTTCAAGAGCAGTAGCACACAAAAATATCTGCCATGTTTTGTATCTTTTACACTGTGATTGGATGTTTTACTTTCTGATTTCTTTGGTACTGAAGCCACTGGTGAATAAGCCTACTATATCTGAATTTCCTACAACTCCCACATGCTCCCTCCATCCCCCAAAATACAGTGGTTGGCTTTTTATACACTGAGGCTGAATCTCAAGGTCAATTCTTTACAGTTTTTACAAACTATGATACTTTAACTTAAACTTCAATTTAGTAAATACTTGAAATGCTTAGTGTTCTATTTATTTTTTAAACAAAACAAAACAAGAACTCGACATCCCCCCACGACCAATAAAAGAACCCAATGTAAAACCTATGGCACAGTTATTTAAGATTTTAATTTGAAACATATCTTATATGAAGCAAGAATGAATGGATTTTGTTTTTTCTTTAAGCAGGTTATTAGTAAAACATTTTTTTACAACTGAACAGTCAGTGAACTGACAAAGCAAACCTTGGATTCTTTATGTAAGAGAAACAGAAATCTTCTTTCAAGATGACAGAGACATTTCTGCTGAACACAGAAATTGTATCAAACCAATTTTTACCAGTTTTATGTAGTATATAGATACATCACTATACTAGACAGTACAGTAGTATAGCAATTATTTTTTTCCTAGACAAACCAACTTAACAAAAACAACAAAAATGTTTAGTGTGACTATGTTGTACTGTACCTCAAAAATAAATACCAGGAAATAGAATATTCATAGTAAGGAATATTTTTTCTCACTCATTGAAAAACAAAGGGACAAGGATACTGTTATTTTGCCATGTAACAGTAACATATTTTGGAGAGAATGAAAAGCAAGGGGTTTTAAACTAAAAATAAAAGGAAACCTGCTGTTTAAGCTTTTATGGTCTCCACATTAATTTTCTCCACTCAGGATTAATTGTTCTATTCTGTTTATTGCTTTTCACAGAATCATATAGAAATATTCAGGTTGGAAAAGACCCTCAGGATCACCAAGTCCAACTGATAACCCTACTCTACAAAGTTCACCCCTAAACCATATCCCCAAGCACCACATCCAAACAACCTTTAAAAACATCCAGGGCTGGTGACCACCTACCTGGGCAGCACATTCCAATGCCTGACCACTCTTTCCATGAAAAAAAATCTCCTACTGTCCAGTCTAAACCTACCCAGACACATCTTGAGGCTGTTCCCTCTTCTGTCATTTATGACACCACGCTGGGAGCAGGTGTTGATCTGTTAGAAGGTAGGAGAACTCTGCAGAGGGACCTTGACAGGCTGGACAGATGGGCAGAGTCCAACGGCATGAGATTTAACACATCTAAGTGCCAGGTTCTACACATTGGCCACAACAACCCCATGCAGTGCTACAGGCTGGAGTCAGAGTGGCTGAAGAGTGGCCAGGCAGAAAGGGACCTGGGGGTACTGGTTGACAGCCAGCTGAACATGAGACAGCAGTGTGCCCAGGTGGCCAAGAAGGCAAATGACATCCTGGCCTGCATCAGGAATAGTGTGGCCAGTAGGAGCAGGGAAGGCCTTCTGCCCTTGTACTCAGCACTGGTTAGTCCACACCTTGAGTCCTGTGTCCAGTTCTGGGCACCTCAGATTGGGAAAGATGTTGAGTTGCTGGAACATGTCCAGAGAAGGACAGTAAAGCTGGTGAGAGGTCTGGAGCAAAAACCCCATGAGGAGAGGCTGAGGGAGCTGGGGTTGTTTAGCCTGGAGAAGAGGAGGCTCACGGGAGACCTTATTGCTGTCTACATCTCCCTGAAGGGAGGTTGTAGCCAGGTGGGGGATGGCCTCTTCTCCCAGGCAAACCAGCACCAGAACAAAAGGACACAGTTTGAAGCTGTGTAGGCAGAAGTTTAGGCTGGATGTTAGGAAGAAGTTCTTCCCAGAAAGAGTGATTGGCCATTGGAATGGGCTGCCCAGGGAGGTGGTAGGCTCAGTGTCCCTGGAGGTGTTTAAGAGAAGACTGGAATAGGCACTCAGTCCCATGATCTAGTTGATTAGTTAGGGTTGGGTGATCAGTTGGACTTGATGATCTTGGAGGGTTCTTCCAACTTGGTTGAGTCTGTGATTGAATCTGTGATTATTACTTTGAGAAGACACCAGCAGCAACCTCTCCACAATGGCCTTTCAGGTAGTCGTGGAGAGCAATGTGTTCTCCCCTCAGTGTCCTCCTATTCAAACTAAACAGCCCCAGCTCCTTCAGTTTCTCTTCATAAGATTTATTCTCCAAGCCCTTCACCAGCTTCATTGCCCTCTTCTGCACTCACTCCAGCACCTCAACATTTCTCTTGTATTGATGTCCCCAAAACTGAATACAGTACTTGAGTTGTGGTCTCACCAGAGCTGAGTACAAGGGGACAATCACCTCCCTAATCCTGGATAGAGCATTTGTAATACAAGCCAGGATGCTATTGGCTTTCTTGGCCACCTGGGTACGCTGCTTGCTCATATTCAGCTGCTTGTCAATTAGAACCCACCAGGTCCCTTTCTGCTAGACAGCTTTCCAGCCACATTTCTCCAAGCCAGTAGTATTGCTTGAGGTGGGTTGTTGTGACCCAAGTGCAGGACCATTGCTAGCCTTTATACTTTTTTCATATCTTCCAGAACCTGTTTTCTGGATCCAAATCCCAATATGCAAATATAATGACTGGTTTTATTTTTCAAGTATTTTATTTCCTTTATTTTTGTCAACCTTGAGCATAGGGATAACATATTCATAAAACAATGTGGGGTTTTTTACCTTTAAAAGGTAATTTTTCAGTGGCAAAGACCTATTCAGAACTCCTCACTTCATGTCTAGGAAATCAGGACTGCATTTCTCAATGTGAATTGCTTGCAAATTATCTTCACAAAATTTTGTCTCCATTTAATTTTCTGATGAATCTACTGTATAAGATCCTTCAATAGCTCTTTACTGTTTGCCAGCATATCTGAATTTTGTCATTATTGGTCTTATTGCAAGTCACAGATGACAAAATTCACATATTTTGCCAAATGTATCCATACTTAGCTAGGATGCACCTAGGACTTAGCTAGGTGTCCTCATGGGATTTCATTGATGAATTTCTTCCACTGTGGAGCTTCCCATCTACTCCTGCAAAATTTACCTCCACTCTTTTAATAAATTTGAGCACAATTTTCTCCTTCACCCTGTCATACCTTATTTTCTTCAAGGCTTTTGGCAAGGGCTCCATCTAACATGCTTACATCCTCCATGCCCAATATCTAAGGAATATACAGACCATATCTTTTATTATTCCCACTACATTCAGCAATTAATTTTGCATGTTACAGATAGTTCTTAACTACTTCACAATTTACATTAGATATAAAAATGTTATCAAAAAACAAGCACACAAACAAAACCATAGAAAATTATTTAAGGGCTTTTTTTGTTATATTTGAGGAACATTTCTTGGGTCTACACTTGAATGAATAACCTGAATGCAACTCCAGCTGACTCAAAGTCTCAAGTTCCCTTCCTGTTCTCTTGTAACCTAATGTAAACTGATACACAGTATGGGTCTTCATTTGACCTCCCAGCATCTTTTTTTTTGGACCTGAGAAATGTTTCATGGAGAGTTGTTTTGTTGTTGTTGTTGTTGTTGGGCTGCCTGGGGAGGTGGTGGAGTCGCCATCACTGGAGGTTTTCAGGAGGAGACTTGATGGGGTGCTTGGTGCCGTGGGTTAGTTGTTTGGGTGGTGTTTGATTGGTTGATGGGTTGGACGCGGTCATCTTGAAGGTCTCTTCCAACCTGGTTTATTCTATGTATTCTATGTATTGTTGTGTTGTTTTGTATTGTTTTCCTGTAATGCACTCAAAATAAGAAAAAGGGCCTTTTCAGATAAAAACAGTTGTGTTTTCACTTACCAAAGACACATGCTGAATGCAAAGAAATGTTCTGGGAGGACATGTGAGAGTATTAGGCCTCCTGCAATTGAGACACCTGGAGGAGTGCTTGAAACTTTTCCAGTTTGATGTAAAATACATTCCTGCTATGATCTAGTCTTCACCTTCCTCACATCTTGTAAGAGGAAAAAGACCAAACAGTAATATGATATTCTTGAAGGACACTGTGGCCAGCAGTCCTGACTGCAGTGTATAGAGAGGTCTGAAAACAAGGACAAAAGGGGGAGAAAAAAAAAGAGACTTCAAAATCTGAACAATTTCTTGCTAGTACAAAATATACACACCATTTGAGCATTAAAAGTGTGCTTATGTGGTGATTACTACTTGTGTTGTGTTGCTGAGGTTCAGAGTTGCACCTAAACCGTTACCTCTGTCTTGAACCTGATATTCTAAAAGTGTTCTGTTACATTGTTTCTGCCACAGTGTGCTGCAATATCAAACTATCCATCAGTAGATATAAATTTATCTATATGAGATATGGTTCAGTACTCTGTAGCTCACCATCCTTCACTGGGTATCAATTTATTTTAAAATGAGAAAAAGATATGAAATCTACAGTTTTAAACAGTTTGAATTCCCTCCAAAATTCATGTAGCAGTTCTAGTAATTGACCTAAAATTTACTGTTTTGTAGGCTATAAATGTGTAATAGTCCTTCTGCTAGAATTAGTATTGAAGTGTGCCTTTAAACTCCAATGCTGAACTTTAATCTAGAAAAAGTTTCTTGTAATGAGTGCCTGTGATGTTTGCAAAGGCAGCACAGACAACAGCTTTTCTCCTATGTGGAAGAATGTAATGATACAGAAATTAATTTTCACTCTGAATCAGAATGAAATTTCAGAAATTTCCTATGAATGGTAAATATTATTCTTGGTTCTGTTCTACTAATATTCTTTCCTCTAAATTAGTGCACCTAATAGATTAAAATACACTGGAATCTCTGTATATTTATACTAACTAAATGAAGGGTTTCAAGGAATGGGCCTTAGAGCAGACCTAAAATAATCCATGCTCTTACCTCTAGCACTGCATGACTTTTCATCTTTCAGCTAACATTCTCATAGGTGATTCAACTAAATTTAGGAGACTACAGAGGTGTGGTAGGAAGAGTTTAAACATATAAATTTGAGCCACCATGTGCCATTTCCCATCAAGCCTAGAGAAAAGACCTTGAAATACACAATTTATTGAATAGATATGGCTTGGAAATCCAGGTATCCAGAAAATTGTAGTGTTCTTAATATGTCATCACTGTGTAAAATCAAAGTGGTCAAGTGGTTCATTTCCTCATGTTTCACGCTTTTATGATGCTGTTCCTGCTACTTTTTACTATATATGTTTTTAACATATATGAAGAGATGTTACAGATTTTAACAGATCCTGTTTGAATTGCTTTTTTTGTGTACACCACTACTTCTATGTATTTTTAAAAATTGTTACCACAACCCTTGCACATTCTAACTGAATCTTCTGCTGAGTTATTCTTTCTTGTATTTTAATTGATAAAATATTTGCTTTTCAAAACCATGATGAATCACATTTACTTACAAGCTACTTTTAGATTAAGCTAATGACTTTCTGGATCCTTTAGCCATTCAGTGGCTTATTTCACTTTCCACAGTTATTTAGTGTTATTTGAGATGGCTTGGGGTATCTTGGCCTTCAACTGCCTCATGAGAAGGGAACAAACACAGTAATAACTCTGTAATAAGTCCCACATTGCAGGTGGTCATGAATATCTCAGATACCCTAGGGCATCTTAAATATCAATGTGCCCCTACATGAAGAATGACATGTTGATATCTTAAATTTTCATTGACTATACTCAGGGTGTCAGGCGTAGTGTTACATTGGACAACCTAAGAACTAAATCCCACCCCAGCTGACTTACACGGACAATATAATGTCCTTTTATGTTCACTAGACAGTAACAGAAACCTCTGGAGGACAGTTAATCTCATTCTAAGATATCACAGAGAAAATAATCATCTGGAATTTCAATTTCCAGGTGTTGGCTGTAATGGTTATTAGATACATACAGACACAGGATACTTCAGAAGGAGATATCTAAAGCCAGGTTAGGTAAATCTATCTTCTGCACAGAAGTGAACAGTATGACCAGTATAGAAGGTATTTCCATTTTCCTGCTTATTCTCACTTCTCTCTTTGTAGTCTCACTTTGTTGCCTGGAAAAATCTCGGAATGAATCCTCTTCAAACACACTTTGTGGTACATGAAGAATAAAATGACTGGGAACTACTTATATGCATAGGCCAATGATAGATTTGAATGACCTGGTTGACTTATAAGATGAAATTACTGGGTTTGTAGATGAGAGCAGGTGTAATTTGAAAAGTAAGTGTTTCAACACAGTGTCCTACATTACTTTGCTATCAAAGTTAGGATGTTATAGTATGGATGGATAGACGTGGCTAGATGATTAGGCTCCTCTCCTTGGAGAATATTATGTAAAGGAGTACTGCAGATGCCCATAGTAGGACCTGTCCTGTTCAGCAACTTTTTCTGGAGTAGGTGACACAGTGTACTTTCAACACATTTGCATGTGACATCAGTCTGAAAGAACTGGTCAATATGCTTGAGGGCAGGGATTACTTTCAGGACAGAAAGTGAGGGAACTTTGTGAATTCAACAAAGACAAAAGCAAAGACCCTGGGAAAGGAGACCCCCTCCTGATATCAATAGAAGATAGGGAGATGGGGAAAGACTGTCTGGGGAGATATTTTGTGGAAAAGGCTTTGGAGACAAAGTTGGTGAGGGGTTTGGAACACAAGCCCTATGAGGAGAGGCTGAGGGAGCTGGGGTTGCTTAGCCTGGAGAAGAGGAGGCTCAGAGGAGACCTTATTGCTGTCTACAGCTACCTGAAGGGAGGTTGTAGCCAGGCAGGTGCTGGTCTCTTCTCCCAGGCAACCAGCACCAGAAAAAGGGGGGACAGTCTCAGGCTGCACCAGGGGAGGTTTAGGCTGGAGGTTAGGAGGAAGTTTTGCACAGAAAGAGTGATTGCCCATTGGAATGGGCTGCCCAAGGAGGTGGTGGAGTTACCATCACTGGAGGTGTTCAGGAGGAGACTTGACAGGGTGCTTGGTTGCATGGTTTAGTTGGTTGGGTGGTGTTGGATGATAGGTTGGACACAATGATCTTGAAGGTCTCTTCCAACAGATAGCAGTGTGGACTTGCAGCAAAAATGGCCCACAGCATCCAGGACTGTATTAATAGGAGCACAGTCAGCAGGTCAAAGGAGAGGATTATCCCTCTGTCTCCACAGGATCTGTCTCTCCAGAAAGGATTGAGTCAGGGTCGTGGGTTCGAGCCCCACGTTGGGCGCCAATAAAAGAGTGTGGTGGTTTGAAAGGAAAGGCTCTGCTTTCCCTCCCCCACTGAGAAAGAAACCACAGCTAAACCCAGTCGGAGAAATGAGATTATATTTTACAAGGAAACAGATTATATGTAACACAACAAATACAGGTATTTTACAGTATATACAGGAATATACAGCCAATGAACTCAACCAGAAACCAGACCCCCCCACAGAGGGGGCTTCCCCCTGTGCCCCCTTCACCCCCCTACCTCCCTTCTCCCCCAAAGAGGTAGAAGAAGAGACGAGGATGGTTAGCAGGACAGGGGAAGAAGCGGACAGGCCTGTTACAGGGGGCAGAGTTAGTTCTTATCTCTTGGCAAGAAGCCCAGAAGCAGATCCAGCCGAAAGGGACAGCGAAGGAAGGAAGACTGAGAGAAAGTTCCCAACTCCCCTGGGTCCAATCTCTCCTCCCACAATCCTACCAATGAAATTCGTTTAGAAAACCAAAATATTTTACAAACATTTAGCCAGTGTGCCCCTTCCTTAAAGGCACAGCGTCAAACTGCCACACCCTCTCATTCAGCACTTATTGGACCACATCTAGAATATTCCAACTAGTTTTGGGCCTCACATGACAGGAAAGACTGGTAAAGTGGAGCAGAAGAAGAACAAGATGGTCAGGACTGGAGTACTTGCCCTGTGAGAAGAATCTAAGAAAAGGGGACTTGTTCAGCTCAGAGAAGGGACTACTTTTGGTGGACATAATGGTATCCCCCTGTTAACTACAGAGAGGTTTCTGAGATTAGCAACAAAGAGCATACATTCAAATGAGAGAGGCTGACATTTTTTCCCCATGAGGACAATCAGGCAGATCCCTAAATGTCAACTGCTGGTATGTATTCTAGATTTATGAAATAATAGAAGAATAACATTGATACACCCAACAATTTATTTTCTGATTTCTCTCTTAATTTCAGATGCTGTCAATATAAATTTATTAACCTGCTTGAATTGTATTGTCAAAGCAGCTTAAATAAAAATCCTCTGATTCTATAGCAGACTAAATGAATCAGACAGCAAAATTACTCTCTCTACTCCGTATCTTTAACGGAAACATAGATCTACTGATTTAAATGTATAATATGCACTGAAAATATTTAGGGTCACAAAACATTACTTTCCATCCAGAAAGATCTAATTTAGTTGCCTGGCTTCATAATTTAGAAGTTGTCTATGAAATAGAAGGTCCAAGAAATAGAACTCAGTCTTTGTAATGAAAAAGTACTGATTATTTTCAATCTATTGAAAGTTCACTTCAAGTATTTTTACTGTTTTACTTGACTGAATCTTTCATGAAAAGATTGCTATAAAGCTTTTGTGAGAACAAAACCAGATTGCTGCTATGAAAGTTCCACTTGCAGTACCTAGAAATATCACCAAATTATATAGCTAGCTAGCATCTATTTCACAGTTTAATAAAATGTGTAAAAGTACAAAGAGAAATGAAGTTTTATTTTGTAATTCTCAATTAAATGGACTGACCTCTTATATTTTCCTGCTGATTGCAGTATCATAGTATCACAGTAGATTAGAGGTTGGAAGGTACCTCATCAATTAGGAAAAGTCAATTAGCAACTACTGACATGACCAAATGACATAGAATAGAATAGAATAGAATAGAATAGAATAGAATAGAATAGAATAGAATAGAATAGAATAAACCAGGTTGGAAGAGACCTTCAAGATCATCATGTCCAACCTATCATCCAACATCACCTAATCAACTAAACCATGCAACCAAACACCCTATCAAATCTCCTCCTAAACACCTCCAATGATGATGACTCCACCACAGCTTCCACTTGTTTCTAATGGAGTTAGTCTGGCAAAGTTAATGCTGAGGGGGAAATTTCAACCCACCACAGTAATCTGCACGTTAATGCATCCAGCTGGGTTTTGAGAGTCTCCAGAGAAGGAGACTTCACAACCACTCTGGGCAGCCTGTTCCTGTGCTCTGTCACCCTCACTGTAAAGAAGTTTCTCCTCATGTTGAGGTGAAATCTCCTATGTTCAAGCTTGAACCTGTTGTTTCTTGTCTTACTAGTGCACACCACCAAAAAGAGATTTGCCCTCTCCACTTGACACCTACCCCCCATCAATTTATACACATCGATGAGATCCCCTCTCAGTCTTCTCAAGGCTATGCAGCCCCAGGGACCTCAGTCTCTCTTCATAGGGGAGATGCTCAAGTCCTCTAATGATCTTTGTGAGTCTCTGTTGGATTCTATCCAGCAGTTCTCTATCTTTCTTGAACTGGGGATCCCAAAACTGGACACAGTATTCCAGGTGTGGTCTCACCAGGGCAGAGCAGAGAGTAGAAGAACTTTCCTAGACCTGCTGGCCACAATTTTCTTGATGCACCCCAGGATACCATTGGCCCTCCCGGGTACAAAGTCACATTGTTGTTCCATGGAGAACTTGCTGTCCACTAGGACTCCAAGGTCTTTCTCTCTGGAGCTGCTTTCCAGAAGGGCAGCCCTTAATCTGTACTGGTGCCTGTTGTTGTTCCTCCCCAGATGCAGGACCCTGCACTTGTCCTTATTGAACTTATAAACACAGTTCTAGTTTATGTAAATATTCTTTCTTTGAGCAACTCTGTTGAGACACATGTTAAGATACTAAGTTCCAATAATTTCATTAGTAGATAAGTACAGACAGTTTGGAAGAAATGTGTGTGAGGTTGGAGAAATCACTTAGAGGGGATTTATTTCAAAGTTAAACATAGATCCAAATTAAATGAGAAATATCATTTTAGCATATTGAGAAAGAAGACAGTGGAAATTAAGATAACAATAATGATAATAATAATAAAAAAAAACTCTTATCAGCAATTTCTATAAACAAGTAATAGACTCAATTGAATAAAATCTTTCTTGCCATAAGCTTTCACAGCCAAAGTAGTCTCCTATGAGAAATGAAGAGAGTTATTTCTCTTTCACATTTAAAACTAAATCAGACAAAAACTCTGTTGGAAACATGACAAGAAGCAATTATGAATCACTAGACTGATGAACTATGTGACATAATACATCCTTTCTCCATTTAATTACATGATTCTGTTACTTAAATCATGTTCTTCCTCATTTATAAGTAGAAATCTTTCTTGCAGAGTGTTTTGTTCACAATGAAGATGCCAATCACTTTTTTTTTTAATGAAATGCCAGCTATTCTTATGAAGTCACATTCTGTCATTTATGTTTGGACTTCACTGCAAACGTTTTTACCAATCCATTCTTTTTGCAAGGCTCATCAGGCAAGAATTTACAATAAGGTGTCATCCATGTATTCAATAGCAGTCACTATTCAGTATACAGTTTGACAATCAAACCTACACCCTCATGAAGTTTAAAAAGGACAAGTGCAGGATCCTGCATCTGGGGATGCAACACACACATATATAAAAAAAACAAAAAAACAAAAAAAACTTTGGGTTGAGAAAAAAAGACTTGTACCATAAATGAGATAATACAAACCACAAGTACAATAGGCAATTTTCAGAAAAGCTCTGCAAAATGCAGAAGCAGCAGCAGAAGCCGATGACCTACCCTCCAGCATGCCTCCTCATCCTACAGCCAGCCCAGTTGGAAAAAACATCTCATGCCCAGAAAACAATAAGCTGGAACAGGAATAGGAATTTTCTCATATTACAGTCTGAACTTCAAAGCCCCATAATACTTTCCTCCAGCCAGCACTTTCATTTTGAATCTAGCATGACACAGGATGGTATCAGCATCAGATTCAACTCAACCCATGACAAATATAAATGTCACACAAATTTCATTTTGTTTTTAATCCTCTCCTCTCTTGAAACAAAATGTGAAATGGAACAGTAAGTATATAGTTATTTCACTGAGAAACAGTAAATCACAGAAGCACAGAATCAACAGGTTGGAAGAGACTGCCAAGATCATCAAGTCCAACTGATCACCCAACCCTAGCGAATCAACTAGACTATGGCACTAAGTGCCTTGTCCAGTCTTCTCTTAAGCACTTCCAAGGACACTGACCCCACCACATCCCTGGGCAGCCCATTCCAATGGCCAATCACTCTTTCTGGGAAGAACTTCTTCCTAATACCCAGCCTAAACTTCCACCTACACAGCTTGAGACACTGTCCTCTTGTTCTGTTTCAAGGTGCACAAGAGATGAGACCAACCCCCACAGTGTCTTGTTTAAACACACTTGGTCAAAGAACATACTGATTACAAGCAAGTAATATCAACTCAACCTTTAAAGATTGTTAAGGGAGTCCTTGAGACAGAAAGAGACTTACTGTGGAAAAATCATTGTTGATAGACAATTACTGCACAGTCAAGGAGCTGAAAGCAGTAAAAAATGGTAGTCACTGATTCTGGGTTAGATCCTTAGTTGGCAAAAAAAGGAACTAAATGCAATGGAACTTCAATCCATTTTATAGCACAGACTTTGAAAAATTTGAAAACATTTATTATTCCCAATGAATTTCAATGTCCTCTGTGTAAAATCTCTTTCAGTGCTGCACTGAGAACACAAGGCTTTAAAGCTCAGGGAGACATCAATCAAAAAGCAAGACAAGATTCTTTACACTGCAGAACATTGACTAGAAGGAATGAAAGAGCTTTTAAAAAACTGTGTCTGAAACTTGTAGTAAAAAGAGCAAAAGAACTAAGCATGATTATTGCAAAAATATATGTCTCACTGTTTGGAAGCACTAGCTGAACTCCTGAGTTCTTCACATTAAAATAATGACAAATGTATTTTAGAACATAATTAAACGGTTGTCTAGAATTTGTGTTTATATCCTGGGTTTTCAACTGTCCTTCACAGTTTAGATAATTGTCTTTGCAAAAGCAAAATTGAGGTTGGTTTTTTTTCTTGTGTGTTTGTTTTGTTTTGTTTTAAAATAGAAAATAAATGTATTGTAGATGTGGTCAAATTTACAAAATAATAAAAAGGAAATGACAGCCGTGTTATGTGGCAGAATGTTTTTGAAACTGTAAAGGCAAACTGGATAGAAGTAAAAGATAGGCAGATTTTGTAGATACATTTCAAACAAAACTCTTGTATCTCCAGTGTAAAATAAGAAAGTAGACAATGAATTGTTTATACAGCTAAGTAGAGATGATGAAATGGCTGGAATTTTAATTATCCTATTGCTGAAAACATTAAGAACTGTAGAGTAGTTAAAAAGAAAAAAAAAAATAAAACAAAAGCAATCAAAGAACCTGCAGCCAATGAGTAAAAAAAAAAACCATAAAAACAAAGCCAACCAACTAACCGACCAACCCCCACAAAAAACCCACAACCAAATAACTAACCAAAACACTCTTACCCCAGAAAACATGAAAACCAAAGCCTGCTTCTTTGGATTACTGACAAATCAGCAGTCTGTCTCTAGCTGGAATCCCAAGAAGGAGAATACAATAAATGAGATAAAATGGTTGTCATCTCATATCACACCAGCAGGAACCCATCCCTGTGGGGAAGTAGGCTCTGGTTTTGTCAGGACACTATCCTAATACCTCTAATTTTTACCTTGAACACAAAAGCTGATAGACTCTGAATCAATACATCCGTGGAGTACAACACACCTGCTCCAGCCAGTATTAAACATTTTGACTGCTAGGCTGAGCAGCTTTTGGCCTCTGTGGAGAAAATCATTAACGGGCAATGCTGAAACTGTACAGGGCCTCTGTGGAGATTGTTTTGTGCCTCCAGAGATCACCATGAGAAACAAAAATATGTCCCTTCTATGAATAACATGAATTACATTATCATTTTAGAAATTATATATAAAAAGCAGTTGACATTCCTTTCTGTACAAAAATAATTAAGTTTTCTCTTACAGTTCAGTTCAGTGTTCCATGTCTATATAAGGCATCAATTAATCTTATGGCTAAAGGAAAAATACTATTCTTTTAAGAATAGCATAAAGCAAACATTCAGGAAAACAAATAAAAGGCAAACCAAAAGCAATACGAATGCTGTTGAGCAAGAAGCGTTTGATCACTACTAAGTATCCATGGAATCATTCTCATTAAAATCTTATTACATTTTTTAAATTGTTCTCTTTACAGTCAGTGAAATTATTTGTATAAGACAGAGAGCAACTTTAAGCTTCTAATTTTTTTTCATGTTTCAGTATATACCCTTAACTCTTCAAACAAGCCTAAATGGGCCCCAAAACAACTTCCTACTGGAAGCTGCAGTTAAAAATCACTGGACTTATCTGACCTATTTAATATTGTGCCATGGAAATAAAATAAAGCTGTCAGTTTTAGAGTGAAACAGAACTAAATCATGACACTTCAAAAGCCAACCTGTCACTGAGAAAAGCTTACATGATGCTGATTTTTGTATGTGGAGATATCTTGTACATAAAAATAGAGAAAATCACTGAGGGCATCTCAGTGCAGCTGCCAATTGCCTGAAAGCAAATACCTGACTGTGATAGACAAGAGGCTTCTTTGTTATTTTTCATGAACTGTGTTTCAAAAAAACCCAACCAAACAAAAACAAAACCAACAAAAAACCCCA
Source organism: Dryobates pubescens (assembly GCF_014839835.1). Taxonomy (NCBI): domain Eukaryota; kingdom Metazoa; phylum Chordata; class Aves; order Piciformes; family Picidae; genus Dryobates; species Dryobates pubescens. The sequence continues at coordinate 30,214,227 of NC_071618.1, forward strand.
CCAAACCTGCCAGCAGATTAGAGCCTAATGACATTTTATATGTCTTAAGGTATCCTGTTTCTGAAATATTACTGAAATAAAAACAGAGAATGGTTTATTTTGGAGAGTGTGGAGGTCAACCGGTCCAAACCCTGCCAGATCAACTTTCAAGTTGAATCTAGCTTCAAAGTTTGATGAGGTTGCTCATCATCCTCTTCAGGTCAATTCTTAATATCTTTGAAAACAGATTCCACAAATCTTCGGGTCATAAATTCTAGTGTCTGATTACTTTCATTTGTGGATTGTGTTGTTGGTGGTGGTTTTTTTCTGTTGGTTTGTTTGTGTTTTGTTTTTGGTTTTGTTTTTTTTCCAGCTGTCCCATCAGAATTTTCATTATTGCAACTGGAATCCATTGCCCTACAACCTACAGCTGTGATCATCTGAGAACAGTCTGGCTCCTTTTACACTGCAACAACTTGTTAGATATTTGAAGGCATCAATAAAATTATTCTTTAGCCTTATTTAATAGGACTGAAGAAGAATAGATCTCTCATTTTTATCTTATCTCTCATATTTAAGAATCTGAATAGGTACAGTATCTACAATACAATTCTCTGACCTGTATTTTCTGTTTTTACAAGCAAAATCACAGTGCAGTTGTAACCAGCTAGTATCGAAATAAGTGCTAGATACAGAACAATAGAGAATCAAAATGCTACCTTCTTTTTTGTGTTGTTTTTTTGTTTCTTTGTTTTCCCTGTCATTTAAGAAACTTAATTTTTTTTCCACTACCTTGCATTTTCTGACAGCGTCGTCAATGTGGGTAAGCAAAAAGCAGCTTTCACTTCTGCATATATCAGAAGAATCAGGTGTGTTAGGAATGTCCAAATTTACACGGTTCTGCGAGCATGTACTGACATCTGGTGGATGATTAACCGAACACTCAGAGAAAACAATGCTGCTACTTGCTAGTATCCCGTTCCTTCCAAACTCTGCCAGGAAAGGTTTAGACTGGGCATCAGGAAGCACTTTTTTATGAAGAGGATGGTCAACCACTGGAACAGGCTTTCTAGAGAGGTGATTAATGCCTCAAGCCTGCCCACATTTAGGACACATTTAGACAATGGCCATAATAACATGCCTTAACTGTTGGTCAGCCCTTAAACTGTCAGGCAATTGGTCTAGATTACTCTTGTAGGTCCCTAATGACTGAAATCCTATCCTATCCTATCCTATCCTATCCTATCCTATCCTATCCTATCCTATCCTATCCTATCCTATCCTATCCTATCCTATCCCACTCTAGTTGCATCATTTCAAAATTATAACCTCAAAGTAAACTCCTGCAGCTATCATTTAACTTTGCATGTTTCTGAATGTCTTCTGTGTTTGCTTTTGTGTTATTACTCTAAAATGTGTTTTCTTTTGGAGCTTCCATTTACTTTCCTTCCTTTCAAGACTTCTTTTTTTTTTTTTTAATTGCTCTTACGCTTTCTTGGGCATTCATAAAATTGGTACCACCTCCACCATTAAAGCAGCATAGAAGCCTTGTTTGCTTCCTATACGTTTAAAAGACTATTCATTTTTCCATATTAGAGGATGACAGATTATAATATCACCACAGAACACTCTATGAACAGACAAGTTATATAAGATGGCTGGGCGTTTCAAAGTTTATGTGATATCAAGAGCATGATGGCTAAGAAAGCAAAAAACCCCAAACAAACAAACCAACCAAAATACCCAACAAAAAAATCAGTAAAACCCCCCCAACAAAACAAAACAATAAAAAGAAAACTTGGTGTAAATGGGAAACTACCAGCAGGACAATGTCAGAGGAGGATGTGACACAGAATTAGGGAATCTATATTTTTATTAGAATAGAATAGAATAGAATAGAATAGGATAGAATAGCATTACAGTATCACAGTATATCTAAGGTTGGAAGAGACCCCAAGGATCATCAAGTCCAACCTGTCCCAACAGACCTCACGACTAGACCATGGCACCAAGTGCCACGTCCAATCTCCCCTTGAACACCTCCAGGGATGGCGACTCCACCACCTCCCTGGGCAGCCCATTCCAATGACGAATGACTCGCTCAGTGAAGAACTTTTTCCTCACCTCGAGTCTAAACCTCCCCTGGCACAGCTTGAGACTGTGTCCCCTAACCAGGTTGGAAAAGACCTTTGAGATCATTGAGTCCAACCTATCATCCAACACCACCTAATCAACTAAACCATGGCACCAAGTGCCCCATCCAGTCTCTTCCTAAACACCTCCTGTGATGGTGACTCCACCACCTCCCTGGGCAGCCCATTCCAATGGCCAATCACTCTTTCTATGAAGAACCTCTTCCTAACACCCAGCCTAAACCTCCCCTGGTACAGCTTGACACTGTGTCCTCTTGTTCTGGTGTTGGCCACCTGGGAGAAGAGACTAACCCCCACATGGCTATAACCTCTGTTCAGGTATTTGTAGACTGCAATAAGGTCTCCTCTGAGCCTCCTCTTCTCCAGGCTAAGCAACCCCAGCTCCCTCAGTCTCTCCTCATTGGATTTGTGCTCTAAACCCCTCACCAGCTTTGCTGCCCTTCTCTGGACACATTCCAGCAACTCAACATCTTTCCTAAAGTGAGTGGCCCAGAACTGGACACAGTTCCTGACAGGTTTGACTTCTGTTGTTTTGTCTTTTATGATATTGGTTATTAAAACTTTAAGAGTTCATGAAAACCATTTTTTTTTTTCAGCTATGTAATGTGGAAAAATATATGATCTCTTTTAACAGCTTAACTTATGATCTTTCTTCACCTTTGTAGCAAAAAGTAATACCTTTCAAAGATAGCTTGATTTTGCAAAGATTTCAAAAAATTAATAAGAACTAATATGTTATTTAGCCCTGAAAATACCTACTGCTCAAAACCTGAGATAAAAAATTATAATAAAAAAGTTAATTGTTTCCTGAATTTTTATTCACAGCAATTCAAGACTCACAAATCTTCCCTTTTTGCTAGAATACAGATTCATAGGATCACAGGATGTTAGGGATTCTATAACTTAATGTCATAGTAATAAAGGAGATTGGTTTGAAGCATCATATGTTAAAGTTTGATGTGTTAAATTTAGAAAGGTGACATTCCTGGTTTTGAGTAATAAGTATTGAAAGGAAAAAAATATCTTTGGTTACTAAAGATGTCTTTTGAAGGTCTTAAATCAGGCAGATTACTTTTAAGTGCTGTTCAGTATTCAAAAAGGTCTTTGTTGTGTGAATTTTGTTGTTATTCTGTTTTGTTTGTCTTATGAAACAGGCTAATGCGGTTACACAACTCTTCAAGCGGATCTCTGATAAACAATACATAACACATTAAAGAAAAAAAAAATGCTGTGATCTAGGAATATAACTCTTTGATTTGACATGTCTTCATTTACTGTGCTATGACTATAATTTCATGACTACTGCTGAAAATAATATTAAATTTCTGATTTTTAAACTATGGAATTGAAAACAGCTGCAGCTTTCATGATAGAAAACTGGTAAACTTCATTTTGCACATAGATGGGAAAAAACCCACGAGTGAGTACCTAAGCCAGAGGTGTCAATTGTCTCTACAGTTTATTTCTTTCTGCCTTTTTTTTTTTTTTTTTTTTTTTAAATCATGCTCAGAAAATAAACGGGGAAGGTGTGCCCTCTGCTGAACAGAGCTGGCAAGACAATTGCAAATGACAGTAAAGTTTGAGGTAGTGTATTGGGTTGAACTGAGCTGGAGTTAATCCTCACAGCATCTTTCTAGTGCCGTGTTTTTGCAGCAGTAGTTGATAATACAGCAGTGTTCTGGCTACTGCTGAATCCTGCATCCAGGCTGTGTCCTTTCAACTTTTCCCTGCCCCAAAGAGTACATTGAGGGGTGGCCAAAATCTTGGGAGGGCACATGGCTGAGCCAGCTGACTCAGACTGGCCAAAGACTGACGTCAGCTCAGGTATAAGAATGAAGTGAAAGAAGGAAGTGTGGGGATTCACCCATGGCGTTTATCCTTCCAAAGAACCACCAAGCTTAGAGATCCCTGTTTCCTGAGACCGACCATCGTCCTGCCGATGGGAAGTAGAGACTAACATCTCTCTCTTTGCTTTTTGCTTCTGCGTGGTCTATTGCTGTTTGCTTATTAGTGTTATTAAAATTGCACTATCCTATTCCTGGCTTCTGTTATATTTTTTTTTCCCTTCTTCCCCTGTTCACTTAAGAGGGGGAGTGATAGAGCAGCTTTGGTGGGCATCTGGCCTCCAGGCCAGAGCCAAACCACCACAGTCAGTGTCCTGTCTGCCTCAGTTTTCATGGGTGGGTGAGCTCAGTTTGCAAGTAACTGTTTGAATAAGGAATGACAAATCAAATGACAAAATACCTTTTAGAAGGAAAAAGGAAAAAACTCTGAATAAATATTATTTATTTGACAGGGCATCCCACACAATCCAACTTGAAAAACTGGTAAAATAAGACTGGAGACATGTAACATTATATGAGTGGAGATCTGGATGAACAAACAAGCTCAAACCAAGCTTAAAGAGAGGTGGTTAATGGTTCAAAGCTGAACTGATAGCTGGTCACAAGTGAAGCTCCTTAGGGTTTCATACACACTCTCCACATTTTTTTGAATGATTTTGAAAGCAAAAGTGCATGAATCCTCATCAAATCTGTGCATAACACTAAACTGAAAATAAAAGAAGATACACCAAAAGTTCCACCATACAGAGAGACCTCAACAGAATGCAAGATTAGTTATCATGAAAGTCACAAGTTCTGAAAAATAAAAATGTAATGTTCTGAACTTAGGACAAAATAATCTGAAACATCAATACAAGCTGGGGTTCAATTACTAGGGTGTATCTCTTCATTAAGAGACTTTGGGATCCTAGTGGACAGCAAGTAGAACATGAATAAACAATGAACCACTCTATGTCCTCAGTTGCATCAGTGAATGTACAGTCTAAGGACTTACATCTTCCCCTATGAATTATAAGCTCAGGATATGTCAATAGACACAGAAAACCAGGTTCAGGAATACAACACATCTAAATATTACAGTAACAAATGCAGATCAGTAGTACAATTATCCAGGTCAAAACAACAGTAATTGGTGACAGAAGACACAAAGAAGGTGCAGTTACTAAATGCCTTCTTTGTCTCCATCTATACTGCTGGAGACCGTCCTCAGGAGCCCCAGACCCCTGAGGCCCCAGAGGCCCCAGAGGAAGACATGACAAAGGAGTTTTTGTTGGTTAATGAGGACTTGGTTAAGGAACACTTAAGTCATCTGGACATCCATAAATCCACAGGTCCTGATGGGATGCTGTGGTAGGCTGGAAATTCCCCCCAGGCATTAAATTTGCCAGACTGGCTCAGCTGGAAGCAAACAAAAGCTGTATTTATAATCTACAATGAAACGCAATGAATATGTACAAATATGCAGTATTTACACTATTCACAGATAACTGCAATTAATAAATAGCACAAGAAGCTACTACATTCTCCCTCCCTGCCTCTCCCTTACCCCCCTGTACAAAAGGGACAAGAGATAGAAGCACAGATGTTAATACCAGTCACACCAAAAGCACTGAAGCCAAGGTCAAGCAGAAGTAAGTTAGTATCTCCCAGCCTGAGGAAGGGAGAAAAGAAATAAATTGTTTACATTACTAGCTTAAGTCTGTTATCTTTCCAATAGGGTTGCGTAGAACTATCATTATTTTCCCTTTTACACCCAGTAGTGATTTATTTACATTTTAGCACTTTCTGTACAAGATCTGTGAAAAATTTTAAAGGCATAGGCTAAAACTACCACAGATGTACCCACAGGTGCTGGGGTAGCTGGCAGAGATCAGTGCCAGGCAACTCTCCATAATCTTTGGTAAGCTGTGGACAGGAGAGGTGTCTGGGGACTGGAGGAGGGCAAACATCACTCCAGTCTTCAAAAAGGGTAAGAAGGAGGACACCAGTAACTATAGATTGGTCAGCCTCACCTCCATCCCTGGAAAGGCAAAGGAATAACTTACCCCTGGCATTGTCCTTAGGCACATAGAATTTACATAGAATTTACATAGAATAAACCAGGTTGGAAGAGACCTTCAAGATCACCGTGTCCAACCCATCAACCAATCAAACACCACCCAAACAACTAACCCACGGCACCAAGCACATCAAGGACAAGAGAATAGAATAGAATAAACCAGGTTGGAAGAGACCTGGGTGATGAACTTCTATAAGAACTAAGGGAAAAAAAGAGGGTGTATCATCTTTGCAAGAAAGGTGAGACAACCCATGGAATGTTTAAGGGTGTTGCTAGGTCATGTAGGAAGAAAATTAGGGATGCAAAAGCACATTTGGAGCTTAGACTGGCTGCTGCTGTGAAGGACAACAAAAAGTCCTTCTATAAAAATAGCAAGAGGAAGGGTAAGGACAAACTCCACTCCTTGGTTAACACAGAGGGGAACGTTGTAACAAAGGATGAGGAAAAGGCAGAGGTACTTAACACCTTCTTTGCCTCAATTTTTACTAGCAGGACAGAATGTCTTCCAGACAGCTGGACATGATGATCTTGAAGGTCTCTTCCAACCTGCTCTATTCCATTCTAAAAACAAAGCTGTGTATGTTATGGCTCACAAATTCGGTAATCACAGAGCTTTTGATTGTAACCTTAGGTTCATTTTTCAGAGAGCAAAGACTGAGTAGCACTCTTTGTTATTGGGGATTTTTTTGTGTGCGTGTGTGCTTTTTTTGTTTGTTTGTTCATGGGGTTGTGTTGTTTGTTTGTTTTTCTTTTTATTTGCTTTCTTGGAGCCCTTGCGTTTCTTTCATGTTTTTCACCAATTGATGGAACGTAGTATTTTTGTCACAAGGTACACTGTTTTTATCACAAGTTGTTTTTGAATTCTTCACCTCCTAATGAACAGAGAAAATAGATAATAAGGGATGTTTATAGAACATCTTATTTGTTGGGGGCTAAAAGCATTTTATTAGGAAAAACCATGGAAGGGCCTATAGTGCTATAAAAGGTAATATGAGGAGGGGGTTTGGGGACCCTTTGAATGACTCGTGCAGGCTCAAATACTGAAATATTTCACTGAATCATGCCCCGTGATTATGTAGGAGGAGGCACAATTTTATGAGATAGGCTTTGTAAAGCCATGGGAAATCTTCAGTGGTGCACATGGAGTGTAGGCATGATCTGCTATGTGCCCAGCATTCTAAAGAAATGCTGTTTCATTTGCACAAAAGTGTCAAAAAATTTATTTGGTACTGGTGGCATGATCAGTATTCAAAAACTATGGAAATGATATTTCTTTTTTACATTTAGTTTGTAAAGTAGAGAGAAAAATATAGAGTGATTGATCTCATAAAATAGCTTTGAATGGAAGTAGGAGTTGATTTACTTTAAATTGTACCATGGGTATATAATTTCTGTATTTATTGCAATTATGCAATTTCAGGGATTGTTACTGCAAACTTCAATTGATTTCAGTCTCTGTGTGCACTGAGGAAGCTGAAGACACTGCCTGAGTACTCTTCAAGACTGCTCATTGCCTGTGCTTCTACCACAGCTTCTTACTTTCTGGAATACTATGCGATGTCACCCACATGCTTCTAGTGTGTCATGTAGATAATTTCAGCATTTCTTGGAATAAGTAATCCTGTTGAGAGAAGCATAAATATAGAATAAACTTTAACATTCAAGGTATCTGAACTAATATGATCTGGTGTCTACCAATTATTCTCATCATAACTGAAAAGTAATAGATATCATTGAATATGAGTCATCTCATCCTTCTTGAGAAGAAAAGACTAAGGGGACATCTTATTGTTCTCTACAGCTACCTGAAGGGTTGCAGCTAGACTGGCTTCAGTCTCTTCTCCCTGATAATTAGTGACAGGATGAGAAGGAGAGAGTGGTGAGACATTAGAACAGGCTGCTCAGGGAGCTGACAGAGTTGCCATCCCTGGAGGTGTTCAAGAAGTGTGTAGATGTGGAGCTTCAGGATATGGTTTAGTGGTTGTCAGGATTTGAGGAGTACCTTTAAAAAAAAAAAAAAATATATATATACACATATAAAATTGAGTTCTCCAGGAGGATCAGAAAGGTTCAGGGGATTGACTGCAAAATTGTAACTTTGCTAGTCAATCCTATAATCCTGCTATCTCTAGAAATTTGGCTGCAAAGTTGTCATCTTTCCTTTTCTTCCCTTTCTCCTTCCTGGATACAGTGAGTTACCTTATGTGATGTGAAGGGAGGATGGTTCTAGTTTTATCTGTGGTCTTGAAAGCCAAACTAATTTTTATTATGCAGTCTTGATCTGTTTAGGTCTAATGGCAGTGACTAAAGTAAGGCTGTTTCAGGCCTGGCCAGGTTGAGTCCAGCCTAGTGGGGGTGGGGGGGTTGAAAGAGCCCTGGGCTGTATGTTAAACCCTAGGTGGGGAGAAAAGGAGCAGCTGGGGTTTGTGGTTTAGTCCAATTGGGGGAAGGTTTTTGTGGAGTTTTCATGTATCCTGTATATGTATTAGATGTTAAAGATTCATGTATTCAGTAATTTTCCTGTATATTTCTGAATAAAATTTCTGTATTTCTCTCCAATTCAACAAGAGCATCTTTATTTTACTTCCTTTGGGTGTAAAATCATTTCTGTCCACTCTTCAAACTAAGACAGTGGTCATGGTAGTCGGGTTACAGTTGGACACAATGATCTTAAAGGCCTTTTCCAGCCTTAGTGATTCTATGATTCTTAAATAAACATTGGTGTTTGGGCAAATTAATAGTGCTCTGAAAGTGACAGGGTTTCACTGGAGAAAAAAGAAAAGGGGGTCATAGAATGGTTAGTTACAATGTTTAATAGTTAGCTGTAATTTTTAAATCACACCAGAAATTCATTCAGCTTTTCACTGACCTCAGCTTTTGCTTCTGTTCCATGTACAATCACTTTGTGCATCTACGTTAGTAATTTGAGCAGAGTCAAGCAAGGCAATGCTCTCAGGGCTCAAATGCAATTGTCTGTTTTGTTGGTTTTTTATAAAAGCTTTTAGACCATTCTCTGGAATTAATTTGACCTGGGCCAACTAACAAGTTCTTAACTAATTCATAGCTATGCTTTAGGAAGCTACTGTATCTAAATGTCAGTCATCAGTTTGCATGCAGCCACCCTCTGTGACTAAAAGCATTCTCTGATAGATACAGGTCATTCATTTAACCCTGCGCTCAGGAAGGTTTCTGAGTTCTGTTTAATTTGTTACTATTGACACAACTGTAGCTTCTGAGATTGAAGGTTTTCATTTATCATCATAGTATCATAGTATCAGTCAGGGTTGGAAGGGACCACAAGGATCATCTAGTTCTAACCACCCTGCCAGCCTGGTCTTAAACACTTCCAGGGATGCGGCCTCAACCACCTCCCTGGACAACCCATTCCAGGGCTTCACCACTCTCATGGGGAAGAACTTCCTCCTCTCGTCCAGCCTGAATCTCCCCAGCTCCAGCTTCATTCCATTCCCCCTAGTCCTATCACTACCTGAGATCCTGAGAAGTCCCTCCCCAGCCTTCTTGTAGGCCCCCTTCAGATACTGGAAGGCCACACTTGGGTCACCTCGGAGCCTTCTCTTCTCCAGACTGAACAGCCCCAACTCCTTCAGTCTGTCCTCATAGGAGAGGTGTACCAGCCCTCTGATCATTCTCGTGGCCCTTCTCTGGACACATTCCAGCATGTCCATATCTTTCTTGTAATAGGGGCTCCAGAACTGGATTCAGTACTCCAGGTGGGGTCTCACCAGAGTGGAGCAGAGGGAGAGAATCACCTCCCTTGACCCGCTGGCCACACTTCTCTTGATGCAGCCCAGAATCTGCAAGTGCACCTTGAGAGCTCATGTTGAGCTTCTCATCCACCAGCACCCCCAAGTCTCTCTCCTCTGGGCTGCTTTCCAGCCAGTCACTGCCCAGCCTGGATTTGTGCCTGGGATTGCCTCGACCCAGACGCAGGACCCTGCACTTGGTCTTGTTGAATCTCATGAAGTTAGCTTGTGCCCACCTCTCCAGCCTGTCAAGGTCCCTCTGGATGGCATCCCTTCCCTCCAACGTGTCTGCTGCACCACACAGCTTGGTGTCATCAGCAAACTTGCTGAGGGTGCACTCAATGCCACTGTCCATGTCACCTACAAAGATGTTGAACAAGACGGGTCCCAGGACTGATCCCTGAGGGACTCCTCTTGTCACTGGCCTCCACTGGGACATGGACCCATTGACAGCCACTCTTTGGGTGCAGCCATCAAGCCAGTTCTTTATCCATCTAGTGGTCCGCCCATCAAACCCATGTGTCACCAGTTTGGAGACAGGATGTGGTGCGGGACAGTGTTGAAGGCTTTGCTCAGGTCCAAGTAAATGACATCAGATGCTTGCCCCTCATTTATTAATTTTGTCACCTGCTCATAGAAGGCCAACAGGTTTGTCAGGCAGGATTTGCCCTTGGTGAAGCCATGCTGACTGTACCAAATATCCTCTTCACTGTTCTTCTGAGTCAGTAGTGCCTCCAGGAGGATCTGCTCCATGATCTTTCTAGGCACAGAGGTAAGACTGACTGGCCTGTAGTTCCCTGGTGGATGTTGGTCTCTTCTCCCAGGCAGCCAGCACCAGAACAACAGGACACAGTCTCAGGCTGCACCAGGGGAGGTTTAGTCTGGATGTTAGGAAGAAGTTCTAAACAGAGAGATTGATTGCCCATTGGAATGGGCTGCCTGGAGTGGTGGTGGAGTCACCATCAGTGGAGGTGTTTAGGAGGAGACTTGATGGGGTGCTTGGTGCCATGGTTTAGTTGTTTAGGTGGGTTGGATTGGTTGATGGGTTGGATGTGATGATCTAGAAGGTCTCTTCCAACCTGGTCTGTTCTATTCTATTCTATTCTATTCTATTCTATTCTATTCTATTCTATTCTATTCTATTCTATTCTATTCTATTCTATTCTATTCTATTCTAAATAGCTCCTGGACACAGAGGAGGTGGTCCTTGAATACTGACCAGCTCCAGCTGTCCTGTATCCCTCTTCTCTCCAGGCCTTTGTCCCATGACACTTCAGCTATCAGATCCCTGAAGCGATCAAAGTCTGCACGCCTGAAGTCTAGGGTTGTAAGCTTAGAATACTTCCTCCTGATTGCCCTGAGGATATAAAATTCAACTGCTTCATGGTCACTGCAGCCAAGACTGTCTCTGAGCCTCACATTGGTTACCAGCCCTTCCCTGTTGGTGAGAACAAGGTCCAGAATAGCACCTTTTCTTGTTGGTTCCTCTACCATTTGGTGGAGGAAGTTATCTTCCATGCAGTCCAGGAACATCCTGGATTGCTGGTGCCTCGCTGTGTTGTCCCTCCAGCAGATGTCAGGGTGGTTGAAATCACCCATGAGGACCAGGGCTTGTGTCCTGGAAGCTGCTTCTATTTGCCTGTGGAGGGCCTCATCTGCTTGGTTCTGCTGATCAGGTGGCCTGTAGGAGACCCCCACAGTAATATCTCCTTCTCCTGTCTTGCCTTTAATTTTAACCCTACACTCCCAACTAGCTCAGCATCCCCCCTCAGGTGGAGCTCCAATGATTCCAGCTGGTTATTGACATAGAGGGTAACACCTCCTCCTCTCTTTCCCTGCCTATCGCTCCTAGAGAGCTTATACCCATCTATCCCTACATTCCAGTCATGGGAATCATCCCACCGAGTTTCAGTAATAGCCACCATGTCATGATAGGTGCCACCATGTCACAATAGGTGCCACCATGTCACAATAGGCACCACCATGTCGCGATAGGCCTTGCCATGTCATGATGCAATAGGTCCATCATGTCATGATAGGCCCGCCATGTCAGGATAGGCCCCCCCATGTCAGGATAGGGCCCCCATGTCACAATAGGCCCCCCATGTCACGATAGGCCCACCATGTCATGATAAGTCCATCATGTCACAATAGGCCCCACCATGTCACAATAGGCCCCCACCATGTCATGATAGGCCCACCATGTCACGATTGGCCCCACCATGTCATGATAGGTGCCACCATGTCACGATAGGCCCCACAACATCATGATAGGCCCACCATGTCACGATTGGCCCCACCATGTCACGATTGGCCCCACCATGTCATGATAGGCCCCACATTCCAGATATAATGGTATGATACTGCTCCCCCTCCTCCCTCACTCTTCACGTTACACTGTGGGAAACAGATTACATGTAATGCATGCACTGACTGAAAGCTGTATCTGTTACAGACCTTTTCCCCTCTAAACAAGAGACCACCTAATCAGGGTCCCTTCCAGGAAATTAATCTGATTTTCTTCCAATTGCAACCTTTTCCCCAGTATTAATGGCAACGTCTCATTATCTCAATACCAGCTAGAACTGTAGTCGAATGTTTCACTGAGAGACCTGTTTAAGACCGTTTTCTGCAAAAGCACACCTAAAAAGATTGATGACCAAAAAGAGAAACAGAAGGTTTTTTTGTGGTTTGTTTGGCATTGTTTTTTGTTTTGTTTTTATTTGTTCTGCCTCTATGCTGGAAGACCAGAGAAAGTTACAATGATACCTTGCCAATATTAAGAAGCCTGAAGAAGAATATCACCACTGTAGGAAGGAGGGCAAGCTACTCCTATGTTTATATATCAGGTAGATAACTGTCCTCTAGGGATATCTGAACTACTGATTGATGTACTTTAAAAAGAGCTTGACTAATCTCAAAGAACAGTTTTTTAGTGCCAGTCATTGCCCTTTTTATGAAAACCTGTATTAGCCATATGAAAAATTATAAGCACACTAAAATAATCAAAGGATTTGTAGATATTGTTTAATTTCTTCAGATAACTTTCATAAGGCAATGAACTGTTTTCATGTAGCATTTTCCATCGGAGGGTCTTAAAATATTTCTCAAACTATAATAAATGAGTCAGTGAAGCCTCACAAGATATCCATGAGCTAAGGATGACTGAGAGCTGGGTTTTTTAATTTTTTGGTGTGTTTTTTTTTTTCGCAACTGCATTTCAGCATACAGCCCTGTGAAGGAGAAAAGCCCTGTCAAACAAAAAACCTGTAGCCTGTCTGAAGAGATTTCATCATCATTTGATGACAGTAGGTTAGTAAAGAGTAATTAATCTACTTGTCATACATTGGTGAGCCTAAATCCCATTAGTACTAGATTCAAGACTTCTATCTTGTCCCTATAAAAGAGCTTTAGTTCTCATTATTCATATATCCAAGTTCTGTATTAAAGATGAGATATTTAATCCTTGATAGCAATCACAGATCCTTTATGACTCCATTTCCCTTCCCGAAACTGTACTCTTTCCCGGTGAGCAGACTCTAATATTGAAAATATCACTCTTTCAGCTATAAAAAGGAGATTGTCCAGACACCCAGGCCGTTAGGGGATTCCCAGAAAGCCTTTTTTAATGGGAATGTGATAGTTGTCACCCCAGTGCAGGCAGAAGGTTTGGTTCAGGCATGAATGTTGGTGAAAGATGGTGTGGACCAGGTCTTCAGCACAGTTCACTTTAATGAGTATCTGCTTTAGGATGACTGCTACCTAAACCAGCATCGAAAAATCCACTGGACAGCTTGGCTCAAACTTCTTTCTGAGGATCTCTCACCTGCTACAAGTGTATTTTTGTGTTAGGGAGGTGAAGTGGATAAACAGAGGCATAACACTACATAAAAGAAGAAGAAATTGCATCTTTGTAATTGTCTCTCATCTTTTTAAAAGAGTTCTCCGGTGCTATGTGACTACAGGCCAGCCCCATGACCATATGGCATCTTTGTTTTGATTATCCTAGCTTTTCTTTTGCAGCATAGTGTTCTGATTATATTTGGTGTTTGCCATCTTTTCTAGGCTGGCTATAATTTTAAACCTTCCTATTAGATTAAAATAGGAAATTATTTTCAATAGTCTTCATGTCTTGGTGAATATACTGATTTTTAGATGCTTTATAATTGTGTTATCATTATCTGTCACATGGCTTGACAGAGTTAGGTTGTTGCCTATCCTATTATCTTAAAAACTGGAGTATAAAGTTCTATCCTAAAAAGATCTTCAAAATACTTGAATTGGTTTCTATGCAGAAACAGTTGTTGCCACAAGAGAGAGCTCTTGTAAAAACATAAGGCTGTTTGAGAAATAAGTGTATTTTGCACTTTAACAATGAAAAGTAGTTTTAGTAATTAGTGTTTACTTTAATTATTGTATTTCAGGAAATTAAACACTGATGTAAATTAGCACAGAATTCCCAATTCCTTTTAAATTCCACTTTTTTATTTGTTTTTAATTAAATTCAAGAACTAGTAAATAACATGTATGTAGCTATATTCCTTTTGAAATAATGACAGTGCTTTGTTATGCAATCATATTTTCTCTAACATTTTGTCTCTCACTCTTCACTTACACAGTGCAATGATGCTTAGAGATAAAATACACCAATTCAATATGAAAATGCAACTTCATTTCCAATAACGTGTTTGCTTTATAGAAAGGGTATTAGGTATTAGCCTGGAGAAGAGGAGGCCAGCATGGAGAAGAGGAGGCTCAGGGGTGACCTCATTGCCCTCTACAACTACCTGAAAGGTGGTTGTAGCCAGGAAGGGGGTTGGTCTCTTCCCCCAGGCAACCAGCACCAGAACAAGAGGACACAGTCTCAAGCTGCACCAGGGGAAGTTTAGGCTCGAGGTGAGGAGAAAGTTCTTCACTGAGAGAGTCATTAGTCATTGGAATGGGCTGCCCAGGGAGGTGGTGGAGTTGCCATCCTTGGAGGTGTTCAAGAGGAGATTGGACGTGGCACTTGGTGCCATGGTCTAGTCATGGGGTTTGTGGTGACAGGTTGGACTCGATGATCCTCGAGGTCTCTTCCAACCTTGGCGATACTGTGATAAACTCTTCCTCATGCTCTGTGGGTTAAATTGTACCTTTTTAGGCGCTTAAACACAAGCTTAAGCCTTTGAGACCTTAGAAGGACCTAGTTCTCCATAATGTCCTACCAGAGGATACTTTGTAAATGTGGACTATAGTGTGATAAATGTAATCATGAAACCCAGTGGAAATCTACAGTTAAGAAACAATTGTATGTTAGTGACAGATATTCAACCTTGTTCAAAACCAGACAGAACACAAGGGAGCCAAACCTTCCTCCATGATTTGAACTACTAAGATTTGTGGAAGATCAAAGTAAAATCTTGCCCTACTTTATGCTGGTAACTGAGCCAATACAAATAAGTATCTGTCTCTGACACATTTTACATTCATAAAACTCATTTAAATCCAAAAGTATTACGCTACTTTTGCTAACTTTTCCCCAAAGAGATATTTCCCTGACTAAAGGACTTGTCCAGTCATTATTTTTAGCTCCTCAAATTCAAATTTGTATTTGACTGCATCAGCTGGATAATGTGGAGTTTTATGTTTACAACCTTCTCTCACCACTTTTGATGACATATGTTATTCAACTCTCATTAAAATCAATGGCAAAGCTCTGTTTATTTCAGTCACTGCAGGATGTGGCCATTAATATGTTAATGTCTAATCTTTCCTTCCAAATTCCACCATCTGCTTTTTAAAAATTTTATTTTATTATTATTTCCCCCCCTGTTTTGAATAAAAAATATTTTACAGACATATTTTCAGTTACTAATGCTGTTACTTTCCTTATGTGTGATTCTCTTCAGCTGAACTCTCCAGATGGTATCCAAGATGCAAGCATGTTTTCTTTAGATTCCTCATTTTAAAGTTGCTACTGCATGATAAATATTGAATTAGAATAACAACCTTTCTCAGGTACCGAAATAGCTCACCCTTCTGATCTCATTATTTTCTCCCATTCTTCCTCTAAATCTAATAGCTTTCTGTCCTCAAACTGCAGTGCTTAAAATATCTATGACTCATTAATTGTACAAAAATTGTCTTTTTATTCATTAGTAGTAGAGCTTTTCACTGAATGTCCCAGCAGTGGCCCAAGACAATTTAGATAAAAACCATTATTTCTTCTGTCTAGACAGGAATTAATTTGTAGTCTTGTCCATCTGCGCAGCAATGGTGGGGAATTGTTGTTATCTGATGCAATACAGAAAAGACTTTTGCACTTTTAATCAGCAGATCAAATATTGTCAACATTCCCTTTCTGACCAAGGTGGCCAGAATTCAGCCAAGTACTGAAGTGGATGGTTTTCTTTAATGATGTAATTTCACAGTAATTACAAATGTACACTCGTGTTCAATACATTGACTTTCTGAATGGAAAGACTTTACTTATGTTTTATTTTTGTTTAAACACAAGATTTTTACACTTCACTTCCCCTAACACAGACTTCACACTAAATACAGACGGAAAAATTCTGAGTCTAGAAATAAAACCCTCCACTCCATAACTAATACTGAATAGCAGACAGTTTCACAGTACTGTAATAGACTGCATGCCCTATGATAATTCAGTAACTCCAGACATCAGTAGATATTTGATTAGAGTTGTCTATGGAACATACATCGAATAAACACTAAACCATGTGTATGTCACTGAATACATTATCAAACACAAACCCCAGACTACATGATTTATTGACACTAAGCTTTCAGTATGTAGACCAATGCAGAAGATATTGTCCATCTGAATCCATGTGCTTAAAAACTCTCCCTGTTACAAATATAGTGAAAATCTGCTGCTAATACTAAACCTAAATGTTACTGGAAAAATCTATGTACCTGTCATCAAAACTGCATTATTTGCCACAGTATGTTTTTTACTGTTCATTAGCTGTGGTCTACTTTGCAGGTATTTTGGCTGTGTTCTTATCTCCTGAAAATCTGTTACAATCTCTTTTCTTTTCCCAGTAATCTTTATAATACTTTCTTATACACAATTAATGTAAAAGAAAAAAACATCTTCCCACATGGGTCTCATTTAAGGAGAAAAATTCCTTCTTCAGAAATGCAATTGCACATTTGCTTAAAGAAGTATAAGCCTTCAATAGATCACATACTGAGCCTTAAAAGTCTTTGAAGCTGGCCAGGCTAAACCATAGCAACTGCTAAAATTTATGCTGAAAATTATCAGTTGCAGGATGTCTAGTTTATTTTTCCTGTCACTTATTTTGTTCCTGGTTTCAAAGTACTTTTCCAGCTCTAGTAGTTTTTCAGAATACTGAGTATTGGTAAG
This sequence comes from Dryobates pubescens, assembly GCF_014839835.1. Classification (NCBI taxonomy): domain Eukaryota; kingdom Metazoa; phylum Chordata; class Aves; order Piciformes; family Picidae; genus Dryobates; species Dryobates pubescens. The sequence goes on from NC_071618.1 coordinate 30,231,398, forward strand.
GCACACTCCTACCTACTACAAACATGCTTGCAGTAATGCTTAATAACATTGGTGCATGTTGTCTTCATTAATTTCTAGCTACGACCAGTCTCTGGTATTTTCAGCCTCAATAGGTGCATCTGTGTTAGGCTGCTTTCAGGCTAAACCATAGAGCTCAGAGGGTTGTGATCAGCAGCACAGAGTCCAGTTGGAGGCCTGTAACTAGTGGTGCTCCCTGGGGGACAGTACAGGGTCCAATCATTCAAAATCTTCATCAATGACCTGGATGAAGGAATAGAGTGTATCCTCAGCAAACCTGATGATATGAAACTGGGGGGAGTGTACAACACACTGGAAGGCTGTGCTGCCATTCAGTGAGTTCTGGACAGGTTGAAGAGCTGGGCAAAGGGGAATTTAATGAAGTTTAACAAGGACAAGTGTAGAGTCTTGCACCTGGGGTGGAATAACACCACACACCAGCACAGGTTAGGGGCTGACCTGCTGGAAAGCAGCTCCATGGAGAAAGTGGTGAAGAAGGTGAATAGTATCCTGGGGTGCATTCACAAGAGTGTGACCAGCAGCAATTTGAGGGAGGTAAGACCACATTTGGATTAGTGTCTCTAGTTCTGGGCTCCCCATGTTAAGAGAGACAGTCTAATAAAGGGCTATGAAGATGAATATGAGGAACAGCTGAGAGACTTGGGGCTGTTTAGCCAGGAAAAGGGAAGACTGAAAAGGGATCATATTAATATTTATAAATATCTGAAGAGTGGGTGTCAAGAAAAAGGGGACAGACAGTTCAGTGGTGCCCCAGTGACAGGGCAAGGGGCAATACATACACACTGGAACACAGGAAGTTCCACCTAAACCTAAGGAAAACTCCACTGAGAGGGTGAGGGAACACTTTAGCAGGCTGCCCAGAGACATAGTAGAGTCTCCTTCTCTAGAGACTCTCAAACCCACCTGGATGTGTTCCTGTGTGGCCTGCCCTAGATGATCTTGCTTTGGCAGGAGGGTTGGAGTCAATGATCTCCAGAGGTCCCTCGCAACCCTGTACCATCCTATGATCTTAGTGAATATGCCTTGTGCCTGTTATCTGTTGTCCTACAGTTGGTGCTGGAGCACAGCAGTGGTGCACTCAAGTGATTTCCCTCCTCACGGAATACATGACTGAAATAACTTCTAGGGTACATCTAGACTGACAGCAGTGTAGATACAAGTTTCTCCAGAGCTTAGCTCTTTTGGATGTATCAGCCACTCCTGGGAGCAATACAACTAACACAGGCAACATCCCTGGTAAATATATCATGTTAACATATGGTCCTAGAAGTATAAATTATGATGTCAAATCAAGTATTGGCCCTTTGCACATGACAGTGTATCAGGTGGTTATGTAAATGCAGTAAGAGAGGCCTAGTTATGCACCAAGAGGTAAGGAGAAGCATGCATTTATTCATGTTTGGTAACCAGAAGAACTCTCAAAGTATTCAATACTAAGTGCAATATTACTAATAAATAAGACCATTCACAGGAAATATATCTAAGAACCTGTGAAACAAGGAGTTGCTTCCTTCTAACAATTGTGCCTGAAGGGTCACTGGGTAGTATTAGCAATTGTACAGAAAGAATTTTTTTTGTAATGATCAGGAGTAATTTGTTTATGAGCAATGTATATCCATAGATTCTGTACTTAAATAGTTCTCCTCCCCTTGTATTTTCAACTCAGATTAACTATGTTTTTCAACTTATTTTGCTAGATTAAGTTAGCTATAGGCTTTTACTCTCATATTGCAAAATAAATTCTCCATTCATCTTCACTTCTTCCAGTTCATACTT